>NW_015168200.1:7653-30116 GCF_001447785.1 Gekko japonicus | reverse complement strand
GGCGCGCTTGGCCAGCAGCTGCCTGGGAGGAGCGCCGCCCCGACCTCTGCCCCCGCCATGTTTCCTCCTCTTGCAGCCAACAAAGCTCGTCCCAGGCTGGGACGAGCTTTGCCGGCTGCAAGAGGAGGACGCGCGGCGGCGGCGGGGGGGGGACCCTGAAGCGTTCTCTGTGGTTGTTTCTTTTCCCACCGTGATGTTGAATCAGTGCCCGTGCCTGGCCTGGGTTCTGGAGGGTCATCCGCAGGGCTGCCCCCCCCCCGCTGCCACCGCCGCGCGTCCTCCTCTTGCAGCCGGCAAAGCTCGTCCCAGGCTGGGAGGAGCTCTGCTGGCTGCAGGAGGAGGACATGTGGCGGCAGGGGGCGGAGGTAGGGGTATAAATACTGGTGAAGTCCTACAGAATTCTGTTGGCTTCTGAAAGATCAGGAGGGGCTTAGCCTCCTGAGAATTTGGAGTCAACCCGAGAGGCCTCTCGTTCTCTGCATGCCTTGGGGTGGGGGAAACTTTGCTTGCATGTTTATTTTTCTGTGTGTTCTATCAATATTTAGGAAATAGGATTCTACTGTGTTGGCAGGCTGGCATAGCGTCTTGCTGGTCATCTTGCCATGTAAATCTCTGAATGTTTTCATATAATAAAGATAAGTTTTATTTTAAGAAGAGACCTTTGAATGTCTCTGCCAGCGCCTTAGTGATTTCCAAGCTTACACCTCTGCCTTTGGTAAGGAGGCAACACTCAGGAGACACACGAACCGAGGGGAGAGTGTGGGTGACATGGGTGAACACGCTTTCATAGACATGTGCAGCCACACACATTTTTCTCCCAACACCTACTCTTCTCCCACCTTCTCTCTTTCAGTCTGTCTCACACTCTATCATTCTCCCTCTCCCAACAACTACTGTCACTCTTTCTACCTCCCCAGGATGCCTTCTCTTTGTTTCTTTCTCCGTCTCCTCTTTCTCCCTCTTCCAATGTCAGTCTCTCTCTTGTTCTCCCTCACCCAACACCTGCTATCAATATCTCACATGCCCCCCCTTTCTCCATTCCCCCCCTTCCCTGCCCACCTCACTGCTTTTGGCTCCTCCTCTCCTACCCACAGTACCGCTTCTGGAAAGGTAATGATGGCAGGCCTGGTGGCAGCAGCAATTCCACCCCCTGCAGTGCCACTGCAGGAAAGGCAGCAACGTTGAGCTTGCTGGTGGTGGCAGCAACAGTTCTTCCCCCTCCTCCCCCTGCCTGCAGCATCACCACCAGAGAGGCAGTGATGACAGGCATGGCAACAGCAGTTCCTCCTCCCCACATGCAGCACTGCAGCAGTCTCCCCCTTACACATTGTCTCTGTTGATGAGGTGCAGTGGTAGTTATGTGCAAGCACAGAGAAGTTCCCTAGGGAAGGTTTAATCCCCCCTCTCCATTTTGGACTTCGGGGTGCTCCTAAGTTTGTGGGAAAATCTCCCTTCTCTCCACCTGGCCCCAATCTACAGACTTAAATACCCACATCTGAGGCCAGGGTGAGAACTCAATTTATTTATAATGGCATACTCATCCATTATAGAAAACAAATCATCTGTATTGGCAATGTAAATGAACAGTCCACAAAGACACTGTATGGAAACAAATTTTAAAAATGAAAAAAAGTATATTCATCTATCCTTAATGCACATCAGTGAGTAATAAACACATGTAGACATTTAAAATAGAATTAAGCATTTTGAATGTGATTGAAATTATGCTCTTTTTTCACAGCTGTGACATATTGCTACTAGTTGATCTGCTAGACTTTAGTAAGAGAAGAACTGAGATACCATATTAATCCACTAAAATCAGGATGGGAGATTTCCCAGTTGTTTCAGCAGCACTTTCAGAACATTACCTTTACGGAAGAGGACAGCTCCAAATTCGCCATGAGTTGCTTTGGAATTGTCTTTCATAGCCTTGAAAGTGCTCCTCTCTGCAGCACCACAAATATCTTCATCATCTAGGTTCAGGCCCAAGAATTCAGCTATCTTTTTGGCTCCCACAACTGGGTTCTGCAATAAGAAAAGTAAAGCAATATTTATGATCAGTTTATGCATTTTTGAAGTAAGCTATGTCTTGTGTAAATTTATATCCTAACAAAATTAAACTATGGCTTGCTTAGGGAAGGTGATGATGCAGAACAGGCTGGCTTCATTTGGAACAGCTGTGCTGATTAGTGTAGTTTGAAGGCACTACAGCTTGACCAAAACAGAGAGACATACTTTTATATATCCTGAATGCAGGAGAATAGCCTGAATGTAAGAATAGCTATGGTGGATCAGAACAATGGTCTGTCTAATGTATCATCCCTTCATAAGAGTGACCAGATAGACGCTAGAGGGAAGCTCACAAGCACGGCCCACCTTCAACAGCCCTCATCTGTGGACCGTTCTCCAGCATATGACCATCTAGCATCATGGGAGAAGGGAAATTTCTCTCTCTCTGCCCACTATGTCTATATCATGCATAATTTTGTAGACTTTTCTTATGTCACCCTTCAGCGGCCTTCCCCCCCCCCCAACCACAAAGACCCAGATGCTTTAGTTTTGCCTTGTTGGGCAGATGATGCAACCCCATGATCATTTTTCTTGCAGTTTTCAGCCTTTCCCCCCCAGCACTTCAATATCCTTTTTGAGGTGATGTGATCAGAATGGCACACTGTATGAGGCTATACCACCATCTTGAATAAGGGCTTTGCAAGTAGTTTTATTCGCAGCCCCTTTCTCAATGATCCCTAGCATAGAATTTGGATTATTATTTTTTGCATAACTTTGCTCACACTTTAAAAAATGAGCCAGTCTGATACAGTGGTTAAAGAGAGGAACTGGGAAGCCTAGGTTTTGAATTCCAGCTCAGGCATGAATTCCAGCTCAGTGGGGTGACTTTGGGCTTGTGACCTTCTCTTTGCATAACCTTCCTCAAAGAGTTGTTGTAGGAGTAAAATGAAACCAAAAACCCATCAATATTTCTCTGAGCTCCTTGGCGCAAGGGTAACAAAAAATGTTACTTCATTAACTTCAGTTTTGGGTTAGGTGGGCTACACTTTCCAGTAAAATGCTTCCATTATTCTATGTACGCTTATTAGTTCAATTGTAAGAAAAGTTGCCTGAACTGCATGGTAACTTGGATCCACCAGAGTGTTTCCATAAGACAGAAGGAATTCTTGCTTGTGGATCATGATTTTCTCACTTCCTCCTCCTTCCGCGGCCCATAGTGACCCTGAAATGATACTTCTGGGGCCAGTGGACCCCTAGGAACACTATTTTAGCAGCACTTGGAGCTGCAGTGGGAGGCAGGAGGCAAGACAGCTGTGTTCTGCAGGCAGAAATCCTTCTGTCCATATTAAACCCCTTGCCCAGTGAAATATATATAACTGTACCTTATGTAAAAGATATAACTGTATATCTATAAACTTTGTAGATATAAATTTATAGATAGAAACATCTTTATAGACATAAACTGTATTAATCCTACCTCTTTTATTTCTTCATAAGTTATTGGCATGACATTGTCTTTATCGATATACTTGTTCCACACACAAAGATATTCAATGTAGCTTCCCCAGGGCACTAGTGGAAACCAGAAATCATGAAGCAGTGATTACAAGAAGTCCAATAAAAGCTTTAAAAAGTTAAATTTATTCACTATAGTTCCAGATTTACCCTACTCCCAAACAGCATGGCTAAGCACAGCAAAAACAGTTAAACTTCGAGTCAGAGCTTATGATGGTGTTTGGGATGGGGGTGTAAAATTCCTCCTAAATGTCATCTGCTCCTGGATAGCTATATCAATTTTTGATGTTGCTTGAAATTATCTACTTCACCCTAAATTCTTCATTTTATTGTCTCCCGGTTTGATAAATGTGGAGAATTTATTAAACCGGGAGACAATAAAAAACCCAAGCAATATTTTTAAGTTTTAAGACTGCCTAGTTATAACCATTCATTTGTGCTTTACCAATAAAGAAGTAACAAGATTCATTGTGACTGTCTACTGAATTTGCATTAACTGGTTTGAATAGGCCCAAACAGTGGGTGACAAGGGACTGAAACTTGACTTGGAAAAAGTAAGTCATTGTAGATGCATCTAGCTTTCTGTGTACCCCAGTGTGGGAAGGCCTTGTTTAGTATCATTCCTTCATTTACCTCTTAGCTAATACATGGGATGTCACATTTTTGCATGAAGGTAGTAAGAATGCACTGGCATGGACCCTATGCTGCAACTGACAGATATGGAAGAATCCCAGAAACAACCTGACTTTCTGAGGCAAAATTGTCAGCAATACCGACTGGGCTCTTTTGCAGTTGCAGAGAGCATGTTTTTCTATTGTGCTGGGAGATGACTAAGAAAATATGTATCTATACCTTCATTGCTTCCATTTAGTTTTCGTTCCCTACATACCAGAATTTTGGGAAATATAGGAATCAGTACATGACAAAGGACCCAGGTTCTCATTTAACTGCATCTCAGAAATAAAATTTAGGATGCCTGGTGTATCAGGATCTGGGATTACAGGAATCAGGTATACTCAGATGGCTACTCCCCCATGTATACATTTTACCTAGATTAACTATTAAAAGTCAGTGTACACTGAATATTAGGGCCAGCCCTTTAGATGCCCTGGCAGTGTCATAAATTTTGTGAGTAAGAAAAGAAAAAGGTTCAGTCCATCTTGCTCAAGAGCTATGCCATTAACAACTCAGAGTTCCTTGCCCATTAACAGGAGTTCTCTGCATTGGCCAGTTCTTACACAGAGAACTCCTGTTCACTTCTCTTGCTCTCTTTCATTTAAAAAACTGAACATCATTAAAGAAGATGTGGACATCTTCAAGGAACAGCTGAATCAGGACATTTATCTCCAGAATTATTCAACTAAATATACTTTCTCCCTTCTTCCCCTAAGATGTTTATGAGAGGCCCACACATTTGTTCATTGAAACACTGCCCATTTTCTTTTCATACAATGTTAGTGGACTGTGAAAGAGATACACTTGGACTGTTTATACACGTGTACTTTGTGTGTGTGTTAAACATGGATAGAAAAGGGAATCTCTACTTTTTCCTTCCATTAAAGCTCGGAAGTAGTCGTTGAAGTTGTCATAAGGCGGATATGGAGAAAAATTGTTTGAAAAATGGAAAAAAGATGCAGCTACATCTTTTGGATTTCGAAGCAGCAGCAGTATCTAAAAATAAATAAATAAATGAAATTAGAACAAAATCTGAATAAGGATCAAAATCTAAAATGTATCAATTCCTATTGATTTTCTCCCAAACATCACATTTCATTCCTTTTACCATCTGTGACAGCCCTTAAAACAACCCTTAAAAGCTTCAAAATGCTGCACTATCAGAGTACCACAGGAGTTAAATCTGCTCAGGAATGGAGACCTTTGAGTGATTCCAAGCACTCTAATTGGCCAGCTCCAACTATGGACAGAAATGTTTATTAGCTGGATTCTGAGCATTCTTACAGATTCTTGATTTGAGAGAAGAGAGATGATTCTGTACTTTAACTGCTGAAAATCTGCTCTGAGGAAGAATTCAGTTGAACTGAATGAGTCTGAGTCTCAGCCTATGCTGAAAGCAAGTTTACATAGACACAAGAACTGGGAATGAGATTTGGCAAGGTTGTTGGGTAGTGAGATGAGACTCCCATTCAGGCCAAAGGAAAGGGGATATAGCTTCTAGAGAGAGAAGATTCTCTGTTCCAAACAGAGAGAGTTATCTCTGAAAGAAAAAGAACCCCTGCCCAGTTTGCAAGGAGAAAAAAATGACTACACTACTTTGGAATAAGGGTCAAAGTGACCCCAATATTACAGCAAAATAATGGAAATCTGATAGCGCTCTCAATCATGGCATTAGCTACTAAGAAGAAAGTCAGGCCACAAGAATAACTATCTTCAGCAATGCATGAAAAAGAAGAGTAAAATTTTGAATTGGGCTCAAAAATGCCCCTCATTGAAAACATCAAAACCCCACAGAAATGTAAATAGGGTCAAACTGACCCCACCATTAAAAAATATATTCTTTTAAAATATATTTTAAAATATATTCTGAGGCTCTTCCAGGACGTGCTGAGTAACCTCTGGTTCAAATGACCAAAAAGTGCCCCGGGCTGCCAGTTCTTCCATTGTTGTTCAAAGGAGTTTTGAATTTCAAGCCTAGGCATTTGAATTTCAATTGGTTCAACAAAGGGTAAGTTTGAATAGGTTCAACAAAGGGAAACAATTAGCTCAGTGGAAACCTGATAGCTCTCTCAATCATGGCCTTAGCTACTAAGGAGTCATGTAAAGTTCCAGGCTGAATGGCTCCTTCAAGTCTGGAAAATGCGGAGAAGTTCAGAAGATACCTTCAAGCATGTCCTGGCTTGTCTGCAAGGGGGATAGAATGACCCCATTTTCCAAAATTCCAATACAGTTCAGATTGAGCTTTTCCATGTGGCTTCCTTCACCAGGGATCATTCCCAAGAGAAAAAGAGTACAGACATTTTCAAACAACTTTGTGCCAATGATACTTGAAGGTGCTTCTGAGAAAGACACTCGAGAGGATTATATGTGAATATACTGAAGATTGCAAATGACAAAAGTACCATAAACCAGATTGACATTGTTTCTACATGGCTATTGTTATGAATCTATTAAAGTGGTATGTCTTTCTAAAATGAATTTTTTTATGTTTATAAATTTGAACTTTCCCTGTATTGGGAAACTACTGGCTGAGATTTTTGGCCACTGACTCTGGGATAGTGCAGAGGTTTGTTGACTTGGCTTTGGAGGTTCCTCTGGATCCTATCATTCTATAACTGCCACTCCACAAAGAGCAGAGGGAGTTGCTTTGACAATACCTGATTTGGTGAATTATCTTGGTTTTTTTCTTTTTTTCTGGTTTGACCTGCAATTTAGGGTTTATTGTAATATTTCCTGGAGTTGATGGATTGGATGGAATGAAAGGTGTACCTTTGTATTTGGTGGATTATACTTGCTGGTGGATTTTTGCATTTGGTGAATTATACATGCTGGTGGATTTTTGCTGGATTTCCTATTTAACTTTGGGGATCATTTACTTTTGATTGTTCTTTTTTTAAATTGGCTAATACATTTGTATTATTTTTGACCTGGTGGAATGGATTCGTTTTCATTTTATTTTTCTGTTTCCTTGTCCTTTTTCTGTTGGTCTGGATTTTTGGATTACCTCTGGATTTTGATTTTTTGGAGCTGATTGAGTCACTTGGATTATACCTGGTTTGGCTGGATGGTTTTTATTTCATATTGATTTGGTTTTGTGGATTACCTATGGTTTTCATCAACTGTATTTGACTACTGGCCAAGGGACTTGGACACAGGAACTTTAAAGATTTTGGATACTGGATACTGGAACTCCTGAGGTCTGGCCTTTCAAAGAATTGTGCAAACACTATTTTAGGAACTAACTATATTATATATCATTTATTAGGAGATTTAAAAATTTTGGATTGTGGAACTGGACACATTTATTACTTTTTATAATAAAGGTGCTGGTAAGAGAGAGCTTTATAAAAAACTAATAATAACAAGAATAAAGCTTGTAATCGAGGCAAAACTACATAGGGGTGTATAGTGTGGGAAGCAGATGGTGGAAATTGTTTCTGCTGAAATATAGTCTTTGAATGTCATATTGTTTAGACTATTGAACAAGATAAGGAGAACTGCAGAGGTGGTGTTTGAAAATCATTACTGTGATTAAATTGTTTTGGAACACTGAGATCCACTTGGAGTAAATATTATTGAAACATTGAAAAACAACAGGTTTTACATTGACACTGCCAAGTATTGATTTGGTTTTGTGGATTACCTATGGTTTTCATCAACTGTATTTGACTACTGGCCAAGGGACTTGGACACAGGAACTTTAAAGATTTTGGATACTGGATACTGGAACTCCTGAGGTCTGGCCTTTCAAAGAATTGTGCAAACACTATTTTAGGAACTAACTATATTATATATCATTTATTAGGAGATTTAAAAATTTTGGATTGTGGAACTGGACACATTTATTACTTTTTATAATAAAGGTGCTGGTAAGAGAGAGCTTTATAAAAAACTAATAATAACAAGAATAAAGCTTGTAATCGAGGCAAAACTACATAGGGGTGTATAGTGTGGGAAGCAGATGGTGGAAATTGTTTCTGCTGAAATATAGTCTTTGAATGTCATATTGTTTAGACTGTTGAACAAGATAAGGAGAACTGCAGAGGCGGTGTTTGAAAATCATTACTGTGATTAAACTGTTTTGGAACACTGAGATCCACTTGGAGTAAATATTATTGAAACATTGAAAAACAACAGGTTTTACATTGACACTGCCAAGGGGAGGGGGAGAGGATTGGGAAAATTGTGATTTGTAAATGGAAAATGGCTTCTGCTTCAATGAAACCCTCCCCAGGTGCAAAAAAATCAACAGCCTCAAATTTAGCTAAAATGCAAAATCAGAAACTACAAAACATGATTAAGGAGGCTGTAAATAAAGCAATAGAAGGTACACTCCCCCAGGCCATATGCAATGCATTACCAATTGTGGTGGAACTCTTACAAGCAATATTTGATGCTTTAACCCTGCAAGTAACATCTGAAACCCAAGAATATAAGCAGCAAATTGTTGAAAATACTCAACAGTCTACCACACTGAAACAGAATACTACACAACTATAGGAGAAGTCAGAAGAGTTAGACCAAAGATGTCAATTTATGGAGGCCAAGCAAGACCTCCTAGAAGATTCTCTAATTAGGCTGGAGTTAGATAAAGCATCATATATGCTGGGATTTCAGAATATTCCAGAAAAAGTAGATGAAGATGTTAAAGAGGAAATGACCAAAATATTGTCAACATATTTGGAAGGAGAGTGTACCCAGGACATTTCAGATGAGATATATGTTGCTTATAGAATGAACTCAGCATATACAAGAAGAAATAAGGTACCCAGGGAGATTCATGTGAGATTTCATAAAAAGGTAATGAGAGATACCATTCTGAAAACTGCAAGCAAAAAACCACTACAGGTACAGGAGACAGAAATCCCAATTCTTAAAGAGATTTCATGGAGAGTAAGAGAAAAGAGGAAAAATTACACCCAGCCCACAAATCTGCTGAGAGAGAATGGAATAACATATAGATGGCTACTCCCTGAAGATATCTTCTTCATGGTAGAAGGAAAAAGATTCAAAATAAATTCAATATGTAAAGTGGAAGACTTCTTTAAAAAATATGGAGAAGATTTGGGAGCTAAAGTAGAGGAGGAGGAGAAAGAAGAAAAAGAAGAAGAAGAAGAAGAAGAAGAAGAAGAAGAAGAAGAAGAAGAAGAAGAAGAAGAAGAAGAAGAAGAAGAAGAAGAAGAAGAAAAGAGTGAAGGAGAAGAAGATGATCAACAGGACAAAGGTGCAACAGGACCCAAACCACAGAGTAACAAGACTACAAGAGAAGAATAGAATCGGGAAATTAAACAAAAAATCATACAAAGATGGATAGGAGCAAGATGAAGATAATTTCCATTAATGTCAATGGTCTGAATGCCCCACATAAAAGGAAACAAATATTCCAACAAATTAAGAAGATGCAAGCAGATGTAGTTTGCTTACAAGAAACTCATATTAAGCAATTGGATAAAAAATACTTGGAAGTTAAAAAACTTGGGGAATCCTTTCTTTCAGCAGATAAGCATAAGAAAAAGAGGGGAGTGGTTACCTAAGTGAAAGAACATTTACACCCAAAAATGATTTATGAATCAGAAGATGGAAGAGTAGTGATTGTGAAAATACAGAGACAAGCTAAAGCAACAATGGCTGCGGTCACACGGAGCATTAGCCACGCTAGAGCGATGGAAGACAGGCGGAGTTTCCGGGCGCGATCTCACCAGCACATCTGGGAAGCGTAGTACTTCCGTGGCTCAACTGAGGCTTCCCGCCGAAAACACGCAGCAAAAAACTAGTACCTTGGAGGTACTAGTTTCCGGTAACTGCGGGGCAAGGGCAGGCGTCTGATCGCATTTCTGGAGGCATCCGGCGCCCGCCCATGTCCCCTTGCGAAAAAGGGTTTTTTTCCCCACATCTCCGTGGATGCGCACAAGTACACGGAAAAAAACACATCCAGTTTGCCGCACTGCGCGCTTCTTTTTTGCGCGTGGAATTGTCTTGCGATCAGCACCACTCCCTTCCCACGGAACCTCCACAGTACCTCCACGGTACCTCAACGGGAGGTCTGATCTCTTTACCACACGTTAGTTTGCCCCGGGGCAAACTGCCACGCTTCCCCCCCGCAGTTTCCTGCCCGTGTGACCGGGGGCAATGATTGCCAATATCTATGCCCTGAATCAACAACAGGAAGAATTTTTCCAAGGTCTACAGGAAACCATTGCAAATCAAAGTTATGAGGAAATATGTATTATTGGAGATTACAATGCAGTATTTGACAAAAGTGCGGACAGGAAGAGTCAAACAGCAAAACAAAAAAGGCAGTGAACTACGAAGGTTCTTTTTACAATTGGCAAAAGAATGTATTTTAGTGGATTCCTGGAGAATCAGAAATCTGAACAAAAAATAATATACCTTATTTTCCGCAAGGCATAAATCATGGTCAAGATTGGACATGGAATGGATATCAACTAGTATGGTTAATAATATCATAGAAGTAGAAATTCTCCCTTTGACATATGCAAAATCATAATCCTTTACTTTTGACTTTACAGGATACACCAAGAAAAACCAGATGGTCAATGAATTTATGGTTACTAAAAGATCCAGAATTTATTATTAGATCTAATGAAGAATTTTAAGAATTTTTTAAAAATAAATACTCAAGCAGAGACTTCACAAGATGTAATCTGGGATGCATTTAAAGCATTTGCGAGAGGATGGCTTATTAGACAAAATGCTCTGGTTAGGAAAAAAAGGAAACAGAAGTATACACAGATTGAAGAACAAATTAAAAAGAAGAACAAAAAATGCCATTAGAACCTACAATAGAAGACATAAGTTTAAAAATTCAAAACCTACAACACCAACTTAATTGTATGTTAACCCAAAAAATTGCAAAAAAAAATGTTTGCAAAACAAAACTTTTTTGAAAATGCTAATAAACCTACTAGATGGTTGGCATATAAACTACATAAATAAGCAGATAAGAAACACATAATTTTTTTAAAAAATGAACATGGTGAAGATTAAAATGCGCATAAAGAAATAAAGAGTATAGTTAAAAAGTTTTATAGAAAATTATATCAGCAACAGAATTTCAATCAAGAACAGATTAGAGACATTTTACAAAAATATAATAAAAAAGAGTTTACTGAAGACCAAAAGAAATTTTTAAATGAACCAATATCTTTTGTAGAATTAACTGAAGCCATTAAAAAGCAAAAGAAGAAGAAAACACCAGGTCGTGATGGGCTACCTGCAGAATTCTATCAATTATTTGAAGATCAAATTGCCTTACCACTGAAGAATACCATTCAAAATATATTTGAACAGAAGAAATTCCCAGAGTCATTGAATCAAGCACTAATTACACTAATACATAAACTGGACACAGATAAAAGAGAAATTAAAATCAACCAATGTCATTACTTAATGTGGATTATAAAATATATGTTTCTATATTAGCAAATAGGTTTAAAAAGGTACTGATCACAACAATTCATTAGGATCAATCTGGGTTTCTACCAAGAAGGCAATTGAGAAACAACGTGAGAAATACCTTGAATGTTTTAGAATTTTTTGAAGCACATCCAGAAAAACAGATGGCTCTTTTATTTCTTGATGCAGAAAAGGCCTTTGATAATTTAAATTGGACTTTTATGTTGGAACAATTGTTAGTGTGGAAATGTGGAGAATATTTCTACACTATGGTGAGAGCAATCTACTCAACACAATCAGCAAGAATTATAGTAAATGGTGATCTTACGCAAAATATCAAAATTGATAAAGGAACAAGACAAGGGTGCCCTCTATCTCCGCTTTTATTCATATTTGCACTGGAAACATTAAACAATATGATCAGACAAGATGGAGAAATTAAGGGAAATTAAGGATAGCAATCACGAATATTTTAAACAACACATACTTAGAGCAGAACTGCTTAAATTTGGGAGCAAACCCAAAAACAATATTATACTAAGACACCAAAATGGATCTCTCCACTAGAAGCACTTATGAACCTAATGATATTTTCCAAAGAATACTTGTGGAGATACCAAGACTTGCTAGACAATCAAGACAATTTAATCCAGCAAGAAAAGTTGAAGGAAAAAGGCATTAATTTGAATTGGTGGGAAAGATAGCAACTTGACTCCAGATATGCGAAAGATAAAAGTGTGCGGTTTTACAATGTACCTTTGGAAATATATAAAATTATGTGGTCTACTGAAGGGAAACATATAAGACTATTTTATGGAGTTTTGTTTGAAATGAAAATGCAAGACAAGGTGGTAAAAGATGTAACGATTAAATGGGCACAAAATATAGGCCATAACATAACATTAGAACAATGGGGTAAGATCTGGAAGGTTAACATAAAGCTTACTAAAGCTGTGTCGTATAAAGAAAATTTGTACAAAATGTTTTCTAGATGGCACATGACACCTGAGAACTTAGTAAATGGTACCCAAATATGTCTAATGTATGTTGGAAATGTAAACTAAAAACTGGTTCCTTTTATCATATGTGGTGGACATTTGACACTGTGAAAAGATACTAGATATGGATACATGAGATATTACAAAAAATGCTTGACACAAATGTACCATTTATACCAGAATTGTTTTTATTGAATATCGTACCACAAAACTTTAATTTACATTATGTACATATGATAGTATATATTGTTACTACAGCAAGGATATTATATGCAAAATACTGGAAAAAAGAAGAGACACCTATGAAGGAAGAACTAATTTTTAGACTTTTGGAGGCAGCAGAAATAGATAAGTTAACTTTACAATTGCATGGAAAATTAGAAAGTGACTTTGAAACAAAATGGGCGAGATTTTATAAATGGCTACAAAGTTACTTAGAAGGTCATAAAGTATAAGATATAGATGGCTTAAAAGAACCTGATTCTTCAGATACATGTGATCCAAAATGTAACAAAGTATAGTCTCTGGCTTCTGTATTTCTAATCTATTTTTCCCCTTATCTCTTCTTCAATCTTTACTTATGAAAATAATAAAATTTCTTTAAAATAAATCAATGAATAAAATAATAGTAAAAATATTCAATTTATTTGGTATCTATTTAACTATTCTCTATGGTAATAATTTTTGCTTTGTATTTGTACTATATCCATAGTTCTCCTGTTTTTACTAGCCTCCATATAAGGCCTGAAGATGTCCTGGAAATACAATTAATTAATCTCCAGACTGCAAAGATCTGTTCTCTTGGAGAAAATGGCTGCTGTGGAGGGTGGATTGTATGGCATTATACCCTACTGAGATTCCTCCCCTACCCAAACCTCCTCCTTCCCTGGCTTCATCCCAAAATCTCTAGAAATCTGCAATCCAGAATTGGAAACTCTAGTTACTGCCAAGCCTAGTCCCATGAGTCCTCCCTTAAAGGTGGCCTGCCTTTCCCCTTGCCTTTTACTGATCGAAACTAAGGTTGGAAGGCTGGCAATATGGTTGTGGTTGCCTAGCAAAGGCCACTGAGAGCATTTTTTTCTTAAAACTACAGGCACCACTTCTATAATTTTGGAGGGCTTTAACCCCCATAAGCATATTTATTTTTAGATTTTAGATTTTTTTGGCAGAATTGTCCCCCCCCCCCAGTCTCCCAGGTTTGTAAAAGGGTCTGTCTTATCTGTCCATGGCTCCAGTCTCTGGATTTATCCATACAAAGATTTGGGCATGTTGAGCATTAGATATATTGATATATCCAGCCTCAGATGGTGACTGGACAACAAAAGGGTATAAAAAATTGTGGAGGCCACTCTGTTATCATTGTGTGTTACTATGTAATGATCATTGCTGCAAACCTGGCTTTGTGTGTTTTTTTTATTATTACGATTTATTGGCCTGGGGCTATGTGAATGGACCACTAAAAGCATTATCAACAATTTGATTGACTACAAAGTGTAATACAAGGGTTACTCACTTTGGCTTTATTCTCGAAGACAGATTTTGGAAGCTTATCAGCACGGAGGTGAGTAAACATAACTCTCCTTGATGGATAGGTGTTCATCCTCTTTTACAGCCAAAATAAATAGGCATGATATGAAAAGTAAACAATCCATTAGAGAAAGCACAAACTTTTCTTTACTCTTTCTTCAGAATGTCCCTTTGACTGTCTGCCGCTGTCAACATTGATTAGGCAATATGGGCCTTTCATCCTACCTTTTGGGAAAAAAATTCAAGGCCTTCAACATGTCAATTAATACCTTTGCTTCTAGACAGCACACCTTAATACTTTGGAGGTGAATTTTTGCTTCCTATCACAATATTTCAGGGCTAAGGCTGGCTCACTAAAAGCTTCAAAATGTGTATGTTTTTTGTTTGTTTTAAATTTTAGTTAAGGAAGGAGAGGGAATCCTCCATTGTGTCCTCAGTACTAAAAAGTTCTACCAGGCTGAAAAAAGTTGGTGAATCTTACAGATAACTTTATACATTCACACACATATATATATCAAATCCAAAGTTCCACATGCAATCTGGCAACAATATAGAACCCTATCAGGAGTTGCCTTCTTATTTGCTTCAATAGGTAAGGGCAGCTTTGTGGACACAGAGCTTCTCCTTTCAATGAAGATCATGGGGAAGCTACTGAAATTGCTTTACGTAAGAAGTGGCATCCATGCTGATCTATTTTTTCACCAGTTTGGAAGAGTTTTGTATAAAGTCTTTAATTTGCTTGTAAAACCCCACCTTTTGAGGCAAACAGCTATTATTCCCATTTTACAGATGGCACACTGAAGCTGGATATAAGACTAAGACAACCTAGTCAGTTCATAAATGGTACAGAACTAAACTCTTCCCCTCCATGTCCAGCATGCTGTTCTCTGGTTCTTGTCATTCTGGTTCCCAGCAGCAGTTTAGATCAGAGATAAAATGTAGATCATCTACAAAAAGAATCACTGGTGGTGGCGAGTGGATCAAGGGCTAGTTTGGATTTCAGTAGCATTCCATTATTCCATGGCCGAGAATAATGAAGAATGCTATTCACTGTTTTTAGCAACATTTTGGGAAATTCCCAAAAACAATCTGCTCTTTTGATTGTTATTTTCAGCAATGCCTGCAAGAATGTTCCTATCTTCATTTGCATTGCCTTTTCCTGCCTTCATTCTCACTTGGCTTCATTTGATCTCACCGATATTATCGTAGCTAAATCTGATTGGCTACAAAGTATCATGACACCACCATGTTCAATGTATGATCCCCATTTGGCTGAGAGCAGCTGTATAATCAAGGAAAAAGAAAATATAGGGGGGGGGGATAGCACTGAAGCAGCAAAATACTCATAAATAGGGGAAATAATGGTGCAAAATAGGATCAGGATGGGAAAAAGTGACAATTCTATTTGGGAAAAAAGTTCCCAGGCCTCAATCCAAAATCATTACTATGAACCCAGAATTCAAAACCAGGAAACAGGAACAGCTTTAGAGAGTATAGCTATGAGAAGTATAATGTTTACTACACTGAGAGGGAACAAAAACTAAATAAAAATAGAAGACTTCCCCAGTGATATCCAACCATGATGGGCAAGGAATGGAGGAGACCTCATACCCTCTCTGACAATAACAATTCATAGAGTTGGAAGGGACCTAGACCAATTTCCTGCATTGTGCAGGGGGTTGGATTAGATAACCCTGGAGGTCCCTTCCAACTCTATGATTCTATGAGTCTTTCTATTGAAGTCCATTTCAGAGACTGACCCAATTAAGCCATAATGGCCAAACCATAGTTTGTTCATCAGTACTGTACCTTGGGCTCCAGCATGCTCTCTTCTTTTCTCCCACACTCACCAATTCTCTCTCTACAGTAATTAACCACAGTTTGCTGTGACATCAGTAATGAACAAACTAGTTACTGCAAGCCATAGATTGTTTACAATGAGCCATAACAACCCAATCAGTCCACTGAGGACCATTCTAGTCTAGTTGACCCCCCAAATGAAGGACAATAGTAAGATGGAAACACTTCTGAGGAAGTAATAAGGAGCAAGGGGGAGAGAATGAATGGAAGACAGATAGTAGTGCAGGGTCTGTATAACCATTTTATTTTACAGTCTTTCAAATCTTTGCAAAATATTCAGTTCTCACCTTATACTTGTCAGTATCTCCAATTTCAATATAAGGAAATTCTGCCAGCAGTAGCTTTTCATTAAGCTTGTCTGGTTCATGTTTCTTTGCAGATGTTATTACTAAATCTGTAACTATCTGGCCAACCCAGTTGGTACCTGGGAAAACAAAACGAATGAAAAACTGGAAATGGAACATTATTGAGCTGATAACCTATACAAGATCCTTGACAAGAAATTCTTGAAAGCAAAATGAAGATCTGAGAATCTACTTTGTACTTAATTTGAGACAAGCACCTCTATGTTATTGTAACCTGTATCTAGAACTAGTCTTTAGTCAAATATGTATTTTTAAGTATAGAGAATTCACTAATGGTAACGTGGTATATTTCAAGAACCTTGCTACTCTGTTTTTTTCTTTCTTTTACAATTAGAGTAGGGTCATAGTATTGTAGGGTGTAGTGAAAAGCAATAAAAATTATTTTAAAAAGGAAAGAAAAGAAATTCTCATTTTGTGTGGCTCATGTTGCTTATTGGATTCTTTAGTTGAAAAACAAAGAAACTGGAAAATATTTTAACCCTGCAATATATCTGTAATGTCCACTGCCAGAAAATTAACAATATAGAATTATATAGGATAGCTCAAAGGGTAGAGTAGTAGCTTATTCTTCCTTTAAACTTAAAAAATGATTCCAAGGTCCAGGATTTAAAAAGTAAAATGAGAAAGGAAATGGACTCTTAATATGATACTATAATTCTATGATGAAATCAATATATTACATTCATATTAGCAGAGTTTAAATTAGCAAGTTCCCACACAGATTTTTGGCTAGTGAGTGAGTAAGTCACACAAGACTGAAACAACTTTAAATGAGTTAGTGAAGTCAAGGGCAAATGAAAAGGACAAAAAAGTGGGAGAGAAAACTTAACCCAAAAGAATGAATTAAGAACATAGAAGGTTAAATTAATCCAAATTCAATTAAAATAGCTGAATGTAGAGGGCCCATCTTTGGATTGCTTTTGATTAAGTGTTTGCTAATAATATATTTATTGGCCACTAGGATTCTCTCTCGATCTTCCAGGTTTTTCTCTTTGGGTGTGTGAATTGTGTGCGTGTGTATCCATCCTCCTTTTTTCTTTTGTGGATATGTATCCTCTCTTGCTTTCTTTTTCTTTTATCAATATGCATCTGTGATACAATTTATGCCATTGTACAAATAAGAGACAACCAAAGATAAATTATGTAGATGGATGGATACTATAATTATTTAGATGGATGGATACTATATATAAACAAAGTTAATCTTCAGCTATTGTTGATTTTCCAGGTTGTATGGCCGTGGTCTTGTCATTCCACATGCAATCCACATTCCACAGCCAATCCACATACAAAAGAACCTCCTCAGGAAACAATCCATATACAAAAGAACCTCCTCAGGACAGCTCCTCCATTAACATGTTAACAGCCTGAGGAACTCCTACAAGATAATGACTCAGCACTACCCCACCTTCCTGAGTAGATATAAATTACCTGTCTATCATTTTACTTCTCACCTTGACACAGAGAGTACTCCATCTTTCCATGTTATACCTCTGAGGATGCTAGTAACAGCTAATGGCGAAACGTCAGGTCCTACAATGCCAAAAACACGGCCATACAACCCAGAAAATCTACAACAGCTGATGAACTCCGGCCATGAAAGCCTTCAACAACAAAATTTATCTTCCCTGGAAATAAGGTTGTTATTTTTATTGGAGTAGGAAATGATAAAAGATGGTTATTCTTTCTTATTTTGATGTGTTTTAATTTTAAAAGTATCAAAATTAAAAATAAAGTTTTGAAGGTGTTGAAATAACCTGAAGTTTATATATGTTGAGAATTTTGCTGAAACTCTTGGGATTACTGGTTTTGCAACCCTAAAGTGCAAACTTGACTAGCTTAAACTTTACCCTGGTTGTGTCAAATCAACTGCAAACTTTGGACTTTCAACACTGTCACTTAAAAAGTCACTTGTTAAAAACCCTTGTACCATGTTCTGTCATAATGATGTTCATACGTTGAACAAATTCTAAAGTGATTTATTTTCCCCTCTGTTTCTTCTAGTACATAAAGCCCCAATGTGCCTACACAGTTGATTCTCACATATTTCTTGGAGTGTAGAGAGCAGTCAGAGGATTGCATGCTAGCTATGTTAAGAGGGAATAATTAATTAAGAATTAAGAATAACTTTACAGCTTTATCTGTGGTTTAGTTGGTTATTGAGTGAAAGACTTCTGAGAGTTTTTCTTTTGCACAACAGTTATAATAGCTTCTTATATCTCAAATATTTTTAAAGAAAGCAAAATCTCTGTACACTAAGTGCTGTGAAGTTGTTTCCAACTTATGACGACCCTGTGAATGAATGACCTCCCAAACACCCTATTGTGAACAGCCTTGCTCAGGTCGTGCAAACTGAGGGCCAATGGCCTCTTTGACGGAGTCATGCTGAGTCCTCCTCTTTTTCTTCTGCCTTCAACTTTTCCTAGCATTATTGCTTTCCCCAGGGACTCTTCTCTTCTCAGAGCAAAATCTATTGGAATGTTAATTGTTGCTCACTTTGTGAATCTGGCACCCTCGACAAATATTTTCATAAAAGTCACATTCTCCTTTGGAGCCCTAAAAGGTAAAGGTAAAGGTTTCCTTGCTCGAAAGCCAGTCGAGTCTGACTCTAGGGTTGCAGTGCTCATCTCCGTTTCAAAGCCACAGAGCCAACCCTGTCCGAAGACGTTTCCGTGGTCATGGGGGCAGAATGACTAAACACGAAGGCGCACGGAACGCTGTTTCCTTCCCAACAAAGTGATACCTATTTATCGACTTGCAATTTCTTTCTTTCAAACGGCTACGGTTCCGTCATGCGGCACCCGGGTCTCGAACTGCTGAACTACTGACCTTCCACAGCCTGCAATTCAGCATCTTAATCCCTTGAGCCACCGCAGCTCCTTTGGGGCCCTACAAGTCATCAATATCCTTTTTGTTTGTCAGTAGCCAGAGTTTTCAGTAATTTATAATTTTATCATATACATGCACACATGATGATTCTAATGGGATTCTAGTGATACTAATGGGAGGTGCAACTGCATAACTGCACAGTGGATTGCAGCCAGGGTGGCCAGATCCCCCGCTCTGGCGAGAGACCTCCCACTGGCAGCCTCCCTTCCCTGCCACCACTTGGTAGGGCAGCGGGGGGGGGGGAAGGTGTCAGTCCAATGCTGCAACGCAAACCCAGAAGTGACATCATTGCATCAGGGTGAATTGCTCTGCTTGTGTCCTTTCGATTTGTTCCATTGTTAGCTGCCTTGAGACTAAGAGGATAAGGCACAATCTAAAGGCACAATCTAAATGTTTTAAATAAATAAATAAGACAGGAATGCAGAATCTGAATGCAGACATATGTCGAGGTTGTCCCAACTGAGAGCAAGCCCTGAATATATCCAGAATGTTTACCATGTGCACAGCCTTAAACTCTTCTCTATGTGTGACCAACATACAGGATGCAGGGTGGAAGCAAGACTGCCTCAGTACTAAATCAGCATTTGGAACAAGCTGCATATTCCAGTATAGTAGCAAGGGAAGCCCATATAAGATGAAGCTAGGTCACTGAGCAAATTGACCCACTAAATCAATGGTCGCACCCTCACATGCACTCTCACATGCAGGAGCCTGGGAGAAGTGACAGTACTACCAGACCACCTGCATCCCTTAACCTGCATAGCATCTGTCTTTCCTCAACTCATTCTCAGGGTTGCTAGCCTCCAGGTGGGGCCTGGAGTTCTCCTGGAATTATAACTGATTTCCAAACTATGAAGATCGGCTCTTCTAGGGGGAATGGCAGCTTTGAAGTGTAGACTCTATGGCAGCACAGTTCCACTGAGCTCACTCCCTCCCAACTACCATTCCCCAAATCTCCAGGAATTTCACAAGTCAAAATTGTCAACCTTGGTCCAGACAGATCTACCAGAGCTCATCAGGCAACAGACATACTTATATCTCATCAATCTACATAAACAGTATAGGGCTGGACTGAATAATCTCCCCTGAATTCCCAGTCCTATTCACAGATGGGAGAAGCAATGTACCTCCCTTTTGACTACGTTTTAGGAAGAGGGACATTTGCCCATATTGAGGGAGAAGGAATTTGCTCTTTGATTATCTCAGATTAGCTTATGCTCAGTTTTCCTCCAGACATGCATAGTTGTAATGGGGGCAGGGAGAGATCCAGAAGAACAGAAATAACTGGATATTGTGGAATCGATGCAAGATCCAATTTAGAATCAAATTTTAGAGATTCTCTTCATTCAACTGAATTAAAGGAAAACTGGACAGCAGCATAGAGAGAAATTCTAGAACAGAGCAGGGGAAACTCCTCTGATCCCTGTATCTGGAACCCTTTAATACAGCCACACTAAAGCCTTCACATGTATACAAGTTAGTGCATTATGCAGTGCCATCCTAAGAAGAGTTACACCCTTCTATGCCCATTGACTTCAATGGATTTTGAAGGCTGTGAGTTTGCTTGGGATGGAACTGATAATTCTGAAAACAAAAATTCAGTTCTAGAGTATGGCTACATAGCATAGATACAAAGGAAATTGAGAGCCATACAGTTTCCCACTTTGAACAACTGCAACACTAATTTCAAGTATGTGCTGTTAAAAGTTATGCAGATAGTTTTTTCCCCATGCTATCATCAGTTTCCTGTCCAGAATTACTGAAGCCATTATCGAAGAACCCTTCTAACTTATTTCTACTAGCCTATTACATTCCAGCCCAACACCTCATGCTAATTCTTTTTGTATCAAACAAATTATACTCACCAGATTTACAGTATCCAGCCAGCATGACATCATCACTCCTTGCTTCAAAGGACTCAAGAGCCTTGAAGACCTCCGGACTGCAAAGAGCAGTGGGGTACACAACCCCATCGTAAGTAAACAGCATCTCATCTCGAGTCATCTTTTCACCCTCTTCCATTGCCTTTTCCAGAATCTCAATAAACTTCTTTCTCACGGGTGGCATTTTGCCTTTTTCTCTACCTGCTGCTTTCTCGTCTGCTGATCAAGTGATTTGAGTGAAGAAAGCTAGAGAACTAACTTGGCTTGAGAACACTTTTTGTAACTTGATGAGTTCCTGTTAAATGGAAATACAGATCTTCTTTCAAGCATGAACAAATAGTCTTGTCCAGTCCCACAAAACCTTTGACCTGCTGCAGTGTCTGTTCCTCCTCCCACTCCCTCATCCCTTTAGGGCCCAAATTTTTGGACCTCCCTTATTTCTTGAGTGTTTTCTGGGTGTGTTTTAAATAGCTGCTCCTTTCGTAATATGTTAGCTTAAAAAAATACATCAGTTCAAAGTATAGTTTCAAGCAGACTGTTGTAAGAGTTGCTTATTTTGCAATAGTATTGTTTGGATATCCAGCCGAAGTACCATTTTGTCTAGAATGACAAAGAATTTTGCAGAATGTCAGATAGTGACGGGAAGGGGGGGAAATGTCGCTGTGGAATTGCTTTTCTTGCTGCCTAACTGGTTCAGGGAGTCTGCAGCAGGAACCAGGGAGGGAGAGCCAGAAAGAAGCAGTTGAATTAGGGTTGCCAGGTCTTACCTGGCTGCTGCTGGTGGTGGTGGGTCCTGGTTCTCTTCCTGGAGTTCTCTGTGGTTTTTCCTTAAATGATCGAGAGTTCCCCCTGCAAGATGCCCGGCGTGATGATGTCACATTCAGGTGAAGTCATTGTGCCAGGTGCATTGCTGCAAACAGGGTGCTTTGGGGACGGGGTCCCCCCACCCGGTCAGGGGAATGGTAGCCCTAAGTTGAACCCTAATCCAAAGGAATCACAGAACCTCTGATCTACCCTGACTCAACCCCACCCAAGCTGAGGATGGCGATGGCCAGGGGCCTGACTCACCCATGCAAGGAAGGCCAGGAGAGATTGTGGGATGGGATCCAGGCAGATCCCTCTGACACAACTGAGAATAAATCTGGGAGCTAGGCAGCAACAGGAAGCAGTGGGGTCAGAAGGCAAACCTGGGCTCAGATTTGGGGAAGGCCAGGATGGAAGAGGCTAAAGAGGCAGCCCTGAGCAAGAAAGAGAAAGAGCAGAGTGGGGAGACAGGCAGCAAGGGGAAGAGGCAGGAACTGACTGGGTTCAGGAGGGAGAGGAGA
>NW_015168200.1:7111-7341 GCF_001447785.1 Gekko japonicus | reverse complement strand
CTGTAAGAAGAGAAAGATGTCACGAGTGCCTTCACTGAAACAATTTGAGTCAATATTTCATTCTCATATGAAAGGAAATACTTCCTGTCCCTTTCTCTTTTCCTTACAACTTAAGCTGAGTATGTGACTGGCCTAAAGTCACATAGAGTGTTAGGGTTGCCAGGCCCCAGGTCTGAGTGGGGGATCCCCCACTTCCGGGGGCTTCTCCCAGGAGCAGGCCAGCTGGCTGG
>NW_015168200.1:2944-5174 GCF_001447785.1 Gekko japonicus | reverse complement strand
AGAAGCCATGTTGTATCAAGCCAGTGACCCATCCAGTCTAACACTGTGTCACACAGTCGCTAACAAAGGAGTATCCCGGGATGTGATATCAGACCGAAAGGGCCAAGGACAAGAAACAAAAAACAGTCATCAAGAGGTTCCGGTGATATCAGGGGGTGTGGCCTTATGACACACTTCCGGTGATGCCAGGGGATGTGGCCTTATGACACACTTCCGGTGATGTCATATTGAATGGACTAGTCAAAAGCAAAGTATTGTAGCCATGTCTACTGGAGAAGCTGAATGTGTATCAGCACAAAATGCAAGCTATGAACTTTACTAGATTATTCATCTACTGAAAGACTTTGGCATAGATGAACCAAAGCCAATAATACTTTTAGAGGACAATCAAACTTGTATTGCCATCTGCAAAGGTGAAGGCACCAAATCTAAAAACAAGACCATCGCACTCAAATGTCACTACGTGAAAGAGATGCAAGACCAAGGACTGATTGAACTCCAATACTGTCCTACTGATCTGATGATTGCTGACATCCTGACCAAGCCGCTTGACAAGCAACGTTTTGAGACTCTTCGTGAATGTTTGAATTTGCATGACTTTCGTGTTGTAACTTGAGAAGGGGTGTTGGGTATTACAAGTTGAAAACACTCAGTGTATCTGGGGTTAAATGTTTGTTTGTGTTGCTCACAGGAAGTCACATGCTTTTCATGTAACCAATGTTGTTTTAGGAGTACAAGCCCGGGAAATTTCTCCCTGATCTAGGAGTTTGATTGGGAGGAAAGTGTTGAATTGTTTTAGCATTTTATGGCTCCTCTTCCCGTCTTTGTTCGCTGTTCTCAAGAAGAAGGAGAGAAGCCATAACGCTCTTCTACCCTGTTTCCCCGAAAATAAGACCTACCCCAAAAATAAGCCCTAGCAGGATTTCTGTGCATTTGTGGTATAAGCCCTAGTGTGTCTTCTTGAGAAAAAATAAATATAAGACAGTATCTTATTTTCGGGAAAACACGGTAGTTTTGTCTTTGTAGTGTAAGGATGTAGCCGATTAGCTCTGTTGTTATTTTCATCTCAGTTACCCTTCCCCATGCTAGAATTTAGTAAAAACTTTCTATTTTAATCACACATGGACTCTGAGTCTGAATTATTTTACTCTAGCTCTGCTAAGCCATCTTATCTCTGCTAAATACCATTTTTTCAATATCTCACTATCAAAACCCAACAAGGGTAGGCCCTAGCTAGTATTTAGGTGGGAGACCACCAAGGAATACCAGGGCTGCGACGCAGAGGCAGGCACTGGCAAACCACCTCTGAACATCTCTTGCCTTGAAAACCCTATGGGGTCACTATAAGTCAGCTGTGACCTGAAGGCATTTTCCACCGCACTGCATTCCAGGACTCACTCCTGTCCACAATCATGCCCTTTGACTGATAAACCCCAGCCTTGAAACCTGCCTGGAGGGATAGCTGTGTTTACCAAGCACTGACAACGTATTCTAAAGATAAAGTCAAAAAGGTCCAAAGAGGCTTAAGCTTGGTGAGCCTAGGTTGGCTGCCTTCCTCCCATCTAGAAAAATCTGGCTTCTTAACAGGGAACTGTCACATGGTCTCCTTGCCCTTTTGCACCAATTATGCAAGTACCTTGTATTCCTCCGGCTCACTTGTCTTGACAGGCAGAGAGCTAAAACAAATCAGTGGTTTGGCTACTGTTAGGAAAACAGGCACCCAACTGCCCTGAATCTAATGTTTTGTCTGTAGTTTTTGAGTTCGATCTGTATGATTTTTTTTAGATTGAAATTTCTGATTGATTTTTCTTCTTCCTAGGTTAGGTCTCAGTCTCTGGGGAATTTCACATTACCCGTCTTCTCCCGGTTTCAAGCCGGGAGTCTTCCGTTTGCAGATGAACCGGTAGAGGGCTGCCGTTTCACACACGGCTTGCCCCTACCGGAAAGGAGCCGATTCAGAAGCGGTTCGGCGTTTCACACACGCACCGCTTTGTTTCCCCACGGGTTTTTTTTTTAAAGTCCGTCTTATAGCGATATATCGATATACCAGTATTCCAATGTATTCCAATGGGATCGGTATAGCGTTATATCGATATATCGATATAAGCCGAACGTTAAAAAAAAAAAAGCCCGCGCGGCTGAAAAAAGGCGGGAAAGAAGCGTATCGGAACCGGGAGAGGGAACGGGAGCCTCCTCGGAAGCGGTTGACAGGTAAAACGCTTCCCTCCCG
>NW_015168200.1:0-2888 GCF_001447785.1 Gekko japonicus | reverse complement strand
GGAACCGATTCTCAACCGGGTTCTGTCTGAAATGACAGACCAGCACCCGGTTGAGAATCGGTTCCCTACCGGGAGAAAGCACCTGTCTGAAATTCCCCTCTGTTTCTCTCTCTTATTAAATGGAAGCTAATAATAATAATGAGAATAATAATAATAATAATAATAATAATAAGAAGAAGACGAAGAAGAAGAAGAAGAAGAAGAAGAAGAAGAAGAAGAAGAAGAAGAAGAAGAAGAAGAAGAAGAAGAAGAGGAGATCGGATTTATGCCCTGTCCTTCACTACCCAAAGGAGTCTCAGAGCAGCTTACAAACTCCTTTCCCTTCCCCTCCCTACAACAAACACCCTGTGAGGGAGGTGGGGCTGAGAGAGCTCTTGTCAGAAACTGCTCTTCTTCAAGGACAGCTGTGCCAGAACTATGGCTTGCCCAAGGTCATCCAGCAGGTGCAAGTGGAGGAGTGGGGAATCAAACCTGGTTCGCCCAGATTAGAGTCCGCGCACTTAACCACTACACCAAAGTTGAGGATTCATGGTAATACACTGAAAACCTTTCCATCATGGACTCACTAGCAGACTTTCAACAACACTAGCAAACATTCAACACATACCACTAAAACCATGAGACTGATCAGGCTTGCAGGTGAGTGATAGATCTTGGGTGAGGGGGGTTTGGTAGCAAACGAGTGCTTTGGATGGCATTTACTGACCCCCACCCCTGTCACAAATGATGAGACAGCACTGAAAGCTGATATACGGGAACAAAATGTTGAGCATCAAGATGTCCAGCAATAAGTACAATGCATAAGTAGTGATGATGATTAAGAGTGCCTTCCTAAACCTTGCTACTGAGAGGCTTGGGATAGCAACTAGAGCCTAATGTTGATGTAACTCCATGTATATGTGGAGATATGCCAGCACAGCGCTGGTATAACTCCAGTGCTGGTACTGAAATGGGTAATGTCAGGGGTGGGCCAGTACTACTTTGGCATCCTAATCCTCCTCAGCCTTGATCACATCCTGGCACTAGGATCATGTTTCACCTGTGATAACCGTGGAATAGCTTTAAACAACCCCATAAAATACATGCAGAGGGGGAAGCATAATTACCTTCCCTCTGCCTCCTGCTATGCCCCAAGGTGCAGCTTAGGATGCCAACTGCATACAGCCAAACATAGCCTTCCCCGGCATAATATAAGCCTCAGCCAAAATAGCCATAGGTCAGATGACAGGGCACATGGCATGGGGCTATATCTATCTGGCATCTTGGCAGACGCACTTAGAGCATGATGAGCATTTTGAAAAAGGATAGTTTCATCCACAAAGATGTTCAAAATAGTTCCAATGTCATAGATACATTTTTCACAGTTCTAGAATATGGTCCATCTAGTCCAGTATCCTGTCTCACACCTAGGTCCCGGTCACATGAGCGGGATGATCCACTGCCGAAGGGAGGCAAATTAGAGCCGGTGCAAAAAGAAATGCGGGAGCACGATCCGACATGCCCCTGCGGCTCCATGCTCTGTGCTCCAGCAGCCGATCACACTGTTGTGCAGCAAACCGGCAGTAGCACGGTTGTGCACATGCACGGGACGGGAACAGCGCTGCGACGGGCTACCAGCGCTTCCCCGACCAGATGCCTGGAGTTGCCGTGCATCATCCAGAAGGTAGTGCTCTGTTGCTAGTACCTTTTAAATGCGCGTTTTCGGGCCGAAGGGACGGATCGGGGACGGGTGCGTGACACTTCCCAGATGTTGCAGTGTGATCGCGCCCGCTTGATGCGCCCCCAATCCGTCCCTCTTGCAGGGCAAATCCTCCCGTGTGACCAGGGCCATAGATCTACAAAGGAAAGACCTTACTTAATTCCACAACAGACAATATAATGCAGAACTTAATGGTGTGTCCTTTTGAAGTAGCTGACACCATTTTGCTTAAAATAATTAAATGTGTCTCCAATCAATCAGTTTTGATCTGAGGTGTTACTTAAAGTGCCGTTTTAATTTCCTATTTAGGCACTTTGGACATCTTGCCATTCTTGGTAGTATACTTTGGGTTGCCAGCCTACAAGTGAGGCCTGAAGATTTACCAGAATTACAACGGCACACTCAGAGAGCAGTTCCTCTAGAGAAATTGACTGCTCTGGGGGGAGGACTCTGTGGCATTATACCCCACTGAGACTGTGTGCTTTCCCAAGCAATTCAGCTTGTCCTTCTGCAGCGATCCTTGGGTCTCTCTGAATGGAAAAAAACCCCAGCTCTGTACTGAAGCTGTTTTGTGGGTGCCAAAAATTAGAGACACAAAGTAAACACATTCACACCTGTTTGAACCACATTATGGTGGGTAAACAAAACCTTTAAAGAAAGAATGTTTAGCAAGGACCAAGACAACTATTGGTTGAATTGACATTGTATACTGAAAGCCTGGTGAGGAGAACAGAGCACGTAGGGCACACCTTGAGGAAGAGAATCGGCTGACTGACTCTGAGGTCACCAAGTCGATGCTTTTTATTTTCCCAGAGTACTTTCATCTATTTGCTTAAGCCAGTTTAGTGCTGCACCTCTGTTAAATTGTACCCTTTCAATGATTGTGGGATCACACTGGCAGTATAGAATAATAGTGGGGAAAACAGCAGGTAGGAAAAAGTTTAAGGATCTCCCAGACTGCTTCTGCTCACAAATCGCCCCCTCCTTAATAGATTTTGTTTACAAAACTCTTCTGTTTTGGCTTCCTTACCTGTCAACAAGAACAAATTTAGAGTCCAGTGGCACCTTTAAGACCAACAAAGGTTTATTCAAGGTACGAGCGTTGGTGTGCAAGGCACACTTTTTTCAAATACATTGGAATGGTAGGTGAGGTTAAAATATACAGACAGGGGCTTAACAGCAAATTAAC
>NW_015168199.1:54801-57794 GCF_001447785.1 Gekko japonicus | reverse complement strand
CAGTTGCTCTCAGGCCAGATTGGGGCCTTTCAGGGGGCCGGATCCGACCCGCGGGCCATATGTTTGACACCCCTGGACTAAATAGTGTTTATTGGAAGCATCTGGGATTATTCTGATTTTGCGTGCTCTTCCTTGCTTTTTGCCTGACTTGTGATCTGCTTCGTCCCTTCTTTCTGCTTAGGTGGTTATTGCCACAAACATTGCTGAAACGTCTCTTACTATTGATGGCATCTACTATGTTGTGGATCCTGGTTTTGTGAAGCAGAAAGTGTACAACTCCAAGACAGGAATTGACCAGCTGGTTGTGACACCCATTTCACAGGTACGCACTCTCAGCCTAAGTATATCACAGAGTGGTGGTTGTGAGGGCACAATGAGGCCTAAGCTCCATGGGGGAAGGATAGGATAAAATGGAAAAGATGGAGAAGGAAATAAGGGAGTTGACTGAAGCAGATGATAATATGATATTAGGAGGCTTCAACTTACCCTCACATTGACTGGGTTATGTGATAGAGATGAGATTCCTAGACATCTTAAATGACTGTTCATGCGATAGAGATGAGATTCCTAGACATCATAAATGACTGTTCACTGAAACAGTTGACCACAGAGCCAACGAAAGGGATAGGGATCTTGGACTTGATTCTGAGTGGGACTCAAGAAAGAGCTGGTGAGAGATGTAGAGATTGTTGCAGCAGTTGGGAACAGTGACCACAATGCTATTAAGTTCAGCATTCGTGTCAATGGAAAGTCACCCTTAAAGTCCAAACCTGTGACATTAGATTGCAAAAGAGGGAACTTTGCAAAAATTAGGGGAATAGCTAAAAGGAAGTTGAAAGAGAGAAACAAGAGAGTAATCCTCAGAGGTGTCAGATCTCCAGTTAAGACACTCTCCACAACACTTTCGGCAGTGATGCTTTATTAGAGATATGTTTACTACAGGAACTGGATCTTTGTCAGGACTGAAGAAAGTGTGCAAAATTCAGAGGTTATAGTTCCTCTGAATGTCATAGTTGCAACGAACATGAAGTTGAGCAATGCACCCTACACCCGATTCTTATGTCAGCATTCAGCCCCTACCATTACTACGACAACCCTGACAGATATATGGCATCTTATCTATTCTAGCCTGGCAAGAGTCTCCAAGGCCAAATCTCATGAGTACAGGCCTAGGGGTACAGCTTGAGAAATGGTTACGGCTACTACAGGCAAGCACTCAACCCACACGCACTCCCCCCTCAGGAACTCCCTCCCCCCTAATACATGGCAAGGTAAAGAGAAGCAAAACCGAAACCTTGACAAGAAGGTGATGGCCTCTCCTCCCGCGAGGAAGACCGCTCTTGTTTCCTAAAGGCTTCAGAGGCTCAGCTCTGTTTGGGGTAACCTGAGCAGCCTTTTGGCTGAGTCTTCCTCACCTGTTGGCAAGGAGGAGCAAGCGATAGCAGGAGATTTGTCACCCTAGCCGTAGCCCAAGTACCATGGCCCTTCACTCTTGAGTGTACACACACACACACACCCCCCTCCCCCCCCCCCCGAGAAAATGTACGAGGAGTAAATGATACTGTACGGCCTGCCTTCACAGTGGGGACAGATTCGGCCTTAGCCTTCCAGGAAAGCTCCCAGTGTTCTTGTTGCTCCAAAGGGCTGTTGAGAGTCAGGAGCAAGTTGAACTGCACTCCACCAAGGCCGGGGTCTTGGCCAGCGGTAACCGTGGGTGAAGGTATCATGGGGCCCACAAGATTTGGCGTGCTCCACTTCTGTTTTAAACTTCCCAATCTGCCCTTGTTTGTGCTCAGGCCCAGGTGCCGGAGGACTGTTGCTCCTCCACCCTCCTCCTGGGATCCTTCAGGTATCCTCCCTTCCCTTTAGGTCTTGGGAGATGGGGCTCCACTTGACACGAAGAGTCATTTCGTAGATGGGGCAGGCAGTTCCCCCACTAACCATTCTTCCAACAAGCCATCTTTCACGTTGTTCTCCAACAAATCCTACCAAGTCTCAGTCCACTTAGTGGTTTAGGTCAGCTTGGCTGTCCAAGAAGAGTCTTTGAGTTCTAGCCAATAAAGTCGCTGTATCCCCCTGTGTCACAGCATTTAGCACTGGAAATGCATTATTTGGACCCACATGTTCTTCTTTTAAACTTTATTTAATAAGTTTAAAATTTACATACATTCTGGGGGGGAAAGAATTAAAAGACACAGCATCTCAGAATTGTTTCATAAGATAGCAGTGACAATATAAAAACTAGTAACACTATGAGTTCCCTCAGGACGGGGGGGGAGGAGCAAATTTATTTATTTATTTATTATTAGATTTATACCCCGCCCTCCCCCAACGGGCTCAGGGGGGCTACAACAGAGGCAGTTGCCATAACAACGACTAAAACAACATAAAAACAATCATTAAACAGTATAAAACAGTCATTAAGTAAAGTGCGGTGCTCTTGATGTTAAATTTTCTTAATCCAAGATGAATTCCATTCATCAACCTAACCTGACGACAAGCATTCTTCGGTTAACTAGGCGTCTTCCCAGGGCCGGCTCACCTCCAGATCTAATCCACCGTAGAAGATGGCAACTTCCTCTTCTCCTTTTTTGGAAATAGTATCACAGATCTATTGTCTGACAGAATTCATCGCTGCCCCCCTCCCCAAGGGGGAGAGGCATATATTTCTTAAGAACCACAGATCTAGATACAGAGCCTTGATAATTCCATTAGGCTGAACTGTTGCTGTATACTTCTGTATCTTTGTATTCTCTGGGCTATTTCTCCTTTTAGTAGAAGGGTAAAGGGTTCCCTTGCTCGAAAGCCAGTCGAATCCGACTCTAGGGTTGCAGTGCTCATCTCCGTTTCAAAGCCGAAGAGCCAGCGCTGTCCGAAGACGTTTCCGTGGTCATGTGGCCGGCATGACTAAACACCAAGGCGCACAGAACGCTGTTCCCTTCCCACCGAAGTGGTCCCTATTTTATCTGCTTGCAGTTTCTTTGCTTCCGAAC
>NW_015168199.1:48200-51970 GCF_001447785.1 Gekko japonicus | reverse complement strand
CAAGGGAACCTTTACCTTTACCTTTTTAAACTAGACTCAATGTGGTTTACAGCTGTCAGAATGACCATGTTTGAAATGAAAAGAAGTTTAAAAACACATACTGCATAGACAAACAAAACGGACTGGGCAAGGGTAAAAGAAATGGGAACACACACACACACACACGTCCTCTTTCCCAGCACTGTACTTATCCCTTAAGATGGTAAGGAAAGAGAAGCTGTCCAGATCTTCCAGTTTGCATTCAGCGTGCCCATTCAGGGATTATCCCTTGTTTTCTCAGGACCATGTGCTCATGGCTGCTTTCCTGGGCTGTGGCGGCCCCTCCCTCCTCCTTCCTGCCCCCCTCAAGAAGCTCCAGAGTTTTCGGGGGGGGGGGCAGCCTTCAGTGTGACTCAGGGCTGCCCACTGTCATCCTCTGACGGGGGTGAGCTGCCCGGGCCCTGGCCAGTACCTCAAAGCACAGAATGGCTCTTCTCCAGGGAAGGTGGTTCACGCCAACTCATTGCACATCTTTCCTCCTGCTGACCAGCAAGGAGCACCGTATCACCTGTGTGCCTGCACAGGGTGCAGATCCAACAATTACCTTTTGGTACTAAACTCCTGGGCTTGGAAGGCATTTCACCACAACAGTATTTAAACCAAATCAAGTGTGTTTTACCCTCCTGTTCAGCGGCCCTTCCCCACTGTTTCATGATGCGGTGTCCACACATTTTCAAATCTGCCTTCACTTAAAGATCAGAAACATGCCTTTCTTGAGTAAGGTGAAACTTGAGGTCCCTAGCACACTGGTCTTGGGCAGTGTGGCCATGAAATTCGTCCGCTGGCACCAGAGAGCCTCTTCTGGGTGGCCCTCGTAGGCTCGACACGCCTTCTGTGCCGCCCGGGGCCTTGTGCCTCCGTTGCCAGGCCCCGCCCTCGACCCATTTGCCGCTCTCTGCCTGGGATTGCCGGAGTCTGCTGCAGTGTCTCCCGTGCTGTATCTTGACGCTTAATCGGACATGGTGTGGAGGCAGCGGAAGACGCTAATGTCTCCCTTTTGCTCCTTATCTGCCATTCTCACAGGCGCAGGCCAAGCAGCGAGCGGGAAGAGCTGGAAGGACAGGCCCAGGGAAGTGCTACCGACTCTACACAGAGCGTGCCTACCGTGATGAGATGCTGACCACCAATGTCCCCGAGATCCAGCGGACCAACTTGGCTAGCACTGTGCTGTCGCTCAAGGTAAAGCCCTGAGGCCCGAAAGGAACCAGATTCTTTGGGTTGCACAAGCCCCAACAACCTTATTCCTGTTTTGTCTCTGGGGTCTCCTTAGAAAGAATCTGTTTTAGGAATGAGCGACATATCCTTTCCCCTTCCTTAAGACTTGGCTGCGGGCCTTGTGCTTGCAGGGCGGTGAGGGCTGGGAATCGGAGTGGCCAGGCTGCATTCAGAGCGCTGTTCTCTCCTTCTAGTCTTTGGCTTATAGTTGGACAGTCGACCCACAGGGAGAAACAAATTAGGAGGCTCGACTGAAGTGTGAAGGAGCTGCGGTGAGTTCTTCCGTTTCTCCAATGTAGAAGGAATGTTTGTTCCCCCAAGAGAGATGTTCTCGGAGAGCTTGTAGCTGTTCTGTTTTATCTGGGACCTTGATCTTGCTTAAGCTGATATGCAGTCTTTTGTCCGCATTCTGGTGTAGGCTTTTTCAAAGTGATTATCTTTCATCTCTGGGGAAGATGAACAAGGTGGTTGTGAGTCTGCTAATCTAGTCTCCCTTATAAGTTTGTCAGCTTTAAGAAGATGATAATTGGGTGGTTCGCTTACTGTCTGGGTGCAGAGCCTTGTATTTGTTAGGAGAGAGAAAACTGGAAAGAGCATTTACTGGTTCTTTCATTGTCTATACGCAGTTGTTTGGCTGGTTTTGGTGGAGAACAAATGTCTGAGTTTCTCCTTTTATTCTCATTTTTCTTCCCCGTGTTCAGGTCTGTGGGCTGTTTCACTGAGGCATCCAAGTCCCTTTTCTTTATCTTCTTTGATGATTTACGATGGTTTAAGCCAGGGGTGTCGAACTCATTTGTTATGAGGGCCGGATCTGACATAAATGAGACCTTGTTGGGCCGGGCCATGTGTGTCATAAAATGTAATGCCAGGTAGTGGAGATAAACTTTATAAAAAACACACACAAAGATTATTTTTACTTAAAATAAAAACATGCTTAAAACATTCACACTCTTGCAATATTTTGTTTATTTAACAGTGCCTGATAACTGACACCTCTTGCTCTGAATTATTGCATCAAAATGTCTGTGCTGTTGCAATCCTGAGTATGCTGTTCAGGTGTGTATCTGCAAGCTGCAAACCTACAATGATGCAGCAGCAGCAGAACTGGAAGAAGCAGCAAAAGACAGTTCCACTGTGGGCCTGATAGAAGCCCTCTGGGGGCCTGATCCGGCCCCCAGGCCGCATGTTTGACATCCCTGGTTTAAGCTGTTCTCTGATTCTTATAGATTTTTCACAGGATTTCCCCCCCCACACAAAAACACCACACTGCATATATTGGATGTTTCCGTGCTAATTAAGCAAGAACGGAAACTGAAGCTGTCCTCTGGTTCTTATAGATTTTTCACAGGATTTCCCCCCCACAGAAACACCACACTGCATATATTGGATGTTTCTGTGCTAATTAAGCAAGAACGGAAACTCCTCAGGGCTATTAGATCACTCCACTTTTATAATATTTAAGACTTGTTTCTGTCTTCTGAGCAAACTAGATATCAGGGAGCAGCTGTTAAAATAAAATAAATGAGAGCCTCTCTAACGAGTTGTTATTCTGACGCCATCTTAACCGGAAGTCCGAGAAACGTCTGAACCCACACGGTCTTAAGACACCAGAGCACCAATTCTCACTGTCCCCTTCCTTCCAAATTGCTACAGAGGGGACCCCGTCTCTCTTAGGTGAGCTCTCTAGGCAAGTAGGGTTTGCCGTGCTCCTGATAAGTGTGGACTAAACTAGACTTCATGTGGTTTACAGCAGTCAGAATGACCATGTTTAAAATGAAAAGAAGTTTAAAAACACATACTGCATAGACAAACAAAACGGACTGGGCAAGGGTAAAAGAAATGGGAACACACACACACACACACGTCCTCTTTCCCAGCACTGTACTTATCCCTTAAGATGGTAAGGAAAGAGAAGCTGTCCAGATCTTCCAGTTTGCATTCAGGTGGGAAGGTAACAGCGTTCCGTGCGCCTTGGTGTTTAGTCATGCCGGCCACATGACCACGGAAACGTCTTCGGACAGCGCTGGCTCTTCGGCTTTGAAACGGAGATGAGAACCGCAACCCTAGAGTCGGACTCGACTGGCTTTCGAGCAAGGGAACCTTTACCTTTACCTTTTTAAACTAGACTTAATGTGGTTTACAGCTGTCAGAATGACCATGTTTGAAATGAAAAGAAGTTTAAAAACACATACTGCATAGACAAACAAAACGGACTGGGCAAGGGTAAAAGAAATGGGAACACACACACACACACACGTCCTCTTTCCCAGCACTGTACTTATCCCTTAAGATGGTAAGGAAAGAGAAGCTGTCCAGATCTTCCAGTTTGCATTCAGCGTGCCCATTCAGGGATTATCCCTTGTTTTCTCAGGACCATGTGCTCATGGCTGCTTTCCTGGGCTGTGGCGGCCCCTCCCTCCTCCTTCCTGCCCCCCTCAAGAAGCTCCAGAGTTTTCGGGGGGGGGGGCAGCCTTCAGTGTGACTCAGGGCTGCCCACTGTCATCCTCTGACGGGGG
>NW_015168199.1:40484-46082 GCF_001447785.1 Gekko japonicus | reverse complement strand
AAATGGAACACTTCAGTGGGTTGAATGCTCCACATTCCGTAAAGTGTCCGTAAAGTGCAGTGCCGTAGGGATGGGGGGATGTGTCTCCCCTCCCGCAGTGATGCAGTGACATCCAGTAATAAACTGGATGATTCTCAAAATGTGTAACTCCTTGCTTTCATGCGCCAGTGAGCCGTGGGTGCCACTTGGCAGGAAAAACAAGGAAGGTTGCTGGGACATTCATGGAAGTTGAGCTTTCCCTCTCCTCCCTTTTGTCTTCAGTTCTCTCACACAGACCCCTTAGTAAAGTCAGAGTATTAAAACCAGGGCTATTTTTGGGCAGGAACGCACAGGAACAGAGTTCCGGCTGGCTCCCAAGTTGGCCACACCCAGCAGAAACACATTAGCATAATAGGCCACACCCAACAGCAGGAACTCATTAGGATTGGCTACATTAGGGGTGTGTGGCCTAACATGCAAAGGAGTTCCTGCTACAAAAAAAAGGCCCTGGGTTTTGACAACAAACAAGGTAAACAGAATAACAAGCAAAAGGTGGGTGTGGCTGGATGACTATACTTCTGGTAACATGGGGGTGCAGCCTAATATGCTAATGAGCTATGCTCTCATGGGTGTGGCTGGATATGCTAATGAGTTTCTGTTGTTGGGTGTGGCCTATTATGCTTATGAGTTCCTGCTGGGCTTTTTCTACAAAAAGAGCCCTGATTTACACTTCTGGTAACATGGGGGTGCAGCCTAATATGCTAATGAGCTATGCTCTCATGGGTGTGGCTGGATATGCTAATGAGTTTCTGTTGTTGGGTGTGGCCTATTATGCTTATGAGTTCCTGCTGGGCTTTTTCTACAAAAAGAGCCCTGATTAAAACGATGGGATTGGCTCAGAAATCAAGTGCTAAAGAATGTGGGGGTGTTATGTGCTTTTTATTTACTGAGTCACTGTTTTATTTTCCAGTTTTAACTCTGCAGTCAAGGAGAAAAGGCACACAGGCACACACACCCTCTTATTTATTTATTTATTTATTTGCTTTCCCACCAACATACTTGTTAAACTTTTCAGTCTGGCCCAGCATGTTGGCAGATCTTGAGGGTCATCATTTACAAGATGGAGTCTTTGTTGTTCTGCTTTGCACTGGCTCAGTATCGAAGTGTAAGAATGCCTGGAAAGATCGTGGTTGGTGAATGTTGACTTCTTGTTATGTGTGCAGGACAAGCAAGCTCTTGCTGACCAGAAGAAAGCCAAGTTCCACCAGACTGAAGGGGACCACCTCACACTTCTGGCTGTCTATAACTCCTGGAAGAACAACAAGTTCTCCAACCCCTGGTGCTACGAGAACTTCATCCAGGCCCGCTCACTGCGCCGGGCACAGGATATTCGCAAACAAATGCTGGGCATCATGGACAGGTGAGTGCATGGCTGTCGACAGATGCCTGGTCGCCTGTTTGCAACACTTACCAGAGAGCAAATCTTTAAGGCAATCAAAGTTTGATTCAGTGGGGGAAACCAGCATTTTGAAAAAAGCGAAGGGTGTGAATGTGAGTGCAGTTTTTGCAAAGTTCTCTGCATCCGTCCAGAGATATGAGAATTCATGTCTGTGACCAAGCTGAGGGGATATAGCCTGTCTGGGAAGACAATAATACTAAGAAAAGTCGAAGGCCACAGGAAAAGAGGCGCATGAGGTGGATTGATTGAATTGATGGATTGATTCAGTTTGGAAGACTGTTAGTGATGGAGCATTTTGGAGGCCATTAATTCATAGACTCGGAGACACACACACACCCCTCACACGCACACAAACATGCACACCATGATCAGTATGCTTTGCTTGGTCAAGCCAAGGTGAGTCCTAAATAAGCCATGCCGTAGCGGCCAACTGAAAGCATATCCAGCATACGAACCTACCGGCTCACTCCAGCCATTTTCTGTGGTTTTCTTTTATGCTGCCTGTGACATGTTCCAGGTTAGCCCTGCAGCACTGATACAGATTCCAAGGCTGATTATTAGCTTGCCATAGCTCAAAATAAATGTGGAGCTGCCCCAATGATAATTCAGCATGATCAGGGGTGGAACACAGGCATGCAACAGGAGCCTATGCCTATTTATTCTGAATCAAACTTACTAGTACCACATAAACCTGCAGAGGACTGCAACCAGTGGAATGTATTCCAAGTAGGTAAATTTAATAGTCAGATAATTCTAAGTGCTGAAAAAATTACTATTCCTACCTTCCCCCAATCGCACAGTTGAAACTCAGGAACTTTGGGTGTCTGAGGCTGGGGATGTGGCCGCCTTAGTCACGGCACCAAAACTCTGGAAGATTTGTCTATTTCCATCTATTGTGTCTTCTGCCAGCGACGGAAAACTTTTACGTTGCTCAGCATTCCCTCATAAAATTCTTCCTCCCGATTTAAACGTTTACAAAATATTTTAAATTAAAAAAAAAATTATCTGTATTTTAAATGCTATTTTAATGTTTTGCTTGCCGCCTTGGGGCCCTAAGTTGGGTAGCATAGAAGTGTTTTAAATAAACGAGTATCTGTTACCCAGCTCATCTGCCCCTTTGCTCTACAGAAGGAACTTTTCTGGAAAAGACAGCACTTCGCTTGTATCTGTGCTGGGAAACTGAACCCAGTTTTCCAAAGTCTTGGCTGATTAGTAATTAGTGATCACGCTTGGATGCTGAATCTGCTGACCTTTTTTCGTTAAACACTAGAGTGATAGGAGCAGATTATCTTCACTGGGCCTACTGGTGTTCAAAACAGTGAAAATGAACTTTTGTTTTGAGCAGAACTCTGTGGTCCAAGGCCTAAGCAGTCTACCAGTGGAGGAGGGCAGACTGGTGCAGTATTCGTGGGGGTTAAAGCCTAGACTGCGAGACTTGCTTCACTTGTGTTCTGAATTCTTCCATCTTGTTTGGCAGGCACAAGTTGGACGTGGTATCTTGTGGGAAAGCGACCGTGCGAGTTCAGAAGGCCATCTGCAGTGGCTTCTTCCGGAATGCTGCCAAGAAAGATCCCCAGGAGGGCTATCGGACGTTGATTGACCAGCAGGTGGTCTATATCCACCCTTCAAGTGCCCTCTTCAACCGCCAGCCTGAATGGTAAGGGGGAGGGGTGAGTGGAGGGAACGAACAGAGGGTCACCCACAAAGAACTGAGGGTTTGCTGCTTTAGAGAGCCAGTTTGGTGTAGTGATTAAGTGCGCGGACTCTAATCTGGGAGAACCGGGTTTGATTCCCCTCTCCTCCATTTGCACCTGCTGATGTGACCTTGGGTCAGTCACAAGCTCTGGCACAGCTGTCCTTGAAAAAGAGCAGTTTATGCCAGAGCTCTCTCAGCCCCACCCACCTCACAGGGTGTCTGTTGTGGGGAGGGGAAGGGAAAGGTGTTTGTAAGCCGCTCCAAGACTCCAAGTGAAGGGCGGGGTATAAATCCAATCTCTTCTCTTCTTCTTTAGTGTTAAGTGTCTGGAGAGGAGCCCTATGAGGAGAACAAGTGATTGCTAGAGATTTGGGAAGGGGGAGGGGTCTGGCAGTCCATTGCCACCCCCTGTAGAACATTGTGTCAGGACTGAAGCATTTTTAAACTGAGTTAACACAATGAGTTAACACACATTTGATTACCTGACACTTCTGAACACACCTGCCCAATTTTGACTTAACCTTTCTAGCCATGAAGTCTAGAGAGAGGTTTCCTTCTGCCAAGATAATGTGGTGCTTGTAACGGACTCAAACAGGGCAGAGTTGGAGTCCAGAGTGGCACCTTTAAGACCAACCAAGTTTTGTTCACGGTATAAGCTTTCGTGTGCAAGGCACACTTCCTCAGATACACTGGAACAGAACTTCATCTGCCATTACTTATAGAGGATGGTGTGGGGGTTGTTGTCAGGAAGGGCCATTGAGAGTCAAGATGCAGAAGTACTGGGTGATGATAGCTGAGATTGGCTGTAAGAAAGATCTATGAATGGCAGTAAATTAGCATACGAACACAAGAGTTAACAGACAGATCTGGGAATGAGGTTTGAGTCCAGTGGCACCTACAAGACAAGATCTGAGAGACTTAGTACCCAGAACTGAACTTTATTTGTCTTGAAGGCAATGTTCCCTCTAAGCTCCACAGTTTGTGAGCAAAAATTCTACCCCGTGAACGAAAAAAGCTAGTAGCATTCAAGTTGTGAGCGAGTCTACCTTTGACTATTGCAGATATTAGTTTTTTAGAATATTATTTCCATAACCTTGTAAAAACCTCAGAATGAATGTTGGTGTAGTGGTGAAGTGTGCGGACTCTAATCTGGGAGAACCGGGTTTGATTCCCCACTCCTCCACTTGCACCTGCTGATGTGACCTTGGGTCAGCCACAAGCTCTGGCACAGCTGTCCTTGAAAAAGAGCCGTTTGTGTCAGAGCTCTCTCAGCCCCACCCACCTCACAGGGTGTCTGTTGTGGGGAGGGGAAGGGAAAGGAGTTTGTAAGCCGCTCTGAGACTCCAAGTGAAGGGCGGGGTATAAATCCAATCTCTTCTCTCTTCTTCTATATTTTAAGATTAATTTAATCTTAAACAGAGAAACAGAGAAAACAGAATCGAGTCAAATTTCATTATAAAAAAATGTTGTCCTCTAGGGGGGGTAGACCAGGCCTCCGGAGAACAGGTCTCCCTGCCCTTTTCCACTATATTGGTAAACTTGGCCTCCGCTGAACAGGTCTACCCAGCCCTTTCCACTGTATTGGTAGACCTGGCCTTGGACCATCATTCTGCACTGAGCCGTAGAAAGCTGGTCGCCGGTAAAAGCACTCGCGCTGTGTGGGGGGGGGGGGGGGGCTCACATTGTTTCCAATGGAGGGGGGAAATTGCCTTCCCAGTTTACTTGTGCACTGAAACTAAAATCCCTGAGCTGCCACCTAAAATTTTGTGCACCAGCACCCCCTAGCACAGCTTAGAGGGAACGCTGCTCGTAGGTGCCACTGGACTCAAACCTCATTCCCAGATCTGTTTGTTTACTCTTGAATTTGTATGCTAATTTACTGCCATTCACAGATCTTTCTTACATTCAATCTCGGCTATAGTCACCCAGTACTTATGCTTCTTGACTCTAAATGGCACTTCCTGGCAAGAAACCCACCCCCCACCCCCATAAGTAATGGCAGAGGAGGTTCTGTCCCACTGTATCTGCAGAATTGTGCTTTCGCATGAAATCTTATACCGTGAACAAAACTTGGTTGGCCTTAAAGGTGTGACTGGATACAAACTTTGTTCTGCTGCTTCAGACCAACACGGCTCTGCCCCACCTGAATATACTTACATGGGAGTGGAACCAAAAAGAATCTGGAAGTCGAGTCCCCCTGACAAAGCCGCACGTGAAACACGTAGGGGTTGTACAGTGATTAAAGATTCTGTTTCCCCCTGCACCGATTTGTTTCTGCACCTTGGTTTTGCCTTGGTGCGACCCCCTTTTCTCCTCACTTGTAACATCTGCCTTCCTTCATGGCCTGTGGTAGGAGGGGGAAGCAGCCCAGACAGCCCCTTAGCAGAGGGGGCGTGACTCTTCTCAGCTGCACATCTGACATAATCCATTTCCACAGCCTAGTTTTAGACTGGGGATGTGCTAA
>NW_015168199.1:20999-40452 GCF_001447785.1 Gekko japonicus | reverse complement strand
AATGTGTGTATGCGTGTGAGAGAGGAGGTTTTGAAGAGTGAGGATGGGGAACGAATGGTGTTCTAACCAGCCGTCTCCTTCCCTTCCCCCAGGGTTGTGTACCATGAGCTGGTGCTCACAACCAAGGAGTACATGCGGGAGGTCACCACCATAGATCCCCGCTGGCTGGTGGAGTTTGCGCCAGCGTTCTTCAAGGTTTCTGACCCCACGAAGCTGAGCAAGCAGAAGAAGCAGCAGCGTCTCGAGCCACTGTACAACCGCTATGAGGAGCCCAATGCGTGGAGGATATCACGGGCATTCAGGCGCCGATGAGCCCTCTTCCTGGCATTGCCAAGAACTATTCGCCGTATCAAGCTAACCCAGCCAGCAAGCATTCGTTTGCAGTTGGAATGACAGGAGGTGAAGAGAAGCAGCTCACTGCCAGCATCTGAGTTGCTGCCGTGGCTGATTCAGAGACACTTCCGTTTGGAAAGCAACATTCTATACCTCTGTTTCCACCCTGTCTGATGAGCAACAGGCGCTGTGTAACTTTGGGCCTCCTTGGTTAGGGAAGGCCTGATGGAATTCCAGCTTCCAAAGAAGTCACTGAGAAGGAGCACCTGCTTTCTGTCTTGTGATTTTTGCCGGGAACTCTGCCATCTTCTTTCCCCACATCCAGGCTGGCAGTGCTGTCAGAGGCCTGTGATTAGGGAGAAATTGGGAAGGCTGCCCATGGGGCAGGGGGAGGGACCAGTCTGGGGGGGCGGCAGGTGGTCTGTGTCTGTGGCCGAGAGGCTTTACTAACTTTGGGGAAACTTTCCTCTGCACTTACCATAAAGTTGTTCTTACTTCCTGTTTTTGATCGAAAACCTTCTCAAACAGGTTTTTACAAGAGAGAAAATAAAGACAGATCTACAAACACGGTTGGCATGACACAATCTGTTTGCATATGCTGAACAATTTTGATGCTGGCAGACAGGAACTCAATTGGAGTATTCTTCCTCTAGTACCATAGTATCGTAAAACTGGACTTTCGAAGAGGTCAGCAAGCATTCCATGTGTGTGACGGCTGCATTAAAGGTAAAGGTTCCCTTGCTCGAAAGCCAGTCGAATCCGACTCTAGGGTTGCGGTGCTCATCTCCGTTTCAAAGCCGAAGAGCCAGCACTGTCCGAAGACGTTTCCGTGGTCATGTGGCCGGCATGACTAAACACCAAGGCGCATGGAACGCTGTTACCTTCCCACTGACGGCTGCATTACTCTATGTAATAGCCAGGACAGCACAGCGGCTGGCCGAAGTTCACTCTCCTGTTGTCAGTTTTCCTGTAGTCTAGAAGCTGGTTTTCATATCTTCTCTGCTCAGTCCTTTTGTCAGAGTTGCTGGGGAAAGTCACACCACTGCCCCTTCTGGAAGCAAGTTGCTCATTCTCCCCTGCCCTCCATATCTCAGTGTGGAGGTAACAAAAACCCGATCCACTTTCCACGCGAACATGGTCGGTGCCTATAAGCCTTGTTTACGCTTCAGTTCACTTCTCACGATCTTTCTGCAAAGAGGGGGTGGGGGAAAAAGTGCTTTACACCTTAGCAAAGTAGTGCATTCCCCTAGGCAGGGAACCTTAATTGCCAAACATTAATTTTCGTAACTGAAACACACCATGCTAATGAGTGAAAGCGTGTTGATTTTCATAATTCTTTCCTGTGCGGACCAGGTTCTTTTTGGTTTTGGATGAAATGAGGCAAAATGTCCCACGCTTCTAGTCTAGTCCCACCTAGTACAAAGCACAGGCTGCATATCAGCTGAGCCAAAGGAGTCTGTCTTGTAGGCATCAGTGGATGTGCGCAGGTTGCTCCCTTCCAGCTATCATGAGGACATAAGTGCCCCCCCCCAGTCCAGCATCCTGATTTCCACAGTGGCCAACAAACAGCATAGAGGCCAAGGCCCTCCGCTGCCGCCCCCCATCATTGGCATTCAGGGGTTCGCTGTCTCTGAATGTGGAGGTTCTCTTTAGTCACCATGGCAAGTAGCTGTTAATGATGCCTTTTCTATAAACCTGCCTAATCCACTCTTCAAAACATCTATGCTTGTGGCCATCACTACGTCCACCGGCAGTGAACCCCCCAGTTTAGTTACTCATTGACCAAAGTATTCCCTTTCACCCATCTTGAATCTGTTGCCTGTCAACTTCATTGGGTGCCCCTTGGTGGAGGGAGGAGAGCTCCACTTCCTCTGCCCTCGGCATGAGAGCCAGGCCCATCGGGAGAAGTGTGGATGGGGCACACGATCCAGCAGCCTTCTGAAGCTCAGCCAACTTGGCCTGTCTGTGGCCAGTCCGGGAGGTTCCCTTCTGTGCGTAGCCTTTATTTGTTAGTATCCAAGGAGCTGAGGATAGCATACGTAATTCTTTCTCTTCATTTTACCCTCACAACAATCCTGTGTGGCAGGTTACTTAGTGTATGACTGGTGTAGTGGTTAAGTGCGCGGACTCTAATCTGGAAGAACCGGATTTGATTCCCCACTCCTCCACTTGCACCTGCTGGATGACCTTGGGCAAGCCAGTAGTTCTGATAAGAGATGTTCTTGAAAAAGAGCAGTTTCTGTCAAGAGCTCTCTCAGCCCCGCCTACCTCACAGGGAGGGGAAGGGAAAGGAGTTTGTAAGCCTCTCTGAGACTCCTTTGGGTAGTGAAGGGCGGGGTATAAATCCCATCTCTTCTTCTCATTCTCGACTTTTCACTTTATTCTCTATTGAAGGGGGGCACTAGTCATAGTTCTTCCTAGGACTCACACACCCCTTTTAAAAAATTTTATTATTTATTTTATTTCATTTATACCCCGCCCTCCCAACACGCGGGCTCAGGGCGGCTTACAAGACACAAAAGTGTAATAAAATACAACAAGTTAAAAACAATTAAGGCACACAGTGCAGTAAAATACAGGTTAAAACAATTTAAGCAAAGTGAACAGCTCACAGGATCCATCGCGACTAACATACTCCCTATTGCACATATTTGGGATCAGCAAGGGGGATGCCATGGGCCACAATGTTCATCTGGCCAGTCAGCCCAACCAGGCGCTTTGTGAGAAAAGGGTCGACCCATCGAAGGGAAGATCCTCAACTTTGCAGTGCATCCAACAGGATAGCCATGTTGTACAATCATGTACAGTTGTACAGTCGGTACAGTTGTACAGTCATGAGTGTCTCTGGAGAATTATCGCAAAGGCCATGGATCTGGCTGATATGTCTGCAGCATGTCTGTCTGCATTGCTCTCTTGTTCAGAGAACCTAATTGTCTCCGACTGGATAAGTTTGGCCAGTGACTTGGACTCATCAGGCAGCATGTCTAAATATTGGGGGAGACTTTTCCAGAGGAAAAGTTGGTAACCCCCCCCCCCAATGATAACCGCTGAATGTGTCCTTAAACTGCACTTTATTGCTATCGCCATCGAAGTTATGTTTTAAATTGATTTATTGTATTTTATCATTTGCAAATTGTATATTGTTCATCAGTTTTGTGGAAGCCGCCCTGAGCCCACCTTGGCAGGGAGGGTGGAGTAAAAGTTAAAGTAATATTTATTTATTTATTTTAAATTTTTTGTTAGACTTTTACCCCACCCTCCCACCGAAGCGGCTCAGGGCGGCTTACAGTAGTTAAAAACCAGTATACAATTAATAGAATATCAAGTCTAAAACAATACAATCAATAAAATATCAAAATACAATGTATTAAATTTAAGATTAAGATGTGGCGGCCATCTGTTATAAAGTGCAAGTAGTTATGTGGAACAGTCAGTGTGGTCAGACTATTGAAACGCTTGCCGGAACAGCTCGGTCTTTACTGCTCTACAGAATTGTTGAAGATCCCGTAGAGCTCGAATTTCATTTGGGAGCTGATTCCATAATACCAGTACAGCTAGGGAAAACGCCCTAGTTCTTGTGGATGCTAACTTTGCGTCCCTAGGGCCTGGGGGGACCAAGCAATTTTGCGACTCGGATCTCAGTGCCCTCGGGGGAACATACAGGTAGACAGGCCCCAGACCATTTAGGGCTTTAAAGGTCAAAACCAGCACCTTGAAGCGTATCCGTAACACTATTGGCAGCCAGTGCAGCGACCTCAGCACAGGTTGGATGTGTTCTCTCATGGGGAAACCCATCAACAACCTGGCCGCGGCATTTTGCACTAGCTGCAGCTTCCGAAGTTGCCCCAAGGGCAGCCCCATGTAGAGAGCATTGCAGTAATCCAACCTCGAGGTGACCATAGCATGGATCACTGATACCAGATCATTGCGTTCGAGGAAGGGGACCAACTGCCTAATCAGCCGCAGATGATAAAAGGCTGCCTTGGCAGTGGCTGCTACCTGGGCCTCCATTGTCAAGGAAGCATCCAGGAGCACTCCCAAGCTCCTGACCCTCAGAGCTGGCACCAGTGGTGCCCCACCAAAGGTCGGAAGTGGGACCCCTACCCCCGTACCACTCCGATTCAGGCATAGGACCTCCGTCTTCGTCGGATTCAGTTTCAGTCGACTCAGCCTAAGCCAGCCCGCTATGTCCCGCAACCCTCGATCGAGATCTTCCAGGTCAGAGCCAGACTGACCGCCCAACAGCAGACAGAGTTGGGTGTCATCCGCATATTGATGGCACCCTAGCCCATGTCTCCGGGCAATCTGGGCAAGGGGGCGCATATAGATGTTAAACAACATCGGGGAGAGAACTGCTCCTTGAGGCACCCCACAAACTAGTGGGTGTCTCTGGGACAGCTTCTCCCCGAGCGCTACCCTTTGTCCCCAACCTTGGAGAAAGGAGACAAGCCATTGCAAGGCGAGCCCCCGAATCCCCACGTCGGCGAGGCGGTGGGCGAGCAACTGGTGATAGACCATATTGAACGCCGCCGATAGGTCCAGCAACTGGTGATAGACCATATTGAACGCCACCGATAGGTCCAACAGCAGCAGCACCGCCGTCCCACCCCGATCCAGGTGCCTTCGGAGATCATCCGTGAGGGCGACCAGAGCCGTCTCAGTCTCGTGGCCCGGGAGGAAGCCGGACTGGAATGGATCTAGCGTGGAAGTGTCATCCAGAACAGCCTGCAACTGTATCGCCACTGCCCTCTCTATTAATTTGCCCAGATAGGGCAAATTGGAAACCGGCCAATAGTTGGCCAATTCGGCCGGATCCAAGGAAGGTTTTTTAAAGAGGGGGCGGACCGTCGCCTCTTAATAAATGGATAAAAAATAAATAGGTAGTTTGCCACATGGAAATTGAGGGCAGAAGAAGTGTAGAACTTTCACCCCAAGGTATCAAGGTGATGACTTTGTCTGCCAGGGAAAAATGTTGGCCAGGCCTCTGGCATGCCTGCATATCTTCCATGACCAACAATGACAGAGGAGGGTGGGTGGTCAGGAACTTGCAGGAGTCTTGCTTTAGCTTGTATACGTTTTCATTCTTGTGAGAGGTGGCCCGAGTCAAGGCCGCTTTGTGCCAGATCGGCACCATGAGGTGAGAGAGACCAACGCCGCTATACCTGGGGAGTCAGAGTAGAGGCGGCTCAAGATTCTATTCTTCAGTCGGTTATCTGAAGTGGCAGCATCAATTTTGAGGGCTTTCACCATCCTCAGCATTTGTTCGCTGTAAAGGCAAAGACCTTCGCTAGACGACACCAGTATCGGGATCCCCAACTGTATTATTTGGTGATGAGCTCGAGGTGCTCTGAGAATTGTAACGGGATGCCACCGAGACCTCTTCATGATACAGAGAGACCAGAACAGAATAATGCTGCAATGGGCATCCATATACCCACCTCCAGCCGCTGGGATTGATGGCCAGCCCACCTCTTTAAGTAAGATGGTGACATGTAGAAGGAATGGCGCTGGGGAGGACATGCTTGCTGCCAAGACAGTGAAGAACCCTGTAAGTATGCTGACCCCCTGTCTCTCAGGAGGGGTCGTTTCAACTAGCAAGGGACCCCATTGGGGTACCCCAGGAGTCCATATACCAGGCGTCTTAACATAAGCCGACACAAAGATGGACACCAGTTAACATAAGCCGACACAAAGATGGACACCGGGTCTAGGCAGTGACCCTGGGAAGCATGTGAGATCTGCTTCTGACAGCCGTGACTTCCCCTCCAGCCTGCCGACATCTGCACACTCCAAACAATTGACTTGCCTCACCCCAGAGCTACTTCTTTCAATCTCAATCACTAATCCTATCACTCTCGCCTCAGCCTTCCTCCCCACATTTCCTTCATAATGAAAGGTCCTGACTTCTACTCCTTTCCCACACCCCACAGCCGATGCTCCCTCTAAGCTGTGGAGTCCTGTGAGCAAAAATTCTACTTTGTGAGCTGCTGGCATTAAAGTTGTGAGTAGGTGATTTGACTACTGCATCAGTTAGTTTGCTCTGGGGCCATCCTTTCCTGAGCCGAGACAAAAATCTGTGAGCTGGAGGCTAAAAAACTGAGCTAGCTCACACTAACTCAGCTTAGAGGGAACACTGCCCATAGCCTAGATGGTTCATAAAGCAGTATTGTTTCTGCTTTGATTAGTTTAAATTAGCAATCCATTAGTCCTTCAACCACCGGAGACGTAATCAGGAATCCAACCCAAATTGTACTTTGCATCCATTCCTGGGAACGCTATTCAGCCATTCACAGACACCTCTAGCTAATCTTATCAGAAGCACATTAATACCTTAGTTTACACCTTACCTCAACTCTCATGCAAACTGTCACAAGTTTTACAGGTCTTTGTTTATCCTGGGAAAGCCATTTTTGGTATTATTTTGAGGCACAAATGTCAGGCTGCCTCAGGACACAATTTCCCCCCCCAAAAAATAGCACTCAGAGCTCAGTCTCTGTGTGTCTGTCCTGGTCGCCTACTGACAGGTCACCCCCAAATTTGTTTGGGTCACTTTCCATCTTCACAACCTCTGATCTCCTGGATAGATAAAGTATATTTCCCCAAAAACCTCCTATTATTCCCACTCACCTCTGTACCACCAGCAGCTCCTCCACCTCTGATGGTGAATGGTGAGCTGCACCAAGAGGTTGGAGAAATCCTGGACTCTAAGCTTAAACATGGTCATCTATATTACCTGATTAAATGGAAAGCTTTTGGCCCTTCCCATAACGAATGGGTGTGCCAGGAACATGTTACAGCCCCACAGCTCATACGCGCCTTCCATAAAAAATACCGTCTGAAACGGGTGGGGTAGGGTCTTCGGGGTGGCAGTGTGTCAACCTCGGCCACTATATCAGGCTTGGTTGCCATCAAGACGTAGGGGTGTGTGTGAAGAATGTACACTTTCGCTTCTGGCCACTTCACTGTTGCTTGTAGTTAACTTTCTCGGCTCAGACATTTATTTATTTATTTCCTGCCCTCCCCGCAGACAGGCTCAGCCCCAGTCAAGACTGGTATCATCTTTCCCCTAGGAACTATGGGCTGTTATTTCAGCGGGCCTCTAGCTTAGATGTGATTGGCCCTGGGCCATTAGGGTCCTGCTTGATTTAGGTATAATTGCTTGCATCGCATGTTTCCCCCCAGTTCTAACACAGAAACGTTAAGAGTCTGGATCCTATCAATGTCTCAATAAACTCTATTTTTTTTAATGATCGTTGTTGGGAATTGATCTATCTAGGAGTCTGACAGTATGATTTAACGTGTGTTTTATTTCTGTATGTGTGCATTTTATTAGGATTTTCTTCTTTTTAATAAAAACAACCCTTTTGGTTAAACAACAGACTGGTTATTGAGAGCTCTCTTAAAGGGAGAGATCTCCGTAAATATAGGTAGGAGATCCCTGCTAATACCCCACCTATTGCCGAGTCCTGCCAGAAACTGAAGGCAGCAATTCAGCCTCTTAAAATGTACACTGGTCGGGGTAGCAACCCGGTTCTGAAGAAACAAGCTGACCCACAGGAATACTAAGTTGGTCCTCATCAGCATCAGGAAAAGATCTTGCAAAGGAGGCAAGATCTGGTGGTGTGTGTGTGTGGGGGGGAACCAAAATAATGTCCTGATCTTCAACGCACCCTTTGGGAGGCTTGTGCCCATCCCAGTTTGGGAACAGAATCGATCTTCTCCTTGTGCTTTGAATTTTTTATGTGACTGGGAACAGGCTGGAGATGGTGCACCTTGAGATGGAGACCACGGGCACCTGGATTCCAATGCTGGGGCTACCGTGGAGGCTCTTTTTGGAGGATTTGGATCTGTCTTAATGGTTGGGCCTGCAGGAACCAGCCAAACAGAGGGAGGCCTGGAACGGGGCTCAAGGGCCGAAGCCGAGGTTGCACGACCCAAATTGGTGGGGTCCAAGCTCGGAACAGATTTCGGCGGAACCAACACGAATAACACCTTTGCCTGGAGTGCAGCATTCAGCCAGGAAACCCTACCGATCCAGCCTTAGGTGTGAAGCGCTGACAGACAGAACAAGCGCTAACATTGTGGGACTGTCCCAAGCACATTAAGCTGGAGCTCATGTTCGTCAGTGTGCATCATCTTGGTCCCACGTGACACACACTTTTTAAACAGCACCTTGGTCACCATGACTGGGCACCCCAAGCAGCCAAAAAGAGGAAAATGCGAGCTAAGCTAGTTGGATCTTGCCTCCCCTGCAAAGTCAGAGCCACCAAACGTGTCCAAAAGGCTGTAAAAAAAAAAAAATCTTTGAAGGCCAAGATGGTGAAGACAACAGAATGCACGAGAGTGAGAGTGTTGCCTATTTATAGAGTTGCAAGAGCTCAGAGCCCTTGCCTCCGGAAGGTGCTCCTCAGTAAGGTGGGCTTATCCCCTTTCTGGTGCTCTACCATATTACTTTTTCTGTCTGACTTCACCGCAAATGTGTAGAGCTTATCTGTTGGCCCGTCTTAATGTTCTCCCCTCTGCTATTCTTGAGGGGAGATATAAGCAAATTCCTTATTCAATCAGGTTCTGTGGATGTAATAGAAGTGAAATAGAAACTGTTGAGCATGTACTCTTACACTGTAAAATTGTTAAATGACATTCGAGTGGAGTTTATAGAAGCCCCCCTTAGATTGGTAGCAGGCCAATCGGATAGAATCAAGGTACAATTTCTCCTTGCTTCACGAGATCCGGAGATCATTGAACTGACCGCTAAGTTTCTCTATTGTTTTATAAAACGGAAGAGTGACCCTGATCATATTAATGATTCTTAATTTATAAGTCTAAAAACTTAAGTTTAAAAGTTTAGAATGCCAATTTATTTTATGATTCAGGCATCTTTTGTATGGTCAAATCTAGCTTGTGACAACTTGAGTTAGGCCTGACATAGCCACGGCTATCTATTTTATAATTTATTTCGGATTGTATTATTGGGAAATGCTTCTAATATTGTATGCCAATAAAAAGTATTTGAATTGAATTGACTGCTTTCTAGCCACACAGCAGCAAAAAAGCATATGACATCCTAGGCAGGAAAACCCGTGTGTACATCAGCTCCATAAGAGCCGGGCTCTCCTTTTAGAAGTTTTGGCTAGGAAAAAAAATGTCCGCAGCTGCCCTGCACAAGCGCAGTCCCAATGTGGGGCTGCACTGAAGATGAATAACAATATTGTGGAGGAAGTGGAAAGGTTAAAGTCTTGCCTGCAGTCAGTCATATTAAGGCTTTAAGCTCTGCCAGATTTCTGCCAGATGCTGGGAGGAACATTTTACAGCCTTATTTGCCACATCATCTGCTGATAGGAGTGAAGTTCAGTTGTTTCCCCCAGAAATAGAGAAATGGTCTCCAGTTGCAGTATCAGAAGTAAACGCTCTCATTTCTCAAATGGAATCTGGTAAGGTACCAGGACCTGATCTGGTGCCTCTGGAGTTAATTAAAGTAAATGCTGACTGGTGGGCCAAGATTTTGGCACCTATTTTTACTCAGATTAACATAGAAAAAGAAGAAGAAGAGATTGGATTTATACCCCGCCCTTCACTACCCAAAGGTGTCTCAGAGCGGCTTACAAACTCCTTTCCCTTCCCCTCCCCACAACAGACACCCTGTGAGGGAGGTGAGGCTGAGAGAGTTCTTGACGGGAACTGCCCTTTTTCAAGAAGAGCTCTTATCAGAACTATGGCTTGCCCAAGGTCATCCAGCCAGGGGCAAGTGGAGGAGTGGGGAATCAAACCCGGCTCTCCCAGATTAGAGTCCGCACACTTCACCACTACACTAAACATAGGGTTGCCAGGTCTGGTTTGGAAAATGCCTGGAGACTTCGGAGGTGGATCCAGGAGAGGGCAGGGCTTGGGGAGGGGAGGGGCCTCAGCATGGTCCAATGCCATAGAGTCTCCCCTTCAAAGCAGCCGTTTTCTCCAGGGGAGCTGATCTCTGTCAGCTGGGGATGAGTTGTAAAAGCGGGGGATCTCCAGGTCCCACCTGGAGGGCTGGCAACCCTAGATTAACAAGACAGGTATCATGCCTACCTCTTGGCAACATGCAATAATAGTCCCCATTTGCAAAAAAAGTGATTCGACGGATCCATGTGGTTTTATCATCCGATAAGTCTGCTGTCAATGATGGGCAAGTTATATGCTTCCCTATTTTATAAGAAATTACTATCATGTGTAGAGGATGAGAGCAAGCTGGATTTTGCAGAGGTGTTAGTGAAGTTGATCATTGCCATATTGTAGAGAAATACAATAGCTCAAAAGAGAGTGTTTCAGATTAAAACCACGTTGTGTTTCATAGATTTCAGCAAAACCATGAAAAGTTATGGTTGGTTTTAAAAGAAATGGGTGTGCCACAAAACTGATTGTTTTGATGAGCAACCTGTCCACTGGAAAAGCGGCTACTCTTAGGACAGAATATGGAGACACAGAGTAGTTTCCAACTGGCAAAGGTGTTCGACAAAGATGGATTTTATTTCCTTATATGCAGAACATATAAGGAAAACTGGATTAGATTTAGATGAAGGTGGAGTGAAAATTGATGGAAGGAACGTTAACAATTTGAGATATGCAGATACCACATTAAAGGTAAAGATTCCCTTGCTCGAAAGCCAGGCGAGTCCGACTCTAGGGTTGCAGGGCTCATCTCCGTTTCCAAGCCGAAGAGCCAGCGCTGTCCGAAGACGTTTCCATGGTCATGTGGCCGGCATGACTAAACACCAAGGTGCACGGAACGCTGTTCCCTTCCCACCGAAGTGGCACCTATTGATCTACTTGCAATTTCTTGCTTTCGAATGGCTAGGTTGGCAGGAAGATACCACATTACTGGATGAAAATAATGAAGACTTGAAATAATGAAGACTTGATGAAAGCTAAAGCAGAAAGTACCAAAGCAGAATTACACCTAACAAACATAAAGAAGACAAGAATACTGGAGAATTACACAAATTTCAGATTGACAATGGAGACTGAAATTGTTCAAGATTTTCTATTCCTTGGCTCCATCATCAACCGAAAGGGAGACTGCAACCAAGAAATCAGGAGGAGACTGAGACTGGGGAGGGCAGCCATGAAGAAGCTAGAAAAGATTCTTGTGTGAGGATGTGTCGCTGGTGACCAACATCAAGATAAGTCATACTATAGTATTCCCCAGTACTATGTATAGGTGTGAAAGTTGGACAATGAAAGCTGACAGAAAGTTGATTAATTTGAAATGTGGAGTTGGAGGAAAGTTTTGCAGATACTGTGGACCAGGGCTCTTTTTGTAGAAAAAGCCATAATAGGCCACACCCAACAGCAGAAACTCATTAGAATATTAGGCCACACCCCTGACAGCACAGCTCATTAGCACATTAGGCCACACCCCCATGTTACCAGAAGTGTGGTCATCCAGCCACACCCACCTTTTGCTTCTTATTCTGTTTACTTTGTTGTCAAAACCCAGGGCTTTTTTTGTAGCAGGAACTCCTTTGCATGTTAGGCCACACACCCCTAATGTAGCCAATCCTAATGAGTTTCTGCTGTTGGGTGTGGCCTATTATGCTAATGAGTTCCTGCTGGGCGTGGCCAACTCGGGAGCCAGCTGGAATTCCGTTCCTGTGCGTTCCTGCCCAAAAATAGCCCTGCTGTGGACCATCAAAAAGAGATCAAATGAAGCCTGTACTCTCCCTAGAAGGTAAAATGACTAAACTGGGGTTATCATACTTTGGTCACATTCTGAGAAGACAAGAGTCCCTGGAAAAGACCAATCCAATCCAAATACCTTTATTGGCATAAAAAGAAAAAAAGGTACAACATGGTCAATTTACAGAGAATTTCAATTATAAAAACCATCAAGCATCATATAGAAAAGCTAGACTTTTGCTCCCTGATTGTTATGGCAGCCAGAAGGTGGAAAAGACAATAATTATAGGAAGAGTGGAAAGGAATAGGAAAAGAGGAAGAGCAAACAGGACGGAGATGGACTGGTTTAATAATGGAAACCACGGCCCTTGCTTTGCAAGACCTGAGCAATGCTGTTAACGATAGGATGCCTGGGGGTCATTATAGGGTCGCCATAAGTTGGAAGAGACTTGACGGCACTTAACACCGCCCACAAATGGCAGGAAGCAGGGAGTAGGAATAAATGGACAGTTCTTGCAATGGAAGGAAGGGACTACAAGGATTAGCTTTGGGACTGGAGCGATATAATTTTTTCATAAATGATATGGAATTGGAGGTGTGCAGTATAGCAGGCCACCCAATGAGAAGGGAGCACTCACTGGAGAAGAAGACCCTGATGCTGGGAAAGATTGAAGGACAAAGAAGACGAGGACAGCAAAGAATAAGATGGTTAGTGTCATAGATGCAACGAACATGAAGTTCAGCAAACTTCAGAGGACGGCGGAAGACCGGAAGGCCTGGCGTGATCTGGTCCGTGGGGTCGCTAAGAGTCAGACTCGACTGTGCGACTGAACAACAACAACAACATAAGTATAGCAGGGAAGTTTGCAGGTTACAGCAGTATATTCAGAATGGTGAAAAACAAGATGGATTGTGGAAAGTCCTAAGATGACCTCTCTGAACTGGATGAACGGGCATCAAAACGGCAAACAAAATTAAATGTGGCGATGCATACGAGAGCTGAAGAGTCTAATTTCCAGTCTGATGGGTTCTGAGCTGGCTGAGACTGATAGAAGGAAAGAGATCTTGGAGTTGTAGTAGAGAAAGCTTGATGAGAATGTTGACCCCGTATGCGGCAGTAGCGAAAAGGGCAAACTCCATGCTGGGGAATTATTAGGAAAGGGATTAAAAAGAAAACTGCCAATATTGTATAAAGCTATGGTGTGGCCTTATTTGGAATTCTGCATGCAGTCTTGGTCACTTTATCTTGAAAACGATATTGCAGAGCTGGAAAAAGTATGGAACGGGGCAATCAAGACAATTAAGGGTTTGGAGCACCTTTCCTATGAAGACAAGCTAGAGAGTCTAGGACAGTGATGGCGAACCTTTTAGAGACCGAGTGCCCAAACTGCGACCCAAAACCAACTTATTTATCGCCAAGTGCCAACACGGGCATTTAACCTGAATCCTGAGGTTTTACTTTAGAAAAAACAACTCATACATTAGCTTAAGATGATCCAAACAAAGTAAGGAAAGCAATCCCAAATGCTTTCATTGACTTAAAATTATTTGGCAGAGAATTCGACACTTTAATGACGGTCTGGGCCTGGCTGGGGCGATGGCACTAAGGGGGGACATGATAGATGTTGTTTGCAAAACAAAATTCGTAGATGACTTGGTTGCCCTATCAGGAATCGAGAGCCTCACTTTCTGACAGAACTTCTGTGCCTCTACTATTGTGTGTGTGCAGGGGTGTGTGTGTTTGCGTCTGTGTGACAAAGAACAAGTGGAGCTGGCGAAGCTTTCTCCACACAGAGGAAAGCTGGTCCTCTGGATCAGTGCAGCAGCCTGCCTGGCCATCTGTCCCCCTGAGTCTCTGCCTTCTACTCCCATTTGCAAACTATAATGGTATTCTTTTCTCCGCAAATGTTCTGGGGTGCTCAGAGAGCTGTGAGTCTCACCTGGTCCAATGACAGCCTTTGGCCTCCCCATCTCCCATGACCAGGGCTTTTTTTTGTAGAAAAAGCCCAGCAGGAACTCATTAGCATAATAGGCCATACCCAACAGCAGGAACTCATTAGCATATCAGGCCACACCCTGACAGCACAGCTCATTCGCATATTAGGCCACACCCCCATGTTACCAGAAACGTGGTCATCCAGCCACACCTACCTTTTGCTTCTTATTCTCTTTATCTTGCTTGTTGTCAAAACCCAGGGCTTTTTGCATGTTAAGCCATACACCCCTAATTGCAGCCAATCCTAATGAGTTCCTGCTGGGCGTGGCCAACTTGGGAGCGAGCTGGAACTCCGTTCCTGTGCGTTCCTGCCCAAAAATAGCCCTGCCCATGACTGAGGGAATCTAGCATGTGGTTCTAGCAGCAGTTTGGAATTTGTTGCCATGGCTCCAAGCAGGGAAGACATCTGGGTTAAATTAATTGAGTGAACAAACTTGTTTGGCTTGAGCGCTGGAGGAAAAGGAATCTCCTGTTTAAAAAGAGAAGGAATTGGCCTTGAAGCCAACAATAAGGAAAGAAAAAAAGATAGTTCCAGATTGGTGCAGCTCTCGAGAAGGGGATCATAGTGGGGCCCTAAACAGCTATTTGGGGTGCCAGATCTGGGGTGGGGGGCAGTGATGTGGGAGTAGGTGGCAGGCCTGGAGAGGCCCCCGCTATCTGGCGCCCAAGGTATGCTACAGAGGCTCTTCCTATGCACGTGTCATGGGTGGCGGTGCCAGCGCTGGGCGCCCGCCTGAGTTGGAAGCAGAGCCGGAGTCACCAGCATCACCAGAGCTGGAAGTTGGCCCCTCTGACCCCTTAGGAGTTAACAGCCTGCCACCGCCAGTACCCGAGTCAGTAACCCCCAACTGAATTCTGGCTCCTGGCTCAAGACCTGGAGTGGAATGAGGCAGTCCTGATGGACCAGTACATGGAGGGGTTGGCTGACAAGGTTCTCGACGAGCTCACCCAAGTAGAAGAACCCTCCACGTTGCAAGGCCCGATCACCTTGTGCCTTCGCATAGACGGCTGCCTCGAGAGGCATCGGCAAGCCCAGAGTAGCATCTGTCTGTCTCAGGCCCCTCGACACCCCCAAGCACCAGGGGAGATGAGAGCGAGCCCATGCAACTCAGAGCGGCATGACCCTGACTAACCCTGGAGAAGGTGTGGCACCAGGGCCTGAACCTCTGTTTGTACTGCAGTGGGATGGGGCACTTCTTGGACAGATGCCCAGCAAAGCACCCCCACCAATGTTCCCTCTAAGCTGTGGAGTCTTGTGAGCAAAAATTCTAGTTTGTGAGCTACTGGCAATAAAGTTGTGAGGGAGGGATTTGGCTACTACATAAAATAGTTTGCTCTGGAGCCCTCCTTCCTGAGTTAAGACAAAAATGTGTGAGCCGGAGGCTAAAAAACTATGAGCTAGCTCACACTAACTCAGCTTAGAGGGAACACTGACCCCCACCCCAGCATGTCATTGCCGCTGCTGCCAAAAGACCTGCCCCAAGCCCAAATGGACCCACCGGTTTGCACTGTCTGCCTATAGCATACCGGGTTCACTTCAAGGTGCTGATTCTTACCTTTAAAGCCCTACATGGCCAGGGACCTGCATACCTGAGGGACCGCCTTTCCCCACATGTACCCCAGAGGGCACTGCAGTCAGGGACCCAGAATCGGCTGGCTCTCCCGAGCATCGAGGAGGCCAGACTAGTGACAACTAGGGCCGGGGCTTTCTTGGTGGCGGCTCCACTCTGGTGGAATGAGCTCCCAGAAGAGACCAGGGCCATGCAGGACCTCTCACAATTCCTCAGGGCCTGTAAAACAGAACTCTTCCGCCATGCCTTTGGAGCCGCCACCGCTACTACCTTCACACACAGACTAAGATTTCAATAATACAATAATATTCTGTGTGTGAGCCGCCCTGAGCCAGGAGGGCGGGATAAAAATCTAACAAATAAATAAATAAATAAAAATGAGTTTGACACCCCTGTGTGAAGCAACCCTGGACTTCTGGGGGGTGGGTTTCCCCGCTCAGCTTCTGAGATCTGACTCGATCAGGCAGTCCTGGGCCATTCACTGGGGATGCATCAAGGGATGCACGTTGAGGAGGATCCCCCTGGTAGTTCTAGGCAGACAGAAGGGTGCTTTCTTACAGCCAGTTTGGTGTCGTGGTTAAGTGCGCGGACTCTAATCTGGGAGAACCGGGTTTGATTCCCCACTCCTCCACTTGCACCTGCTGGTGTTACCTTGGGTCAGTCACAAGCTCTGGCACAGCTGTCCTTGAAAAAGAGCCGTTTGTCTCAGAGCTCTCTCAGCCCCACCCACCTCACAGGGTGTCTGTTGTGGGGAGCGGAAAGGAAAGGAGTTTGTAAGCCGCTCTGAGACTCCAAGTGAAGGGCGGGGTATAAATCCAATCTCTTCTCTTCTTCTTCTCTTCTACAGCAAAATCTTCTCAGAGGGGCCTCAGGGCAAGTCAGCCCCCATTGTTTCATGCTGCCTCTGGTGCCCAGCAGGAGCTGAGCTCCTCCAGCCATGAATCTCAAAGGGCACTGGCGAGGGAGGGGAGAGGGGAGCCCTGACACTGCCCCCTATATTGGGGGCAGTGGCCCTGAGCACCCCTCCCCCTTGCCACAGGTATTAACATTCAGACCAGATGTAAGGAGGGGGGGGGGGGGGGAGGATGCAGCCAGAGTGGAATTCCAACCACACTTTGCTCCTCCAAACCAGCCAACTCCAAACCAACCCCAACTCAAGTCCCTTTGCCGAAATCAGTGGAACTCCTGTGAAATCTGACCCTGGAAGCTCCGGAGACATGAAACAATACTGCCATTTGGAACACACGCACACCCCCAAGCCCCGATTCTCAAAGCTCGGTGCAAAGTTTGGAGCTCACCGGCCACTCTTCTTCAGACATGCCTAGTCTGCAATTAGAATGCTATGGATTCCAACGCTTGCAAGGTGCTTTTAGAATTGGAGTCTGGGTGCCTGTGTGTTCCTAATGACAGTATTGTTTCACATCTCTGGAACTTCCAGAGTCAAATTTCAAGGAGTTTTTCTTTGGTCCTAGTAAGAGAGTCACTTTACTGGCTCTATATGAGATTTTTCTAGTAGAGTATAAGGGCCACTAGGAGCTGCGGTGGCTCAAGTGGTTAAGATGCTGAACTGCAGGCTGTGGAAGGTCGGTAGTTCAGCAGTTCGAGACCCGGGTGCCGCATGATGGAGTGAGCTCCCGTCTCTAGTTCCAGCTTCTGCCAACCTAGCAGTTCGAAAGCAAGAAATTGCAAGTAGATAAATAGGTACCACTTCGGTGGGAAGGTAACAGCGTTCCGTGCGCCTTGGTGTTTAGTCACGCTGGCCACATGACCACGGAAACGTCTTCGGACAGCGCTGGCTCTTCGGCTTTGAAACGGAGATGAGCACCGCAACTCGAGTCGGATTCGACTGGCTTTCGAGCAAGGGAACCTTTACCTTTTTAGAAGGGCTACTGCTGCTTTTAAACTCTGAAAGGAGGTCTAAAATGAATTTTCTTCCGCCTGAAAAGATTCAAGTAAATCTCTGCTTTCTGATGTCCAAGTGTATATGGTCTTTGATGCCTCCACATTCTCTCCTGATGAACTCCAGCTCTGTATATTTGATCTGGCATGTTTTTGACAGCTTCCCCATTTGCCAAATCCTGAATCCCACAAGGACATCTGGGCTTGAACACAAATCTACACCCGGTGAAACGTCTCCCTTCGCTGGCACATTAAATGTGAAGGGACTGTGGATGCCAGCCTCCAGGCGGGGCCTGGAGACCCACCAGAATCCCAACTCATCTCCAGACTACAGAGATCAGTTCCCCTGGAGAAAATGGGTCTGTCGGAGGGGTAGACTCTATGGCCTTGTGCCCCCCTGAGGTCCTGGTCCTCACCAGGCGCCTTCCCCCAATCTGCTGGAGTTCCACACATGAAGCCCTGGTTAAAGGGGCAGGACCAGCCCGGTAGCTAACAACTTTTTCCTTGGGGGGGCCAGATTTTTTCTCATGGGGAGAAATGTCCCCTCCCTTCCCCCCCCCTCCTCCCCTGTGCTGTTTCTGGCACGATCCTTTCCGCTCCTTTGCAGAAAAGCAGCACCATGCCTGCAGTGTGTGTGTGTCAAATATCTATAACTCTCACCCCCCCCCCCCACTTCTAGCCTGAAGCCAGGAGAGAGAAGCACAGCGGGAGTCACCCGAACCTGCACGAAGCAGCCTGCAGCCGGGTTGTGAAGCCGATGGGGGGCTGGCAGCGACTGCGGGGCCCAGCAGCTGGAGTGTGGGGGAGGGCCAGGCTGTTCTCCCAGATTGCGGGGAGGAGCAGAGCGTGAGTGGCCGGCTCCATTGGGCTCCTGGACGCCAGTGGGGAGCAAGTCCCTTGGAAGTTGGTGGGGCTGAGCTCTTGGTTAAGCAGGCATTGGGCTGTTCGGGCCAGAGGAGCTGATTCCTTGCAGCTGGCCAGGGAGGATCGCAGGTCCCTGGAGGGGGGAGGGAGGGGGAGTCGAAGATCGGGGGAGGGGCCCATGAAAACCGGGGGGGGGCAGCGTGGGCCCCACGGTAGCTACGGGCCTGGGCAGGACATTTTTTCTCCAGGTTGGTTGGCAAGCGGAATTGGGCAACGGGGGCTAATCCTATGGATATTGCTCATACACGCGTGGCCCAGCTGGGAGAGTGACAAGGAGGTGGGATAGTCTCAGGGCCGGCTCACCCGCTAGGCGAACTAGGCATTTGCCTAGAGTGTAGGCCGGCCCTTAGGGCACCAAACTGTACCCGCCCCCCCTCCGCACCCTCCCCGTCGCCGCCAGGACCGCCATGCAGCCACCACAGGCCCAGGGCAGCCTAGGGCGCAAAAAAACCTCGGGCCGGCCCTGGATAGTCTGACAAGACTGGCTCTGCCGCCCCCCGTGTAGTTCTGCTGAATTATGGGACTGCAGCCTGGACGTATTGCTGATGGCTGTTGCAGATGGAAAACTATTCCATGCTAGGAGCTGGCCGCCTCCTGGCAGCCCCCGTCCTCGACTCCCCTGCTTCCTTGAACTGGTTGCCGCATGATGGAGTGAGCTCCCGTCTCTCGTTCCAGCTCCTGCCCACCTAGCAGTTCGAAAGCAAGACATTGCAAGTAGAGAAATGGGGACCACTTCCGTGTGCCTTGGTGTTTAGTCACGTCGGCCCCATGACCGCGGAAACGTCTTCGGACAGCGCTGGCTCTTCGGCTTTGAAACAGAGATGAGCACCACAACCCTAGAGTCGGATTCGACAGGCTTTCGAGTCACTTCTGTGTGCCTCGGTGTTTAGTCACGCTGGCCACATGACCACGGAAACGTCTTTGGACAGCGCTGGCTCTTCGGCTTTGAAACGGAGATGAGCCCCGCAACCCCAGAGTCAGACTCGACTGGCTTTTGAACAAGGGAGACCTTGACCTTTACACTCCCAACTTCCCCTGCTTCCTTCTCTCGTGTGTCCTCCCATCTTCAGCTGTATTTATT
>NW_015168199.1:18897-19265 GCF_001447785.1 Gekko japonicus | reverse complement strand
GCCTGCCCTCGCGGTCGGCCGCCCCCTCCCGCGCGGCGACTTCCCCGCGCCTGTCCAAGTGGGTGCCGCTGACCTCGCCTGACCGAGGCTGGGGGGGTGGCACAGCTGGACGGTCGGAGCCACTGGAGCGGTCCCCTGCAATGTTCCCCCTAAGCTGTCGAGTCTTGTGAGCAAAAATGCTACTTTGTGAGCTCCTGGCATGAAAGTGGTGAGCGAGCCATTTGGCGACTGCACAGATTAGTTTGCTCTGGAGCCCTCCTTCCTGAGCTAAGACAAAAATGTGTGAGCCGGAGGCTAAAAAACGGTGACCTAGCTCACACTGACTCAGCTTAGAGGGAACACTGGTCCCCTGCCCACGCCCCCATGGC
>NW_015168199.1:15774-18880 GCF_001447785.1 Gekko japonicus | reverse complement strand
CCTCCAGCCAGCCAGCCTGAGAACTGCCTGTGCGTCTCCTTTCCCTTCCTCCCCAGGGCAAGCAATGGGATGGACAAAGAAAGTCAAGTTATCAGGGCCACCTGAGGGCCCCTCCCCCCAGCAGGTTACAGAGCTCAGCCCAGCCCTCCCGCCCCCACACCCCTCCAGCCAGCCAGCCTGAGAACTGCCTGTGCGTCTCCTTTCCCTTCCTCCCCAGGGCAAGCAATGGGATGGACAAAGAAAGTCAAGTTATCAGGGCCACCTGAGGGCCCCTCCCCCCAGCAGGTTACAGAGCTCAGGATTTCACATTGTGGGAGGCAGGCTTCAGCGCCCTGGCCAAATGTTAAGAGGCATTTATAGGCTGCCTTCATATTTATAAACAAACCCCCCCCCCCCAAAACTGTGTAAATATGTGTCAGCTATGCTGCCATGAAGGTTGGGGAGTTTGGTCTGTATCTGGTTAATTGCTATTGCTTTCCTTTCAGGTTAATTGCTCCTGCATTCCTTTCTGTGCTTTCTCTGCTGTGCGCCGAAATGCTTATCTATACAGATGTGCAGGAGGGTGTTGTGGTGTCTGGGTTTTCCCTAGGTGTCGTGGGAGAGTGTTCATTCTCAGCTTCAGCTACCTAACGGTCTCTAAGCCTTATCCCGCGCACGGGAGGGTGCCTAATTGGCCAGTGCTGGGGGGGGGGTTTGCATAAGAATACCCTATATCCTATTATGGCCATGGGGTCGCTGCCATTCTTAACAGTGCCTGTGTTACTGCATCTATAGCTCTGCAATAAAAGTATAACCGTTCCTGAATGCGTGTACTTTGTTGTTGGCTGTGGGTTCTGACAATATGTTGTACTCCAGGTGGCTTGTAGCTTTTGAAGACCTCTCCCCCACTAGGAAGTGAGCGGCTTTGGTGACTCAGCATGGGAGAATGGGGTTGTTTAATTTGTCCCTCAAGTTAATCTGGGAGGAAATACAGTCCAAGGAGCCGGTCATCCCAGACTCAGCCGTCCAGGCAGGGCTGCCAAGGCCTGTCCTTGACCAAGAGTCATCGTGCCCCCCCCCCACAACCCTGATCCAAACCAAATGTCGTAACGAAACAAATCACTCGGCTTGCTCTTACCGTGACACTGCTATATTAATGAAAGAATTGGCCTGTCTGTCCACCTGTCCATTTGTGGCAGGCAGAACTCATCAGAGAATCAAACTAGGAGACTCAAAATCGGCCACTAGCTTCAGGATGATTGTGGGAGTTCCTGGGCCAGAGCCAAAAGGCATGGGGAAACCCTGGCCCAGGTAATCTCCAGTCACCCCTCTGTGCTATGCGCGGTGGAAGCCAAGGGTCTCTCTCTGCCGCTGGCCTAACTCATCAGAAAATAATCCTGCGCATTTGAAAACTGGCCACCCACCCCAGGATGGTGGTGATGGAGGCTGCAGTGCCAAAAATAAAGGTGTGACGACCTCCTTATTCTGGAGGTCTGGTTTCACTTTAAAAGTGTTCTTTATTTGGTTTTACTGGGTATATACGGCTGCCACGAGGAAATTTTAAGGATTTCCAAACCTTTATGCATTTACTGTTGCTCTTTTTAATTTGGTAGACCGAGTTCAAGGCTTACAGGTATCTATGTGGTCCTGGGAAGTATTTCATTCAGAGCTGGTATAAACTTGGATGAAAGAGGATTTATTGAAATAACTACTAAATAAGAGGGTTGTACAATGTAACTAGTAATGTATAAATGATGAACAATTGCTTTAGTATCACACAATCTTATCCCTCACTGACAGGGATCTTTCAGGTAACTTTGTAACACTTGTTTAACTCAAGGTCATATATGTTCACTGTTTCTCTCCAGTTTATCAGGACATACAGCCTTTTCTAGAACTTGTCTTCAATTAAACTTTCATTTACTTTTTCCTATACACTCAACTTTCCTTCTGTTTCTCTGTCTCACTGAACTACCTCAGCTGTCAGCTTATCACTGCTACCACAAGAACTCAACTAACTAACTGAACATCAACTGTCACCATCTAACTGAAACTCCTGACTGACTCACATACTCATCCAACCAGATTCACTTCCAAAGCCCCTCCCGCTCTCTGTCAACCACCAATCATACCACACTTGCCTCTTTTAACCACTCTAGTCTATTTACCACAGCCATACCACCAAACTTTTAAAGAGACACACACACACACAGAAACAAGGAATCGTTACAGAAGGGAATGGGAACGCCCTGAGCCAGGTTTTCTTCACGATAGGAAACATGTAATGAGAGAGCTTTCAAGCAGCCAGCCGTGGGTCTCTAATGTGGGAATCCCCAGCCTGCCTTGGGAGGTTGCTGGGTGACCTTGCGCCAGTCCCAGACACTCAGCCAGTTGTCGTAAGGATGACACGGGCCGGCCCCACACACTCAGGGGGCCACCGTGAGGGTGAAGTGGAGAGAAGCAGAACAGTGGAGCTGGTTTGGGTCCCCACAGAGTTGCCATCCCAGCGGGGGTTCCCCCGGTTTTGGGGGCTCTAATCTGCCGCAGACCAGCAAAGGGAAGCCCCGCCCCCAAATCTGACCGCTGGCAGCCACCCATCTCCTTACCCTCCTGCAATCCCTTTAAATGCTTTTGAGAAGAAGGGGGGCACCCCCCCCCAGTGCACACACACCCCAAGCTGTGAATTTGCGGCTTGGAGCGCAGGCGCCAGTCCCCAACGTGATGACGTCACTTCTGTGTGATGACGTCACATTGGGGCTGTCCCCCCCCCAGAGCGCCCCCCCAAGTCCCCCGCTGAGGATTCGGAAGGACCTGGCAGCCTGTCGTGCCTTGTTTGCCATGTGTTTCTTATGCATGGGAAAGAGCAGGTAGAGAAAGAGGTACTTTTCTCCCTTTCTCACAGTACAAGGACTCGTGGGCACTCCATGAAATTGCTGAGCGGTCGGGTTAGAACGGATAAAAGGAAGTCCTTCTTCACCCAAAGGGTGATTAACCCATGGAATTCACTGCCACAGGAGATGGCGGTGGCTACAAGCATGGACAGCTTCAAGAGGGAATTAGATAAGCATATGGAGCAGAGGTCCACCAGTGGCTATTAGCCACAAGGTATAGAAGACCTTGATGCTGG
>NW_015168199.1:10049-15666 GCF_001447785.1 Gekko japonicus | reverse complement strand
ACAGAGTGTTGGACTGGATGGGCCTTTGGCCTGATCCAACATTGGCATCTCTTATGTTCTTATGTTCTTAACTGTCTGTCTTTGGTATCTGTAAGCTCACTGCCTTGTTTTACTCTGACTGGGAATTGGGGGGGAGTGTGTGAGTGTGTGTGTGGAGTTGCTTTGCTGAGAGTTGCTCTGGCTTGTAACTGCATCCATGCAGGGCCTCCCCTTGGTGGGAAGTATGCGTGCTTGACTTTGGGTGCCAGACACTGGTAGATAATGTAACCGTAGATTTGCAGGTATTGTAGGAGGGCTGATGGTGTACCGTAGATTTTGGCGGGCTGGATGTGTGGGTGTGATTGGTCTGGTCACTGGGGGGGTTGTTTGAATTCCGTATACTTGGAGAACTGGTGCCAAGGGAGTCAGTTCTGACACAGACTCATTTATGCTTGAAACCTCTTTACCTCTCAATAAACAAATCACTGTCAAGAGAGTCTTGTTGGGAGAGAGTTCCTTCAAGACCTGACATAGTGTCAGAACTGATTTTCCCTTGGCCCGTAGCACCGCAACCACGATGAGCTCGGGAGGTGAGGAAGGAGAAGCTAAGACCCCTCTGAAGTCACCTGAGCCCAAAGAGGGCCCTGTCCACCCTGCAGAGGGGCCTAAGGGGAAGGATGTGAAACGGAAACCACCACGACTTGAGCTAGGATGGCGGGAAGCCCTGGACTGGGCTACCCCTCCCGTGGGGGCGATGGGTACCTGGCAGTGGCGATTGGAAAGGGACCGTCGTCAGGTTTCGGGAATCTTCCACGATGATCCCGAGCGCTTGACGGTTGCGAGAGCAGTAGCGGAAAGATGCCGCCCGGAAGAGAGGGAGATTGAACATGTCCGTCAAGAGCTGCAGGTGGAGGTTGCAGAGCTGCGCAGGGCCACCCGGGCTGGGATGTGCTGCAGCAGGAGCTCGGTGGCTTGGGGCGGCAGGCGGGAGGAGGAGATGCGCGGGGTTAGGGTGAGGCCCCTCTGGAGCCACCCCCTCTGCACCCCAGTCTTGGGGGCCCCAGAGACGCCCTCGAAGCCATGCTCAGCGGGGCTCTGAGGGTAAACTGGCATTTTTTGTGCTCCGAGTCCAGGAGTTCCTGAGGGGGCGGGCCCCCACTTTCGACTTGGATGAGAACTGGCTCCAGCTCGACTCTGGGCCCACTGCCCTGTAGGACAGCCGGAAACGTGGGGAGACGAGGGCCTGCTGGCCGGCTCAGGAGGAGCAGGCTGCTCTCAAAGCAGGGGAGGGAGGCCAGTGCCCGTGCCCTCCCCTGGCCCCCTTTCCTCCTTCAGCTCCTAGGAGTCCATTTCAGGTCCAGTGGCAAGGCCTGGGAGACACAAAGAGAAACCCCGCCTTCGCCCCCCCGCCTTCCCTCCTGGCTTTGGAGGGCTCCCTGTTCCTCATCTACATGGCAGGGGTCCCAGGGGTCTCCCCCACAGGCTCACTGTGGTTCGCAAAGGGCTGCGTGACTGAATGCGGATGACGAATGCTTTCTTAAAACAAGCAGTTGTTGCTAGTTTAATAACCCTGATGTTGCACCCTTCTTTCATAGACTACAGGGGTCTAGATGTGTGCATCTGGGGTGGGGGGGGGAGAGCCATGTGCATTTGTTATGTGCCTGCTTGTTTCTGTGCACTGCAGGATGCGGGGTGTGTGTGTGTGTGTTATATTTCAGATAACCAAGTTCATAGGCGAAGGGGCTGCATTTTGCCTCCTCAGCGCACTAACCTCTTGCTGTTTCTCCTAGTCCAGGCTAGCTCTGATACCACAAAAGAAAAGCTCAGCTCTCAGGTTGCCGGGCAGGGGGCGCTTGGCTCCCTATCTCTTATTTACACCCTACTTTCCTCCCCAGTGGGGGCTTAAAGCGGCTTACAACAGTGTTCTGTCCTCCTCTGGTGAGCCAGTTTGGTGTAGCCAGTTTGGTGTCGTGGTTAAGTGTGCGGACTCTAATCTGGGAGAACTGGGTTTGATTCCCCACTCCTCCACTTGCATCTGGCTGGATGGCCTTGGGCAAGCCATAGTTCTGACAAGAGTTGTCTTTAAAAGGGCAGTTCTTGAAAGAGCTCTCTCAGCCCCACCTACCTCACAGGGTGTCTGTTGTGGGGAGGGGAAGGGAAAGGAGTTTGTAAGCCGCTCTGAGTGAAGGACGGGGTATAAATCCAATCTCTTCTTCTCTTCTTCTTCTTCCTCCATTTTGCCCTCACAACAACCCTGTGAGGTAGGTTAGGTTGAGAGCGAATGACTGATCTCCCGGTGGGCTTCTATGGCAGTATGGGATTTCAAACCCGCTTCACCATGTTGGCCACGGGTCACGGGACAAATGCACCTCTGGCTAATGACCGGTGGGTGGCAGGAGGGAGCGGCAGAACGCAGCTGGGGAGGGAACTCCTTGTTGGGCGGCAGGAACTCATGTACCCAAGGGCCCTTCATGGCCCTCCTGGCTGTATCTCTCCACCACCAGGATCTTCTGGGTCTGACTGAAGAAGCTTTGTCGGTCCCCACCCATCCACCCACCCACCCCGGTGCATGCCCAAGAGGCTTGCCCTTCAGGCCGCTGCCTTTCTCCCTGTCCCTGCTCCATACTCCTAGTTTGGTCAGATGCTCACACCAGGAGGCCTGGCTGCTTCAGAGTCCAGGACACCCACTGGCAGAGGGAGCTTCTCGCCCGTGTTGGAAGTGCCTCCTAATTGGGCAGTGCCAGTACCAAAAGGACCGTGGCTGGCTCCCCAGGCAGCGGCACGCTATGCGTTCAAAGCCTCATCTTAAGTTAGTCTCAGAGGTTCACCGTAAGATAGATTTAACTGTCATGGCTTCCTCAAGAGAACGATGGGGTTATGCTGAGACTTTCTGGACATATGCTCCCAATGACTTCACACAAGACTAATGATTTCTTTCTACCCTTCAGGCACCCTGTCATTCTTATGCTTGGAATTTTATTCTTTTGAATGGTGGTTACATTCTAAGACTGAAAAAGATGCTCCTCAGGCCTTCTTGGCACCCTGCTCTCTCTCCCACACTCCCTGTAGCTGTGGTTTCAGCATTCTGCTCCTGCCCAATGGCACCCTTTCCCAGCCATCTTGTACAACAATCACTAAGCTTTGCTCTAGAACAAACAAAGCTCACATGATCTTAGGGCAAGTCCACAAATGACCAGTTCCTTGATAATGTAAAAAATAAGGGAACATTTCTGAATTAGCCAGTTTGGTATAGTGGTTAGGAGCGCAGACTCTAATCTGGGAGAACTGGGTTCGATTCCCCACTCCTCCGCATGCAGCTGCTGGTGTCAGGTGGTGTCAGTCACAAGTTCTCTCAGAGCTGTTCTCAAAAGAGCTCTCTCAGCCCCACCTACCTCACAGGGGGTGTCTGTTGTGGGGCGGGGAAGGAAATGAAGATTGTAAGATGCTCTGAGACTCCTTCGGGTAGTGAAGGGCAGGGTATAAATCCATTCTCCTCCTCCTCCTCCTCCTCCTCCTCCTCCTCCTCTGCCGCTTTTCCTGCTTCTGCACCAGTCACAGTTCTTTAAGAGGTCATCTACCTGAGGTATTGGGAAAGTGTTTACTCTACATCATTTGGGATACTGTGTGCAGTTCTGTTCACCACACCTTAAAAAGGATATTATAGCTTTGGGAAAAGTGCAGAAAAGGGCAACTAGAATGATAAAAGGGTTGGAACACTTTCCCTATGAGGAAAGGTTGAGGCGCTTAGGGCTCTTTAGCTTGGAGAAACGACGACTGAGGGGTGACATGATTGAGGTTTATAAGATTATGCATGGGAAAGAGCAGGTAGAGAAAGAGGTACTTTTCTCCCTTTCTCACAATACAAGAACTCCTGGTGGGCACCCTTGTTTTCTCCCACACTCCCTGTAGCTGTGGTTTCAGCATTCTGCTCCATCAGTGGCTATGAGCCACAAGGTATAGATAGGGGCTCTGGGGCAAGGGATGCTCTGTCTTCTTGGTGCTTGGGGGGGGGCAACAGTGGGAGGGCTCCTGGTGTCCTGGCCCCACTGGTGGACCTCCTGAGGGCACCTGGTATTTCTGGCCACTGTGTGACACAGAGTGTTGGACTGGATGGACCTTTGGCCTGATCCAACATTGGCGTCTCTTATGTTCTTACATCGGAATTAATCGAGCCATCACGTTTTGGGATTAACAGTGCAGGAGAAGACCCTGCACTTTTGGAATGGACGGTCACCCCAAGAGACAGCATGTCTTGCCCTTCCTGCTCCAAGTCCTCTCTGCATTCTTCCCCACAACAGGTTATGGCAAAGAAGTGACTGGGAGGTGTGTAAATGTCGTGGCTAGCCAGTTCAGTTTAACCAGGCCATCAAGACTTTGACATTCTTGGTTGCTGCGCTTGTGCATCCAGTCTGAGGGTTTGTATTCTTCCCTCCTGAAAACACTCCTCTTATAAGTCCCGAAGCTAGTCTTGTTCACTTTCTGCAAAGGATTGAATGAGCAAAACGGTGCTGGAGTAATCCTTTAAAGGCTTTACTTTTTTCATTTATTTAAAACGTTTTATTCCACCTTTCCACCCAATCAGGGACCAGGAGGCAGCAAACATTAAAACATTCAAACAATTAAAATATTATATTTAACTGAAAACACAGATTCAGGTGGGAAGCCGTGTTGGTCTGAAGCAGCAGAACGAAGACCAAGGAAGTTTTATTCCTGGTGTGAAGAAATGCATTGTCTCCTGGAGGGTTGGCAAGCAGCAAAAGCCTTCCCTGTGCATTCAGCCATTTCCCACCCTCTGAGCTAAGAACAAGCAGAAGGAGGGAGAGAATTAGTCCGTGGCCTTCCAGACACATCTCTTAAGAAATGTTAATGGGTAGGGTTGCTAGACCCCTGGTCCGGCCAGGGGATCCCCCAACCTTCGGGGCTCCAAGCGGCCACTGGCGAGCTGGCTGACAGGGGAAGCCCCGCCCTGAACAGGCCCATTGCACGTTGACATGGTCGGCATGATGATGTCATCACGCTGGGGACGTCACATGTTGATACTCTAGCATGTTGCCCCAAAACTCTATGGTGACCAGAGTTTCAGCCAAAATGCTAGAGCATCAATGCGCAATGTCCCTGGCGTGATGACATCAGTTCTGTGTGTTGTCATCATGGGCCCCTGCCTCCAACTCCCAGACGGCTCCCTCCCACCTACCCCCGCCGCCCGGACAATTGGACCTGGCAACTGTAGCTAATGGGTCTTACTAGAGACACTGAGATAGACCAGTTCACCCCCACTTCTCCAAGATGGGAATAGAGGGGGACAGGGGTCGTTTCGTAGAAAAAGAGCTAGGGGAGCTCATTAGCATAACTCATTAGCATATGCCACACCCCCTGACATCACCGGAAGTGTGTCATAAGGCCACGCCCCCTGACATCACCTGAAGTGTGTCATGAGGCCACACACCCCTGACATCACCGGAAGTGTGTCATAAGGCCACACCCCCTGCCCTCACCGGAAGTGTGTCATAAGGCCACACCCACCACTCAGTCTTAGTCTTAAAGGTTAGTCTTAAAGGTGCTATTTGAACTCTTGGACTATTTTGCAGCAACAGACTAACACAGCTACCTCGGGGAAGCTCCTGGATGGGGCTGGGAG
>NW_015168199.1:9744-9888 GCF_001447785.1 Gekko japonicus | reverse complement strand
CCCCGAAATTACCTCTGGGGGATACCATGTGGTTGTTCTGCTGCTGATATAAACTTTAACGTCATAAATTAAAAATGGCTGCTTAACATATTGCATGATACTTATTACCCTGTGCACCAGCTAAAAAAACCCCCTCTCTAACTA
>NW_015168199.1:9459-9613 GCF_001447785.1 Gekko japonicus | reverse complement strand
GCAGACTGTCCTGTTGCCAGGATGATCAGGACATTCTAGCAGCTTGAGAGTCAGTTGGCCAACACAAATGCTGAGCGTAAGCCAGCTTTTTAATGCTGACTGACAGCATCATTCCCAAGATGTCAGTTGCAGAGTACATATGAGACTGAACATT
>NW_015168199.1:527-7561 GCF_001447785.1 Gekko japonicus | reverse complement strand
ATCGCCGCTCGGTGCTCGATGTCTTCCTCAGCCGCCAGAGATCGCTCTGCTTCACACCGCCTCTTAGCTCCGCCAGCACGCCTCCTCCTCCGCTGCCCGTCGTTCTCTGCTCCGCCATCGTCCTCCACATCACCATCCTCACACCGCCGTCTGCACAACCACCATGCCTCTTTTATCGTCAGAGGTGGGTGCCCCCTGCCCATCTAAGGGCAGGTACCCATTCGTCTACTCGCCCTAGTTGTTAATTTGCTTCACCGCCTCTTAGCTCCGCCAGCACGCCTCCGCCGCCCGCCACCCGTCGTTCTCTGCTCCGCCATCGTCCTCCACATCACCATCCTCACGCTGCCATCTGCACAACCACCATGCCTCTTTTATCGTCAGAGGTGGGTGCCCCCTGCCCATCTAAGGGCAGGTACCCATTCGTCTACTCGCCGTAGTTGTTAATTGGCTTTCGACCCGCTGGGTTGGCGGAAGCTGGGATAAAGGCCGGGAGCTCACTCCGGCCACGGTGGTATTCAAACAGCCATAGTGGCTGCTCTTTGGTTGTTAACGCAGGCGTTTAACTGCCTGCACCACCGCTCCCCGTACACAAGGCCTTCTCCATCGTGACCCCCACCTTATGGAATGGGCCGGCCTGAGGAGGTCAGGAGGGCTCCCCCTTGCCTGGCTTTCTGCAAACTATGCAGAACTGAATTATTCAAGGGGGCTTTTCCGCACTGTACAACATAATTCACAAAGTTACTGAGAGAAATTAGTAGGGACTGTGATCTATACTAGTATGGTCCCGGTCACACGGGCCGTAAAATGTGGGGGGGAAGCATGGCAGTTTGGCCCGGAGCAAAATAACGCGCGCCGCCCGATCGTCAAGGTCCCGTGGGTAGGGGTGAGGTGACGATCACACGATGATCCTGCAGTGCGGCAAAGAAGCGGCGCGGCACGATCTCACCAATGGCATGTGCAATTCTGCGGAGCAACGGAACTTTCAATTTTCTCTTCGTGCACATGCGCCGTTGGGTGCTTGTGCACATCCTGTGGAGTCTTGGGGAAAAAAAACCTGTTTGCGACGGGACATGGGCGGGCGCCGGATGCCACAGACTACCACCGGAAACGCGATCAGACGCCAGCCCTTGCCCCAAGGTTTCCGGAAACTAGTACCTTTGAGGTACTAGTTTTTAACTCCACATCTTCGGTGGGAAGCCTCGGGTTCGCCATGGGAGCTCTACACTTCCCAGATGTTGCGGTGTGATCGCGCCCGGAAAATCCACCTATCATCCGTCTCAGTAGCATGGCTAATGCTCCGTGTGACCGCAGCCTATGTATAGTTTGCTGTTGGTTGGATCTTAGTATGCAATTTTTCATCATTTAATGTGTCATGTGAACACCTGCTTTATTTCAGTTCTGTTTTTTAGATTTCTGGTTGGTCCTATTTTATTGTTCATTGAATGTCCTTCATCCTGTCTATTGTGTTGACTCCCTCTGTGTGATCCGCCTTGAGTCCCAGTGAGAAAAGTGGGCTATAAATAACATAAAACAAAAAAAAATAAAAAAAATAAAGAAAATCTACAGCAATCTGCAGGTCTCAGTAGGCACTAAAGGAGCATGCACTTCATCTCTCTTGGAGATAGACCTGGGGAATCAGATTTGAAATGTCCCTTCTCCCTACAATTAAAACAAACAATCTCATCTGTCCATAGCTGGAGCTGCAGGGTTAGGCTCTGTGGTTTTGTATTTGTTCAGGCCCCTGAGGTGAAATGGTTATTTCCCCTAACAGACTCTCTACCTTTGGCCTCTTGCAACTCCATCACCTGAGCTGCAATTTCCAGTACTTGGATAATGGTCTTTGGTTTTCACTTGGCTGCTTCTTCATACAGATCCAGAGGGCAGGAGCAAAGGAATTATTCTACACCTATAAGCTCAAATACTTTATGGCCCACATCACTGGAAAAGCTAATTTTCTCTCCTTCCCACCAACAAGTTAAAAAGTTGTTTTAAACACCCTCCCATCTGGGAAAATGTCTTGGCGATGCACTTTTTTTTAAAGCCAGGAAGTTTCTCCAGCTTTCTTTAGACGTTAATCCAAAGCACATTCTTACTCTGCTTTTAAAAATGTCATACTTCATATCGGGACTCTGTCTACCCCACCTCTGTGGACTTCTCCAGTTGCCCTGTGTCCGGAGAGAGCTTAGGCACCCAGGTTCAACTCCCCACTCTGTTCCCAAAAACATCTTCTGGAATGCCATGTTGTGCAGATATCGTTTCAGGTTAGCAGCCATTGATTTGCCGGTGGTACTTGTCAGATTGCGTATTTCTGGATGTAAAGAATAATAGTCTGTGACTGTTAGATCAACGCCTTCTTTCTGGTGTGCCTTAAACAGAACTGGATGTCCATTCATTAGCTGTGGTTGATGGTGTGGCTTATATTTTCAGCATGTGAGACTGCTTTCTGCCAAATTTTCTATTTCCTGATTAATTCTTGACCTGTACGCCACTTCTCAAACTTGTTTTTTTACGTTGTTCAATGTCTAGATGACCCTCATGGGTTTTCTGCAACCATTCTCTGTGGAGTCTGCTAGCGATCACCACTTTACTCCTCTGTCTGTCACTGTAAGTCCACATCTACAATTCCAGTAGTCTCTGATTTTCGTATCACAAGCGTCTTCTGGCCATTGATAAGTTACAGCGTGCACTGCAATCAGAAATGCTGGCTCTTTATTTTATTTTATTTATTTGTTTATTTTATTTACTTCGTTCATACCCTGCTTATCTCCGCAGTGAAGACCCCAAGTGGCCTGTAGTGTTTCCCTCTCCTCCATTTTCTCCTCACAACAGCCCTGTGAGGTCGGTTAGGCTGAGAATGTGACTGGCCCAAGGTCACCCAGGGAGCTTCTGTGGCATGAGTGGGGATTCAAACTCATGACACCACTCTGGCTTTATCGGTTTTTTCTTTAATATAATGCATTTCTTTTTACTGGTCACTGGAAGAGAAGCAATAATTGTATCCTCTCAAACTTTCCTTTCGTTCTTCAAAGAATTTGCAGTGCCACAGTTGAAGTGAACGGCCCTGGAAAACGTGTCCGTGGCGAACAAACTTCGCCTGACCACAGCCAAATCATATTTCTGTAGCTTGATCACAATTCATTGGATCTGTAGTGCACCCTCATTCCGTGATTTAATGTAAGGCGCTTGTGATCCCTTTCCACAGCCATTGTCTGTCCATAAATTTGATAAGTTACAGCGTGCACTGCAATCAGGAAAAATAATAATCCTTATTTTATTTTAATATATTTATTTGTTTATTTTATTTGCTTCGTTCATACCTGCTTATCTCCGCAGTGAGGACCCCAAGTGGCCTATAGTGTTTCCCTCTCCTCCATTTTCTCCTCACAACAGCCCTGTGAGGTCGGTTAGGCTGAGAATGTGACTGGCCCAAGGTCACCCAGGGAGCTTCTGTGGCATGAGTGGGGATTCAAACTCATGACACCACTCTGGCTTTATCGGTTTTTTCTTTAATATAATGCATTTCTTTTTACTGGTCACTGGAAGAGAAGCAATAATTGTATCCTCTCAAACTTTCCTTTTGTTCTTCAAAGAATTTGCAGTGCCACAGTTGAAGTGAACTGCCCTGGAAAACGTGTCCGTGGCGAACAAACTTTACCTGACCACAGCCAAATCATATTTCTTTAGCTTGATCACAATTCATTGGATCAGTAGTGCACCCTCATTCTGTGATTTAATGTAAGGCGCTTGTGATCACTTTCCACAGCCATTGTCTGTCCATAAATGTACTGATCATATTTCTGTTTATTTATTTATTTGATTATTTAGCTGCCGTTCACCCAAAGGGTCTCATGGAAACTTTCAACATTAAAGCCAATGTGGCAGAAACAGCATAAAAACAAATAACAAATATAAAATATCACCGTACCACCAATAAAAAACAGCCCAAACATGTGGTTACCATCCAGAGGCCAACCTAAACGATTCGGCTTTGCATGCCCCACGGAAACTAAACAAAGTCCGGCAGGGCGCGGGTGTCATCCGAGAGGGGATTCCACAGGGTAGGGGCCACAACTGAGAAGGCCCTTTCCCTGGCGACACTAAGTGAGCCATCCAGGGGCCAGGCACCTGCAAGAGGCCCCAAGAGGATGACTGAAGGGAGTGCTAATAAGATACTGAGTAACTCTTCTTTTCCTGCCACCCTAGCAGTTCGAAAGCAAAAAATTGCAAGTAGATAAATAGGTACCGCTTCGGTGGGAAGGTAACAGCGTTCCGTGCACCTTGGTGTTTAGTCATGCCAGCCACATGACCATGGAAACGTCTTCGGACAGTGCTGGCTCTTCGGCTTTGAAACGGAGATGAGCCCCGCAACCCGAGAGTCGGATTCGACTGGCTTTCGAGCAAGGGAGCCTTTACCTTTAACTCTTCTTTAATCTGGGTGTACCAGGTTTCTGCAGAAGTTAGTCTGTTGTAGCAAAATCAAACACATGTCCAGCGGCACTTTAAAAGCCAGCAGCATTTATTTCCAAATGAGCTCTTGTGTGTCAGAATTCTCTTTCTGCATCTGTAAGCGATTTGGATGCATATGCCACTGGTCAACAAGACGCATGATGTTTTCTAAGAGCACTTCATCCAATGTGGTTTGTCAGGCAGCTGCTGACATTTTGATGGGTCTCTTTGGGGCACCGGCTGCTGTGTCAGGTGTTACCTGAGGGCTTCCCAGGATTCCTTCAAAGAAGAAGATGCTGTAAGGTCACCGCCAGGTGGATAAAGGCAGGGGGGGGTCTCACTTAATTCCTCTCAGCATTCCACAGTTAAGGATATATCTGCACATCAATCTCCAATTTTGACATATTTATAAGAGGATTTAAAAGTCAATAGGACTCTGTGAATTGAGCAAGCTTCAGAGGACGGCGGAAGACAGGAAGGCCTGGCGGGATCTGGTCCACGGGGTCGCGAAGAGTCAAACTCGACTGTGCGACTGAACAACAAAAAAGGACTCTGTGATTGTAGTGCATGGTTTAAAAAAACCAAATTAGACAAGTCTGTTCTCTGATGGTTGATTCAGAGAAGTTCACAAAGGCCCCGGTCACACGGGTCGGATATCGCGGGGGGAGGCGTGGCTAATTGCCCCGGAGGAAACTAACGCGCGGCTGCCCGAGCACATGTCCCGGTTGAGGTCCCGTGGTTCAGGGGAAATGCCAATCAGATGGGTATCCTGCAGCGCGGGACAGAAGCCACGCCGCGCGATCGCACTAGCAATCGCTCTTTGTGCGCGTGCGCTGTTGGGCGCTGTTGTGCAACCTGCGGAGACGAACAGCGACGGGCCGGAAATGCGGTCAGACGCCCGCCCTTGCCCCATGGTTTCCGGAAACTAGTACCTCGTAGGTACTAGTTTTTAACTCCGCACCTTCAGCGGGGAGCCATGGGTTCGCCACGGGAGCACTGCGCTTCCCAGATGTTGGGGTGAGATTGCGCCTGGAAAATCCGCGGGACTCCCATTCCTCTTCCGCGACAACTTTGCCGTGTGACCAGTGCCAAAGATTATTTTTGACTAAATGACTGTTCCCCCAGCTTGGCACTCTCCCTCTGTAACTGCAAATAGTTAAGCAGACTTGGGCCCTGTTCATACGAGCCCATTTGGGCCGGGAGCGGGACAGAACGGGGGCGGAGCAAACCGGCGCGATCCCACCTCAACATCTGGGGAGCGTGCCGGATCCGTCTCGGATCCGTCCCTTCCAGCGTTGCTCCGCGCCAAAAAAGAACCACCTCCCGAGGTGGTTCTTTCTGAAGGGCCACAGCAACGCTGGCCGTGGGATCGCCGGCGTGTCCTTGCGCCGGCGCATCCCCGGCTCCTGGCCGAACTGCGCATGTGTGAGCATGCGCAGTTCGCCAGGCTCCCCTTCCCACCGTCGCATTTTCCCCGGCATCTGATCGTCCCGGGGAGCGTTGCGACGCTGCTTGGGGGATCTGTGAGATCCCGCCGCGCCGTCCCAACTTTGCTGCGGCTCACATTAGCCGCAGTACAAGCGTCTTATTCCCTGCCGTGTGGCAGGGACCTTGGTTTGGCTGAAAGATTAAGTTTTGTGACCTCTTGCTGTATTTATCAGCAACATCAGATGCATAATTAATTCCTAAAGAGATTATAGGTTTGGCATTCAGAGGCTTTTCCTGGGGCATCACAGTTGTAGGAGGCAAATGCACTGATTGCGGCTGACATATTTTTCTAATTACATCTGTTAACTGCTTTATGTCGGATGCCAGACTTGAAACCTTCCCTTCGATATTTTTAATATTTTCAAAAAAAGCTTTTAACTGTTCTAGCAGTAAGTTCAAGCCGTGCTAGCCCAATAGGCTGGGTAAGAATATCCTCATTACTGGAACATTGTGATTTTAAGTGGCACGCCCCTAGCAGAGTATCAGCTTCTGTCTCACTTCCATCTCCCTGGTTAGGAGAGCAGATTGTCTCCTTCTCGGTCTCCTATTCTAAAACAGTGAAGCGATTTGATAATTTGACCATAGGAGAAGTCAAAGGGGGGTTTGGTTTAGCTCTAGAAGTAAAAAACTCCCCAATTTTAGACTGTTTCTTAGCAGGGACATAGGCTAACTCTTCACTATCTCTTGGACACTTCCCTAAAGCCATAAATTATTCTGCTCCTTTAGCTGGCCCAAGTCCCAGTGTTTATATTAGAGTTTGCAGTAATACAACGGTGTAGCAAAAACAAAGCGAGGAACTCTAAGCAGTAGAGAGGATAATTGAAGACTAATGAGCACACACTAAAAAGTTCATTTAACAGTTTTTGGCTTCCATATCTTCAGCTAAAAGCCCAGAAAGCACATACGCCAGCAACCTAGTCAAAAGTTATCTGGGGGAGGATTTGTCAGGAGAAGATAAAACATTATAAAACCTTTAGGAGTCGGAGCTTCTCCCAGCGCATCTTGATATATCTGCACATCAATCTCCAAGTTTGGCATATTTATTTCCTTCACTATGTTCTCCCCCAGAATTAAACCCAAACAAATGGTAACCATATAAA
>NW_015168199.1:0-231 GCF_001447785.1 Gekko japonicus | reverse complement strand
AGGATGCACACAAACGATCATGCACATGCACAAACTTCGGTGAGACAAAACTCCCCCCACCCGTTTGCCACAGAAGCGGCGCGGCGCAATTGCCGATGTGATCGCACCACGCTGCTTCTTTGTCACGCTGCAGACTAGCCGTGTGATCGGCACCTAATGGCCTAACCACGGGAACTCGACAGGACGTCTGATCAGCCTGCCACATGTTACTTTGTTCCGGGGCAAACAGCC
>NW_015168198.1:21012-57920 GCF_001447785.1 Gekko japonicus | reverse complement strand
GCTTGCAGGCTTGGAGGAGGCGAGGCGCCAGCCAGGTGGGGCTCAAAGGGCAGAGAGGTGCACTCACTCGGGCAGGCGCCCCCTCCTGCAGGCTGGTGCTGGTGCTGCTCATTGCGGTCAGTCGCCTCGGATGAGAAGGGGAGTCGCGGGGCGCAGCCAGCTTCTCTTCCCCTGCTGGCTTGACATCTGCCTTGCGTGGCCACAGGGCTCCATTCAAACTGCCCAATCGGGGGCCGCCCGGGCAGCTGGGGCAATGGTGCGCGTGCCTACAGAGAGGGCTCTGGGTGCCACCTCTGGCACACATGCCATAGGTTCGCCACCACAGCTCTAAGGTATGGAGTCTTGTGAGCAAAAATTCTACATTGTGAACTCCTGGCATTAAAGTTGTGAGCGAGTGATTTGGCTACTGCATAAATTAGTTTGCTCTGGAGCCATCCTTCCTGAGCAGAGACAAAAGTGTGTGAGCCGGAGGCTAAAAAATTGTGAGCTAGCTCACACTGACTCAGCTTAGAGGGAACACTGACCCCAACCCTACAAAACAGAACAAACACGATCCAATCCAAGTAGATCCTTTGTAAAATCCATTGGTTGGAGCAGGAGAGTTAAGGGCGTGCTCAGCTTGGATCTCCTCCTGCAGTAAACTCAACGGGGCCCGTAAGTGCTTAACTTTTGCTGGCTCTTGCCCAAGTTATGTTGCAAGACTGGGAGACTTGCTTTCTAGAGCAATTCCAGATATAGCACAAAGTTATCAGAGCTCAACGTACAAGGGAGGGAATTGCTCACACACAACAGTGAGTGGGATCCTTTGGAGGCTGACTCAGCAACTTCCCTTTTCCAAGTCCCAGTTTACTCAGATACATCAGCTTTTGATTTTAGGGACAGCTGCTTGTGAGCCGCCTCTCTCTGCCCAAGAGAGAGCCAGAACCCAAATCCTGGCCTGCTGGTTTTTGCCAGAGCGACTGACAAGCTAGCGGACAGGGACGGCAGCCTGGTATTGGCCGGTTTCCGCAGGTCTCAGAAGCTAAGCAGGATCAGTAGTACGTGATAGGAACACCACCAAGGAAGACTCTGCAGAGGAAGGCCACGGCAAACCACCTCTGCTTCTCGCTTGCCTTGAAAGCCCCTTGCTGGGGTGGCCATAAGTCATGGAAGGGAGACCACCAAGGAAGACTCTGCAGAGGAAGGCAATGGCAAACCACCTCTGCTTCTCACTTGCCTTGAAAGCCCCTTGCTGGGGTGGCCACAAGTCATCTGTGACTTGACGGAAGCTATGACTCCTTGGTATCTGCTCAGATGGCCCTTCGGAACAACTTTAGGTCTTGGCCGGTGGACTAGTTAGTTGTGATATTCCACTTCTTTTCATTCGTTTTTCTTTTTCTGAGCACCACATAAGGCTCCTAGCAAAGCTTATCTAGTTCATCCTTCTTTCTCTTGAGGTTGTAAAACAGGGTGGCCAAGTCTGGCTCAGGAAATTCCTAGGGAGATCTGGGAGCAACGTTTGAGGAGAAGAGGGAGCTCATCGGGGATGTGATGCCACAACAGGGATGCCAGCCTCTAGGTAGGGTCTGGGGACCCCCTGGGATTATAGCTCATCTCCAGACTACAGAGAACAGTTCCCCTGGAGAAAAGAGGTGCTTTGGAGGGTGGACTCTGTGGCATTGTCCCCCACTGAGGTTCCTGTCTTCCCCAGGCTCCACCCCCAAACTTCCAGGAGTTTCCCAAACAAGTTGGCAACCCTACCCCCCCCCCCCCCGCACGTGCTGGTGGCCAGGGAGGACCTGGCAACCTTATGCCATAAAGAGTGCCCCTTCAAATGGCCATTTTCTCCAAGGAAATGATCTCGCCAGCTGTAATTCTGAGAACTCCAGGCCCCACCTGGAGACTAGTAACCCTATTTGGAAAGCCATAACTGGCTGACATGAAGAATGATTTCTCCATATGACCTTCCATCATACAACCCTTTAAATTTACTGGAGGCAATCTTTAGATTTGCCTTACAAATGACCCATCTTCCCGATTTTAGGTTGCAACTTTCTCACATAATGCCATCCATGTTCCTCCTTCGATATAAAGGTAAAGGTTCCCTTCCTTGAAAGCCAGTCGAATCCGACTCTAGGGTTGCAGTGCTCATCTCCGTTTCAAAGCCGAAGAGCCAGTGCTGTCCGAAGACGTTTCCATGGTCATGTGGCCGGCATGGCAGCACCTTCCACTCATGGTTGGATGAGAAGAGAGCTGGGGTACGTTTTGTACCAATGATGTCGGACAGAATTGGACATGCTTGGCGCAATTTGTTTGTTGGTGATGTCAGTAGCTAATTACATCCCCAAAGCTCAAGTGAACATCTCCGCTTTGCCACTGGACTGTGCTTTGGGCAATCTGCTGATCAAGAGTCGCTCCTATTGGAAGAGGTTTCCTGAGGCTGCAGGAAGGTTTCAAACTTTGCTAAGTAGGATATAGGTCAGTGATTACTACTGATACCAGATTAAGGAATAAATTGATTAAAGGGGGATTTTCTTTGATATGGTTTAAAGGGGAAAGCCCCAGTCTGTAAAAACAAGGTCAGGATGATGCTCCCACTTAAATGGGGGGTTCCCAGTGTTCCATGCAGGGTGGGGGGAATCACTGTGTGGAATAGGGTTGCCAGGTGTCCCCCCCACCCACGCGCAGCAACCATCAGGAGACGGGGGTAGACAAAACAATCTCCTCCTTTTTTTCTGTCACAGGTGCCTCCATTGTAGGAAGATGCTTAACTTGCCACCTCCCACCCTTTTGTGATTCATCCAGGCCACCACAGCAGCCCTTTTATGGTGGAGCCTGTTCTCAAAATCCCAGAAGCACTCACAAGCAGCATTCACTCTAAGCTGAGTTAGTGTAAGCTAGCTCACAGTTTTTTTAGCCTCCAGCTTGCACATTTTTTGCCTTAGCCCAGGAAGGGATGGCTCCGGAGCGAACTAATTTCTGCAGTAGCCAAATCGCTCCCTCACAACTTTAATGCCGGTAGCTCACAAAGTAGAATCTTTGCTCACAAGACTCCACAGCGTAGAGGGAGCATTGCTCACCAGCTGAACAAAACTGAAGACCCCTGTGGGTTAAGTGTTAGATCGCGCTAACAAAGGAACCGTAGAGTGATTCAGCAAGTGATTCAGCTTTATTTAGAAGTAACGAACAAGCACTAACTCAGTAAGAAACCAGAACAGAAAACAGTGGGAGCTTATGCTCCTTTTAAACATAACCGGGCTAATGTAGCCACGCCTATTTACAAATAACAACCAATGAGATTGCTAGAATAAAGACCAATGGGAGTCTTTCCCTCCTAGGGAATGGTATCGTTCTGATTGGTCGCTGTTACGAAGCGACCAATAGGAAGTTCGCTCAGAGGAGCCCTGGTCTGGCTCGAAGCTTAACATGGGAGTCCTATGAGGTGATTCATGTAATCATTTCAATACATTACAATTCCTCCCCCCTAAGTTAAGCCATCATCCCAATTGTTTTATTATTTACAAACATGCAATCAACCTTTGTACATCAGTTATTCCAACAGTATTTACACTCATAGTCCTTCAGATAAGTCGGCATTTGCCGCGAACGCTGGGACCTGCGGAGCGGTGCAGGCTCCATGGGCAGACAAGGTTGTGGGTCAGAGTGGGGTTCACTACAGCCTGGATCAGGCACAGACTCGACTGGGATTTCAGCCCCGCACACAGGGTTCTGCCCTGACTCGGGGACAGTACCGGGCCTTTCGGTACTCACCGCCTGCTCTGGGGGTGTCCACTCGACATCAGGGGATTCAGCCGTCGGAGAGTCAGCGCTGTCCCTAGCCCAACGTCTCCTTAACTGATCTATGTGGCGCCGCCATATTCGACCGTCAGCTAACTGCACCACATACATTCGAGTACCCACAGAGTCGGATATAACCCCAGGAAGCCATAAGTGCCCGTTTGCATAATTTCGTGCGAAAACCTTGTCCCCTTTTTCAAACATGCGCACCTTCGGTTGCGCCGTGGTACGCTCGGATTGCTCTTCAGTGAGGTCTGGGTGCATTCGGTTCAAACGGGTCGTGAGTCTCCGCCCCATTAACAATTCGGCCGGACTACGGCCTGTAGCACTACAGGGGGTGGTGTGCTGCAGCAAAAGAAAGGAGCCCAGCCTCTGGCTCCAGTCCCCTTCGTCCATTTTACCCAGGGCCTCTTTGGCCGTCCTGACCATCCGTTCGGCTTGGCCATTAGATGCCGGATGGAAAGGGGCCGAAGTCATTTGGCGTATGCCATTACTCGTGAGGAAGAGCCTAAATTCCTCAGACACAAATTGAGGCCCGTTGTCACTGACGATGACGTCAGGCAACCCGTGGGTGGCAAAAAGTCGGCGGAGCGCATGGATCACAGCAAGTGATGTGGTCGATTTCATATGCACGACCTCCAGCCATTTGGACATAGCGTCCACCACAATTAGGAACATTTGCCCTTGGAGAGGGCCAGCAAAATCTATATGCAATCTGGCCCAGGGTTTACCAGATGACTCCCAGCCTTGGGGTGTAGCTTGTGGGGGATCGGGTCTGACTTGCTGGCATTTGGGACACCCTCGTACCCATTCTTCGATCTCTTTGTCCAGCCCCGGCCACCAGACATACCCTCTGGCCAACGCTTTGGTGTGTACCATACCGGGGTGACCCTCGTGCAGCGACTCTAACACTCTCGTCCTGAGTTTGTCAGGAACCACCACCCTGTTCCCCCATAATACACAGCCCTTAGAAATGGATAGTTCATTTTGACGGCTTTTGTAAGGGCCGAACTCCGGTTCAACGCTTCCAACCGGCCACCCCCTCCAAACCCAGTTTAATACTCGGGACAGCACGCTATCCTTGGCCGTGTGTGCTGCAATGTCCCTGGATGATACCGGGGGTCGAGGAAGCTCCTCAATTGCCAAGACCTCACAGGCGGGGGCAGGGTCTGCGCCAATGTCCGGCACCGGGCACCGGCTGAGGGCATCCGCATGCCCAATCGCTTTCCCAGGCCGGTGCTCTAAGTCAAAATCATAAGCCTGCAAAAATATCGCCCATCTAAGCATGCGTGGGGACATGATGTTTGGCAATTGCTTATCGGGCGCAAAAATCCCCAGTAGCGGCTTGTGGTCAGTGACCAGCAAAAATCGTCTGCCAAAAATAAAATCATGGAACTTTTTGACAGCCGCTACCAACGCCAGACCCTCCTTGTCTATCTGGGCATAGTTCCGCTCTGCCGCAGATAGTGATCTAGAATAAAAAGCGATAGGCGCTTCGCTCCCATCAGGCATCAGATGGCTTAAAACTGCGCCTACTCCAAAAGGTGAAGCGTCAGCAGCTAACACCAGGAGCTTGTGTTCATCATAATGCGTGAGTACGGCATTAGATGTCAGCAGCTCCTTGACTCCCACAAAAGCCTTTTCCTCGGCCTGCCCCCACTTCCATTTTGCCTCCTTGTGCAAAAGCGCGTGCAAAGGGGCCGCCACTGATGCCTTATGCGGTAAAAACGCATGATAAAAATTCAGGAGTCCTAAAAAGGATTGGAGCTCCTTCTTACTCACCGGCCTGGGGGCGTTTTGGATTGCAGATACCTTCTCATCCGTGGGGTGGACTCCCTCTGCGTCAATGCGAAACCCCAGGAAGTCCACACTTTCCACCCCGAGCGTGCATTTTGAGCGCTTAACTCTGAGACCGGCATTTTGAAAACGCCTGAGGACCTCTTTAACCCGGTCCAGTAGTTCCTGTTCAGACCCGCCCGCAATCAGCACGTCGTCAAAATAGGGCACTGTGCCAGGTACCCCCCTTAGTAGACGTTCCATGAGGCCCTGAAAAATCCCAGGTGCTACGTTGACCCCGAATTGCAGCCTGTTCACTTTAAAAGCCCCTTGGTGGGTTACAATTGTTTGGGCCTCGGCAGCCTCCGGGGTGACAGGCAACTGCTGGTATGCCTGGGCCAGGTCAAATTTGGCGAAAATCTTGCCACCCCCCAGGGAAGCCAAAATGTGGCTTATTACCGGGACCGGGTACGAATGTTGCTGCAGCGCCTTGTTAATCGTACATTTGTAATCGGCGCATAGTCGTATGGACCCATCTGATTTGACAGGGGTTACGATCGGGGTCTCCCATTTGCTGTATGGTACTGGCTCTAAAACCCCTTGCTCAACTAGTTTGTCAATCTCTTTTTCCACCTTATGTTTGAGAGACACAGGTACTTTCCGATACTTCAACCTAATAGGTTTGACTGACGGATCTAAGTCAAACGCAACCGGGGGGCCCTTGTACCTCCCCAACCCTTCGGCAAATACATCAGGGAACAGGTCGTACAGCATGCCCCATTTATTTTCAGACATCCTGTTAATCCCAGAAATACCAATGCCCAATGGCTCAAACCAATCTAACCCTAGCAGGTTAACCCGGTCTCCCTCTGCAATCAGGAATGACAGTTTAACACATTTCCCCTTATACTCAACAGTAACAGAGTCCCGTCCGGCCAAGGGAATTCGGTTGCCCTGGAAGTCGGACACTCTGGTTCCCGCAGGCTGGAGCCGCCGCCGGCTTCGGTTCGGGAACAACTGGCGCCAGGACGCGGCAGAAATCACCGTCACGGACGATCCTGAGTCCACCTCCATTGTACAGGGTCGGCCGTCGAGGAGTGGAGTCACGGTGATCTTGCCCTGGCTGCTGGTGCGATTTACGGCCGATGCGCTCGACAAGGTCGCCGTCAACTGGCAGCTTGCTTCCGATGCTGAGGAACGGGTCTTGCCTTGGGTGCTGACTGGAGTGCCCCTCTGCGCTGACCGGTTGTTAGTTGAGGGATCCTTCTTCGCTGATCTGCAGACTCTGGCCAGATGACCACGCCGCCCACACGCTCTGCAGTCGACATCACGAGCCCAACAGGAGTCGCGCTGGTGTTTCCCGCCACAACCGGAGCAAGGCTTGACGTTGGTAGTCTTCGCTGGGGTCCGCTTGCCTCGAACCGCGTTGACGTCATCATCCGCGTCTTCGCCCTCGCTGTCTCGTTGAGCGTGTATACTGGGCTCTGCCACCCGCTGGCGGACCTCCTTCGTGGACTTCTCCGCTGCTTCCGCGGCCACGGCCTCTTCGTAGGCCACTGCCCAGGTCAGGGTGGTGCGGGCGAACAGCCTCTGTTGCAGCCTTTCATCTTTGAGACCGCAGACGAGACGGTCTCTGAGGGCTTCCTCCACGTTGTGGAAATTACATGGCCGTGCGGCTTTGCGAAGGGCCGCCACGAAATCTGCGATGGTCTCGCCTCCGGCCTGGTTCCGCTTGTAAAAAGCGTGCCGGCAGGCGGTCTCCGACGGTTGTGGAGAATAGTGAGCCTTCAGCTTCTCCGTGATGTCAGCGTAGGTGACAGTCTTTATATCAGTTGGGGCCACCAACGACCTGGCTATGTCGAAGGTCCCCTTCCCGCAGGAACTCAGGAGGCATGCTCGTTTCTTCGCCTCATCGGTGATGTCGTGGGTCTCCAGATGGAACTCAAACCTGGACAGGTAGGAGTCCCAGTCTTCGGAGGAGGGTTCGAAGCAAGGAGTCCCAGTCTTCTGAGGAGGGTTCGAAGCACTCGAACTTCTGGCTTCCAGCCATCGGGGGAGACTTGGGCACCGGAGCTGGTGGCGCCTCCGCCGGATCGGCTGCTGTGCTCTGCTCGCTTTCTTCCGAGTCCGAAGTGTGGATGTCCGCAGGGCTGCCTACCTGCTCTAACATCCCACCTTCGTCGCCAATTGTTAGATCGCGCTAACAAAGGACTCGTAGAGTGATTCAGCAAGTGATTCAGCTTTATTTAGAAGTAACGAACAAGCACTAACTCAGTAAGAAACCAGAACAGAAAACAGTGGGAGCTTATGCTCCTTTTAAACATAACCGGGCTAATGTAGCCACGCCTATTTACAAATAACAACCAATGAGATTGCTAGAATAAAGACCAATGGGAGTCTTTCCCTCCTAGGGAATGGTATCGTTCTGATTGGTCGCTGTTACGAAGCGACCAATAGGAAGTTCGCTTAGAGGAGCCCTGGTCTGGCTCGAAGCTTAACATGGGAGTCCTATGAGGTGATTCATGTAATCATTTCAATACATTACAATTGTTGCTTCCTCGTAAAAGGAAGTCCTGCTTTTTTTCACATGACAGATTCACAGAGAGTCAGAGCAATTGACCACCACCACACCTCTAAATCCAGCCAACCTAGCAGTTCGAAAGCAAGAAATTGAAAGTAGATAAATAGGTACCACTTCGGTGGGAAGGTAACAGCGTTCCGTGTGCCTTGGTGTTTAGTCATGCCGGCCACATGACCACGGAAACGTCTTTGGACAGCGCTGGCTCTTTGGCTTTGAAACGGAGATGAGCACCGCAACCCTAGAGTCGGATTCGACTGGCTTTCGAGCAAGGGAACCTTTACCTTTACCTTACCCCTCTAAAAGCTTCTGCCATGGAAGTTGTGAGCCGTGCTTGAAAATCATGATTATTCACGAAACGCTTAATGTTGCGCTAAATGAACGCTAACAAACATCTACCTCATTCCTTCCAAAAGATAGCTCTTTAGAATACAGGCATTTAATTTCTGGAGTTCTTCAATATACGTGTTGCTTCCTCGTAAAAGGAAGTCCTGTTTTTTTCACATGACAGATTCACAGAGAGTCAGAGCAATTGACCACCACCACCCCTCTAAAAGCTTCTGCCATGGAGGTTGTGAGCCACACATAGAGAGACAGTCAACGGCTTTGAGATCAGCTCCAACTCATAGAGAGCTGTTGCCAAACCAGCTGTTTATCCCCATAGTTCAGCAGAAAAGAGTGGGGAAAATTCCTGTGCCTGATTATCTGGGCTCCTAAAAAAAGATGCTAGTCTCTTGGTATTTACATCTTTCCTTGTGAATGCACAGGGCTGGCTTATGCAGAATCAAAACATCGTTTTATCAAGATCAGGATTGTCTACTCTACTGGCAGCAGTTCTACAGGGTCTCTGGCTGTGACCTTTCACATCACTTACTAGTTGATCCTTCTAATGGGGATCGAATTTGGGGTATTCTGCATGCAAGGCTCTGTCCCTTCCCCTTTGTGGCTGGATAACCACACTTCTGGTAACATGGGGGTGCGGCCTAATGTGCTAATGAGCTGTGCTGTCATGGGTGTGGCCCAATATCCTAATGAGTTTCTGCTGTTGGGTGTGGCCTATTATGCTAATGAGTTCCTGCTGGGCTTTTTCTACAAAAAGAGCCCTGGTTCTGCATGCAAGGCTCTGCCACTGAGCCGTGGTCCCTTCCCCTTGTAGAACAGGGGAGGGGGAATCATAGAATGTTAGAGTTGGAAGGGATCTTGCAGGTCATCTAGTCCAACCCCCTGCACTCTGCAGGAGCACAGCCAAAAGATAGCCAAAAGATGCAGATCACTGGGTTCGCCATCTTCAGTTTTACTTCTTCCCCATTCCAGACAATGTAGATTCTAGTTCGGTTGCCAACTTTTTGGGGTGGGTGGGAATGTACCACAAACCCAAAACTCAAGGTCATTGCATTTCACTGTATCCTACAAAACGAATGTACCACTCCTGGCTTAGCACGTATCATGTGCCTGGGTATGGTTTTGCCTCTGGTGCAATGCAAGTGTGAATGTTAAATTCACAAACAAAACATAGCAGATAAATTGTTCGTGTCACTTCAAAACACCATTCCGTTCCACTGAACTCAGGATCCACCAGCCACTGTCTGTCAATGAATGCTGAAGCACTAAGAGAGTGTTCAAGGTCTCTGTCTCCAACCCACCTGGGAGCCTCAGGCTACCAACCTGGTCTCTTACCTCCATTTTATCCTCATGATAACATTCTTGAGATGTAGGTTAGACTAAGACAAAATCACTGGTTTAAGGACACCCAGGGTGCAGTCAGATGGCGTGCTGAGAGCAGTTTAAATTGCTCGGGCCCTGATGCAGTTTTTTTTTAACCTGGAGAATCGCGATCACACTCACCTCGTTCTGGATTGCTGTGCAGCCACATCACTCCCTGCTGTCCACACGCAGGAGCATTCGTCGGTGTTGTTTCTCTCTCTCTCTCTCTCTCTCAGTTTGGGCATGTGCACAGGCAGCCATCGGTAGAACTAAAATTTTTGCACATGCGCAGAACAGCGATTTCCACTTCAAACCGACTGCTGTAACACTTCCCTTTAAACTTTAGAACACTTCCCTTTAAATGTTTACCCCAAAAATGGCCTCCATGAGATCCCGAACTTGTCTAAAGGCTAAAACTAGGCACCATTTAAACATTGTTTTTAATAACGCGGTGGCGGACCTCTGCCTATGCGCACACCGCCAAGGCTTTAAAAAAATGGTGGGCGAAAAGCGGAAGCCTCAGGCAGCTTTTGAGCAGAGAGGGGGTTTAAACCGGAAGTGGCTCGACCCCGCAGGAGCAATCAGACATCAGAAAAGTGCAGATGGAACCGGAGAATCAGGAAAACACCACTTGGGGACCTGGTATCAAAATACTCCGGGTTAAAGCTGTTTTGAGCCGGAAAGCAACGGCTGGGGACGGGAGGCAGATGTTGACTGTGTGATCGCGCAGATAAAATCCGTTGCTGAGGTGGGCCGAAAGCAGGCTAAACAGCTCGTCTGAACGCACCCCCAGAGTAAGAAATTCTGTTGCCTGGGGTGCCAACAGAGCAGGATAAAAGTGTTCCGGCCTTTTAATAGAGGCTTAATGCATGGCAATGGTCAGCTGAAATTTTTCATGGCATGGAAGGAAATAACATCCCATCCAGAACCTATTAAAAGGACAGGATACTTTTCTCCAGGCCTGTCAGCAGGCCTATACATGGCTAAGCCGTAGGGCGGCCAGGTCCAAGTTGGGAAACTCCTGGAGATTTGGAGATGGAGGCCGGGGAGGAAAGGGTCCTCAGTGGGGTGCAGTGCCATAGAGTCCACCCCCCCCCCCAAAGCATCCATTTTCTCCAGGGGAACTGGCCTCTGCAGTGTGGAGATGAGCTGTAATTCCAGGGAATCCCCAGGTCCCCCTTGGAGGCCGGCAACACTACTGAGCAGGAATCTGAGCTCATGTCTCCTCCTTGCTGGTCCAACACTCTAACCAATGCACACCACTGCCTTCCATCAGATCAGATCAGGGAATGGCAGAAATCCTACAGGGGTCACTCTTCCCAGCCCGGAAAAAAAGTGATGGAAGAAGAGGAGACTGGATTTATACCCCGCTCTTCACTACCCAAAGGAGTCTCAGAGCGGCTTACAATCTCCTTTCCCTTTCCCTCCCCACAACAGACACCCTGCGAGGTAGGTGGGGCTGAGTGAGCTTTCTTGAGGGCTGCCCTTCAAAGAACAGCTGAGAGAATTTGTGACTGACCCAAGGTCACACCAGCAACTGCATGTAGAGGGGTGGGGAATCAAACCCGGTTCTTCCACGCTCCTACCCACTACACCAAACTGGTGTAGCTGCACCTGATGACTTTATGCTTGGAACCAGGGTTGCCAACTCTGGGTTGGGAAATACCTGGAGATTTGGGGGGTGGAGCCTGAGGAGGGTGGGGGTTTGTGGACGGGAAGGACTTCAATGGGTTATAATGCCCCAGAGTCCACCTTCCAAGGTGGCCATCTTTTGCAGGTGAACTGATGTCCGTTGCCGGGAGATCCGTTTTAATAGCGGGAGTCGAGAGATCTCCAGCCACCCCCTGGAGGTTGGCAACCCTAGCCTGGAACAAGGACCGTTGATAAACATTCACTTCTTTCCCCGCAAGCTAAATAATAAAAGGCACTCGGAAGAGTCATATCACAACTGCGGGGGCGGGCTTGCCGGTTTGCTCCGAGAAGCCACAAAGCAGAACACGAAAGTGCCATTTTGGAAAACCTAAACCGGAGCCTTTTGTTCCGCGCCCTCCCTCCCCCACCAGAAAAAAGAAAAAAGAGCGGGGGGGGGGGGGGGGGCGAGAGCCTTGCCCTTGAGTGATAACAGTCGCGGCCAATCGGCAGGCGAGGCGGTGAGGCGGCGCCTCCGACCAGCTACGGCGGTTGGGTTTCCACGGCAACCGCAGGGGGAAAGCGGCTCGGGCGGGCGGGAAGCGTGTCCTTGCCGGGAGAAGGGCAGCAGCGGCGGTGACGGGGCGAGGTGCCGATAGGCGGCAAAATGGCCGGCATCCGGGTCTATTACACCAGCGTTACGGGGTCTAGAGAGGTGAGGGCGGAGGAACAGGGCCACGTAAAGGGGGGGGGGGGGACACAAAGGTGCCTCCTCGCCCTCCGCCTCTCTCTTGCAAGAAGAGGAAAGTGACCCGCGGCCAAATACAGAGGCGGGAGTTGGAGGGTCGGGAGCTAGGCTTGCCAACCTCCAGGCGGCCCCTGGAGATCTCCCGTTCTGACAGGGCCAAGATCCGTTCCCCTGGGGGGGAAATCCAATCACGCCTGCTATTGCAATCAATGTTCCCTCTAAGCTGTGGAGTCTTGTGAGCAAGAAATCTACTTTGTGGGCTACTGGCATTAAAGTTGTGAGCGAGTGATTTGGCTGCTGCATCAATTAGTTTGCCCTGGAGCCGTCCTTCCTGAGCTGAGACAAAAATTTGTGAGCTGGAGGCTAAAAAACTGTGTGCCAGCTCACACTAACTCAGCTTAGAGGGAACACTGATTGCAATTCACCTGCTGGTGTCATTTGTCTGCTAGTGTCATTTCGGCATCTGAAATCACTCCGCTTTCCAATAAATAGGACAGAGGGACTCCCGTTCTAGCTGTATCTGAAGACGGGAGCAGTGACTCAGCAAAGCTCCTACCCTCCCACAGGTTCTGTTAGTCTTTAAAGTCACACTACTGGACTTTAAAGACTTTAAAGTCACACTACTTTCTACTACCTGGAGGAAATGGCTGCTGTAGAGAGTGGATTATACACTGGTGAGGCCCCGCCCCTTCCCAAACCTCCTCCTCCCCCGGCTCCACCCCCAAATCTCCAGGTATGTCCCGAGGGGGTGTGGGTAATCCTACAATTTGGGACAGATCCCCGTTTTACTCAGGGGCTGGCACAACTTCTCAGCCTAGTGGGTTGTCATGAAGATAGTATGGCCAGCCTCAAGTTCGTTCTCCCACAATATGTCTCCTAGACCAGGCTTGCCAGCTCTCCGGTGGGAAATACCTGGAGATTTGGGAGGGTGAAGCCTGAGGACGGTGGAGTTTGGGGAGGAGGGGGACTTCGGGGGGGGGTAACACTTTGGGGAGAAGGGGGGGGGGGAGATTGAAAGGATGGCATAGGGCGGCTAACCCAAACCTACCCCCAGCAACTATTAACACATTCAAACAAGGCTGGGGATACATTAACAGGAGGAGGGAGAGAGAGACAGAGAGACTCTAGTGGTGCTTTAAAGAGGCAGACATGCCATGCTATTTTATGCATATTTTTTTAGACGCAAGCCTTACTAAATAGGGGAGCTGCGGTGGCTCAAGTGGTTAAGATGCTGAACTGCAGGCTGTGGAAGGTCAGTAGTTCAGCAGTTCGAGACCCGAGTGTGCCGCATGACGGAGTGAGCTCCCGTCTCTAGTTCCAGCTCCTGCCAACCTAGCAGTTCGAAAGCAAGAAATTGCAAGTAGATAAATAGGTACCGCTTCAGTGGGAACAGCGTTCCGTGCGCCTTGGTGTTTAGTCATGCCGGCCACATGACCACAGAAACGTCTTCGGACAGCGCTAGCTCTTCGGCTTGGAAACGGAGATGAGCACCGCAACCCTAGAGTCGGATTCGACTGGCTTTCGAGCAAGGGAACCTTTACCTTTACCTTTTTACTAAATAGGACTTACCGCTTACCCACAAAAAGAGAGAGAGGACATATCCACAAATCACCGAGTCGCCGTGTTAGTCTGTAGCAGCAGAATAAAACATCTCCAGTGGCACCTGGAAGACTAACATTTATTGCACGAGACGCTTTTGTGAGTCAGAGCTCTGCTGCCGTAAGTGTTCATCTTAAAAGTGCTACTGGACCCCTTGTTTTCATTTAACATGGTTGGGTATTGCAGTATCGTTGCACTAAAGCCAACATGGTGTAGCGCTCATGGTGCCATGGAAGCTCACTGGGTGACCATGGGCCAGGCATACTCTCTCGGCCTAATCTACCTCACAAGGGTTGTTGTGAGGATAAAATGGAGGAGAGGAGAACAATGTTAAGTTGCTTTGGGTTCCCACTAGGAAGAAAGAACTCCTGGGCACTCAAGGAAATTGCCGAGCAGTTGGGTTAGTACGGATAAAAGGAAGTCCTTCTTCACCCAAAGAGTTATTAATACATGGAATTCACTGCCACAGGAGGTGGTGGCGACTACAAGCATGGACGGCTTCAAGAGGGAATTAGATAACATATGGAGCAGAGGTCCATCAGTGGCTATTAGCCACAAGGTATAGATAGGAACTCTGGGGCAAGTGGGCTTCTAGTGTCCTGGCCCCACTGCTGGACCTCCTGATGGCACCTGGTAATTTTGGCCACTGTGTGACAGAGTGTTGGAGTGGATGGGCCATTGGCTTGATCCAACTTTGGCTTCTCTTATGTTCTTAAAGGCAGAGTAAAAAATGAAGTAAATAAATACCTAAGACCACTACATACGATGTACTAGTTTCCGGAAAACGCGGGGCAAGGGCGGGCGTCTGATCACATTTCCGCTGGAAACCCGTGGCATCCGGCGCCCGTCCATGTCCCCTTGCAAACTGGACTTTTTAAAAGTCCCCACAGGATGCGCACAAACGATCATGCACATGTGCAAACTTCGGTGTGACAAACAAAAAATCCCGTTTGCCACAGAAGCGGCGCGGCATGATTGCCGGTGTGAACGCGCCATGCTGCTTCTTTGCCGTGCTGCAGACTAGCCGTCTGATTGGCACCTAACGCCTAACCATGGGACCTCGACAGGACGTCTAATCGGGCTGCCTCGCATTACTTTGTTCCAGGGCAAAAAGCCACGCTTCCCCCCCACCCCCCGCATTTTCTGGCCCGTGTGACCGGGGCCTAAATACAGCAATTGTTTGCAATGATCCAGTTGCAAATGATTGCTATAGAAGAAGATAAGAGATTGGATTTATACCCTGCCTTTCACTAGTAACAGCGTTCCGTGCGCCTTGGTGTTTAGTCATGCCGGCCACATGACCACGGAAACGTCTTCAGACAGCGCTGGCTCTTCGGCTTTGAAACGGAGATGAGCACCGCAACCCTAGAGTCAGATTCGACTGGCTTCTGAGCAAGGGAACCTTTACCTTTCACTACCCAAAGGAGTCTCTGAGTGGCTTAAAATCCCTTCCCCTCCCCACAACAGATACTCTGTGAGGTAGGTGGGGCTGAGAGAGCTCTCTCAAGAACTGCCCTTGAGAGAACAGCTCTGAGAGAACTCATAACTGACCCAAGGTCACACCAGCAGCTGCATGTGGAGGAGTGGGGAATCAAACCCGGTTCTCCCAGATTAGAGTCCATGCTCCTAATCACTACACCAAACTGGCTCTCTATAGCCCTGAGTGTGTGTGCGATACTAACATTAGGGAGGCTCTGCTTTCTCCAGGAACTGCTGTTATAAGTGGCCGCTGTGTGTACATTGTACACATTAGAGGTTTACATAGAAATGTCCCAGACTGGACCTTTCTATTTTATGGGGTTTTTTGCCCAATTGTATGAGCGCCTGAAGCTGCCCAATACCAGACCGTTGGTCCATCTAGTGTTGCATAAGACCGCCAAAATCTCTCTGAGGTCTCAGCCAGAGACATCTTTCCCCAGTGGCAGTTAGCTCTTTTTACTGGAGATACTAGCAAATGAACCTTTGGATCTTCTGTGTGCAAAGAATAGGCTTTGCCATGAAATCACAGCCAGCTGCTCCTGTGTACTGAAACCCTGGAGTAAATCTGTTAAGACAGACCTATATTCCACAACGCCTCTGGACATTTTGATTTTGGATTTTTTTTAAAAAGGTCTTCATACATATGCATATAAAACCTGGCCACCTCATCTGATAGTGAAAGGACTGGTTCCTTCTCAAGGAATAACAAGCACACAGGTAACACGGCTAAGTTAGATAAACACAGAAAACACCGTGTTGAAATAATAAACACAATATTCACATGTACTTATAGCTAAATATATTTGCTTTTTATACACAACATCGACTCTAGTGTATTGTAAACACTTTCAACCTACAACATCACGTTTCAAACACTTTCAAACTAAGTTATATAACATGAAGAGTCCAACTGTCTTCTTCCTGATGGAGGATAAATACCAATGTACAGTTATTTATACTGAACAATGCAGCAACCTATTGTACATTTCCCAAGTGATGATCCATCAGGTAAAGCTAGCAGGCAGCTTGTATTTCTCACTGTGATGATTCAGCTTAGCAAGCAAGCCTAGTAGATGTATTTCCCCATGAGGTGATTCAGCTAGCAAGCAGGCCTAGCAACACGCCTCCTGGGCATAACCTGCGTGTTTTGAACAAATCTTCAGGCATAAATTTTTCTGGAACCACAGCTCTTGAATCTACCCATGCATAAGTCAAACAATGTAAACATGGCTGTTCTGGTTCTCCATCAGGAAGAAGACAGTTGGACTCTTCATGTTATATAACTTAGTTTGAAAGTGTTTGAAATGTGATGTGGTCGTTTGAAAGTGTTTACAATACACTAGAGTTGATGTTGTGTATAAAAAGCAAATATATTTAGCTATAAGTACATGTGAACATTGTGTTTATTATTTCAACACGGTGTTTTCTGTGTTTATCCTTCTCGAGGAAGCCTGCTTTTCTCTTTCCTCCACTTGGCATCACCCCAAACTCACTCAACCAAAAGCCATATAAAGAAAACACACCCTCAATACACAGAGAGGGAGATCCACTCTGGAGGAGGACACAGGTGAGGAAAGTAAACCCCAAAGCCTCAGGAGGGTGAAAAAATTACCAACTACTCTCAACAAAACAGCAACCTTATGAGGCTGTAGGATTTTTTCCCCATTTTGTACATAAAGAGGGGTGATGGTGGGAGAAGTTTTCAAGCCCGCCTGGAAGGCCTTCTCTCAAAGAGGAGCATTTGTTTGCCCAGGTGAAGCAGAGGCAGCTGGAAGTCCTTCGCATTCTGGATGGAAACCACATGAAGTACGAGTTAGTTGACGTGTCCATCAGCGAACGTTTGCTTCAAGAAATGAGGGACAAAGCCGGCAACCCTAACGCGATACCACCGCAGATCTTTAACGGGGAGCAATATTGTGGGGTAAGAAGTCAGTTGTTTTTAGAAAAGTGAGATCTAGTAGTGGAGCAATCTTGCCTGGATGCCAGTACTGTCGTTATCAGGTTTGGCCAAAGGTCCGTGTGCCACAGCAACCTTGGCCACATCGGTTCCCATCAACTAGCCAGACAGCACCGCTTACTGTAGTGCAGGAGGAGCCACCGTCAGACAGTGTAAGACCTATCAGAGCACCGAATCAGGGGAGCTGGTCCTGGCGAAGCCCACGTCTTTCTAAAATGTGGTCTGTGACAAATTAACAGTTGCTATTTCAGGGTTGTCTGGCCAGGACAGCATCTCTGAAACTCTTACGTTATCGGAACAATACTATATTAAAAATACTGTTCCCTCTCATGAATGAAAATATTTATAGGTTGCCTTTCCCTTTGTGGTTCAAGGCCATTTACGATCTGTAATTAAAACAACAGTGAGATTAATTAAAAATGAATTAAAATCCCGCCCCGGGTGCCTGTAGCTTATATATTAAATGCTGTAACAAATAAAACGGCCTTGCACTGCCTCCTGAAAACCTCCAAGGTGCAGTCCCTCCTTGGGGAGTGCATTCCATGCACTGGGAGCCGCTGCAGAGAAGGAACAGGCCAGTACATGCCAAGCTGGCAACCTTAGGTGAGTGGACGACCAGAAGATGGCAACCAGTCCACCGTAATGGTGTCATGGGGACACACGGAGCGAGATGGTCTTTCAGGTACTCAGCCCTGAAGGCTTTCAAGATTCTAACCAGCTCTTTGAATCGAACTCAGAAATGACCTGGCAGCCGATGTAAGGCGAGATGTATTCCCATCAGCTAACGCCTGCTAATAATTGGGTGGTTGCATTCTGGATCAGTTGAAATGTCCTTGTTTGTCTTCAGGGAAAAGCCCATGCGTTAACAGTAGTTCTGCTGTGAAGTCACAGAAGCATGGATTGGCATGGCCAAATTGGATGACTGTAGAAAAGGATATAGTTGGAGAGCCAAATGCAATAGATAGAAAGCACTCTTGGCCACTAAACCGACCAGATTCTCAGTGCTCAAAAGCTCACCCTGCATAATACAAAGACTAATTCTCAGTAATCTTACTGATTTTCCAAAATGAACAAAACAAACCAGTCAATTCTCACATGCTCAAAGCTTCAATAGTGAGACTGGGAGATTTTGATGGCATTCTTTCATACTGTCTGCAAGGAGCCAGAAATGTAGAAAAGAACAAAATAGACAATCAGGAATGCAAAAAGAACATGAGACAGAGGAGAGCTTCACTCTTGGGTGTGTTACATTTCTGAAGTACACCCCACCAGTGTTCCCGCTACGCTGAGTTAGTGTGAGCTAGCTCACAGTTTTTTAGCCTCCAGCTCATACATTTTTGTTTTAACCCAGGAAAGATGGTCTCAGAGCAAGCTAGTTTATGCAGCAGCCAAACGGCTCGCTCACAACTTTAATACCAGTAGCTCACAAAATAGAATCTTTGCTCACAAGACTCCACAGCTTAGAGGGAACCATGCACCCCACCATCTTGACGATGCCATGTTAAAATGATATCCAATCACAGGAGAGCCAGTTTGGTGTAGTGGTTAAGTGCGCGGACTGTGATCTGGGAGAACCGGGTTTGATTCCCCACTCCTCCATTTGCACCTGGCTGGATGACCTTGGGCAAGCCATAGTTCTGACAAGAGCTGTTCTTGAAAAAGAGCAGTTTCTGTCAAGAGCTCTCTCAGCCCCACCTACCTCACAGGGTGTCTGTTGTGGGGAGGGGAAGGAGTTTGTAAGCCACTCTGAGACACCTTTGGGTTGTGAAGGGTGGGGTATAAATCAAATTTCTTATTATTATTATTAGGGTAGGCCCTTAGGACCTTCCAGAAGTCTCTAGAAAGTTCTGAGCAAATGGAATGTCAGTAACTGAGTCAACCATCAATACTTTGCCAGCTAATTCCATCATACTGCCCACCCCTGTTCAGGCTCTGATAATGCTTTCGGACCATGATCAGTGATACGTCCCCTGGGATGGAAACCCTTCTCTTCAGCCAGTCCAAGACACACCCATATTTCCTTATTTGGGAAATATTTCTCACCAGCTGTGGGCACTCCCACCTCACCCAGGCATCATCACCATTTGATTCTAATCAAACCTCTGAACATCAATATCATAGTCTTGTTAAGCCCCTAAAATTAGTCGCCAGGGACTTTGCACGTGCCAAGAAAACTCTCTCTTGGGTCCTTGTAAAATCCATGGAGCAGATGAGATTTCACAGGGAAGGCAAAAAGCAGTTGAACTGCCAGCCACGCCAACACCCAACACTGCTAGCTGAAGAGCATCATCTGTGTGTATCTATGGTACTCAAGGGAGAGGGGATGTCTTGCAAGGTATCCCCTTTATCGCATTACATTCAGTGGCTTCGTAGACCAGTGGTGGCAAACCTTTGGCATGGGTGCCAGAGGTGGCACTCAGAGCCCTCTCTGTGGGCACGCGTGCCATCGCCCCAGCCTGGCCCAGACCATCATTAAAGTGTCAAATTCTCTGCCAAATAATTTTAAGGAAATGAAAGCATTTGGGATTTCTTCCCTTACTTTGTTTGGATCATGTTAATGTATGAGTTGTTTTTTCTAAAGTAAAACCTCAGTATTCAGGTTAAATTGCCGTGTTGGCACTTTGTGATAAATAAGTGGGTTTTGGGTCGCAGTTTGGGCACTCGGCCTCTAAAAGGTTCGCCATCACTGTCCTAGACACTAGCAGTCCTTCCTCTGTAGCCTGGGATGGGATGGTGCTGGAGCTCCATTGGCAGCGCACCTCCCTCTGCGTCTACAGTGGCGCTGGTGATAAATGCAAACGGGAGAATCCTCGTTGTGTGGCTGTAGTCCAAGTTGCAAATCTAGCTCCATGAGGAAAACACAGCTCGGGTGGGGAGAGGGTAGGAGAAAAGGTTTGGTTCCCAGTAATGTGTACTTAACATGCTCTAGGACTCCCGGATGCTGTACGAAGCAACTGAGAACGAAGAGGTTGGGAAGTTTCTGAAGATGGCAACCATGGAGAAGGCAGCAAGGGGAGAGATCGCTATCTGAAGAGGGGACGCCACCCAGTCCTGTGTCCGTTGCCTTAGATAAAACCTTGCATGCAGAAGAGAGTCACCTCAAGCACAAAAGAAAAAAAAAGCACTTCACCACACAAACAACCTCCAGGTCACCCCATGCGCTTCTTGTGTGGCGTTTGGCACTGAATGCAGCGCTGCTTTCAAAGATCCTTTCCATGAAATGAAGTTCAGCACAGTCTTCTTCAGTGGCTGACTGGGAGGTTGCTGTATTGGAACTATTTTTTTAAAAAAAGAAAACATTGAAGATGGGAATATTTTTGCTCTTGTAGAATATTAATAAAAAGCCAATGTTAATAAAGGGTATTTTTTGCCTGCAGGTTATAGTTCGTCATCCATTCAGAGGTATTGCTTAGGACAGTGCATAAAAAGCGTTCAGAAAAGAGAGTGTTATTTTATGATCAGGTTGGGAGGGACACAAAATTTGATCCAGAGTCTGATATTTTCAGGTAAGCCAAGAAAGGACTTAAGGGTGTGTGGAGTTTGGACAGAAGAGAGCTCTGCTAGGTGCCCCGTTAGATGGTCCTATTTCAGGACAGCAAGAGGCTGCTGTGTGTTTAGCCTGGCATCCACAGGGCTATGAGCTCCATTCAGACTTCATGCTTAACCATGGTTATAGAAGCTTAGCTTAAGCTATGTGCCGAAGCTGGCTCACTCATTGGAAACCAAGGTTTGAAGAGAGTTTGCAAACAGCAGTTTGAGATGCTTCAACTGAGGAATCATAGTTATGGCCATTGCTTTGCCTCCCGAAGTCCCTGCCCCAGAGAAATAGGAGCGCCCAGTGGATCCAAAATGAAAGCAGACAAGCAGCTCTGAACCACTGAAATTACGGCTAGAGCAAAGCATTGCTTGGCATGATGCTTGAACTCTTGTTCAAGAGCATGAATATACAAGATCCATCGCCAACAAGATTCTGCAGAAAGTGCTTGCTGCTGGGTAGACGATGTTTCATTGTTGCTTCCATCATCTTGGGATGGAGTCTCTCTTCAGTGCTATTTTTTTAAAGTGAGACGAACTCATGAGAGCTGTGAACTTTGGCTTTGGTTTTCACCAGAAATGTATTTCCTCCCCTTAGAGGCTGAACAGCAGTTTTGGAAATACAATCTTACCTGACCAAAACAGAGGGTACGCAGAAATAGAAAAGCATCAGTGATCTCACACATGACAAAGGGTGGCAAGTGTGACCTGTCACACATTCCACCCACCTCCTCACCATCTCATGAAATGTGCCCATCCCCAGCAACCCCAACCTGTATTTTCACATGGAACAGAAGTTGTGTATAAATTAGTTCTATTGTTAACTCTCGTGATCAGAGAATGGGGAAAGAAGATTAGATTTTAATGGGAGGTACAATAAACTATTGTGCAACGTGCATTTGCCCCAACCAAGTTTGTGCTGGAAGAGTAGATGTAATGTGCAGTGATGGGAATGGAGAGGCTCTCATGCACACATCAGACTGGTCTCGTCCTAAAGCTAAAACTAGCCAATATTGCAAATTTTTGCATACTGGAAAAAAACTGGATCATTGCTCTTCAACTGCTGGGTCACGACCTACAACTGGGCTATGCGCAGACCTATGGTAGGTCAAAGAATTCCACAGCCATCTTGGGTTGCAGGGAAGACACACCTAGGTAGACTTAAAAAGATATGAAGTAATTAGACTTTGCCACCTGCTCATTGTCAAGGAACTGTTTATTTAGTATTAATAGAAGTACCGGGATAAAAGAAGAGAGTACCATAAGAGTGAGCAAAGCTCTGGTGTATCATACTACAAAGCTAGGATGGTCTTATAAAGTACTATTCCTGTTCTGACACACGTAGTGCATCACTTCCTTATAGTCTCACATCATGTGTCTTACTTTGGAGGTGTGACCCAGCTTTGCATGAAGAAGTTCCCACGTTCAACATTTGACATCTCTAAACTATCTCCGCAGATGTTTGGGGGATGTCTTTGTCTGCTTGAGACCTGCTGCCCGTCAGAGCAGGCAGTACTGATCAGAAAAGTCCAAGGGTCTGACTTGGGATAAAGCTCTCAGGCTATAAGTTTGGAAAGGCTGAAGACCACTGCCCCAGAAAAGCACGGAAGTACTGCAGTGGCTCAAGTGGTTAAGACGCTGAACTGCAGGCTGTGGAAGGTCAGTAGTTCAGCAGTTCGAGACCCAGCTCCCGTCTCTGGTCCCAGCTCCTGCCAACCTAGTAGTTCGAAAGCAAGAAATTGCAAGTAGATAAACAGGTACCACTTCGGTGGGAAGGTAACAGCGTTCTGTGCGCCTTGGTGTTTAGTCATGCCAGCCACATGACCACGGAAATGTCTTCGGACAGCGCTGGCTCTTCGGTTTGGAAACAGAGATGAGCACCGCAACCCTAGAGTCGGATTCGACTGGCTTTCGAGCAAGGGAACCTTTACCTTTACTGCAGGTTACAGACAGAAAACAAAACACAAATCAAGCTCGGGTGCATGCCAAATAGAAACCTTTATTCTTATTTGCACCTCACATGAAATAACACAATGGACATTAGAGGCAGATGTGCAGCTTGTGTTACAGAAGGTTGAAAATGTGGGTTGTGTGGTTTCGTTTGATTCTCAGGATTAAGGCTAACTTAAACAGAAAGACCCAAAGCAACAACCTGTAATAAATCTGAGATGCTAGCGAAATGTTTATGTAAAAATGAGGGAAGTCAAAAACATCTTGTGATTAGGGATTTGACAATTCAGAACCTGGAAGGATCACTGGGAATGTAAAAAAACCCCACTCAGCCAACCATTAAGAGCAACAATTAAGGCTATGAAAAGAAACAAAACTTTTAGAAGACTTGTCTCGGTTCTTAAAAACAAAAAACAGGAATTAAAGAAAGGCCAAATGCTGTCTTTGGGGTTAGGCACCCAAAGCATCTGAAGACAATTAATTTGGCAAATCTCAAAAACAGAACAAAGTTTAAGTCTAGTGGCACCTTTAGGATCAACAAAGTTTAAGTCTGGGTATAAGCTTTCGTGCGCATGCATGACCAACATGGCTACCCACCTGAATTGATCAAAAATAACAGTTTAAGGAGTCGGACTCGTCAGATTTGGGGGGGAACCTCAACCCATGAAGGCAGCTGCTCTGTGCCTGGTGCATACCACTTCAGACAGAAGGTGGGACCACGTGGACACTGCATGTTCTTCCGTACCAAAAAAACCCAAAAAAGCAACTCTTTGTATAGAAAACTAGCAAAAGAAGTGTTCTAATCTAGCTTTGCTAATTGCCCTGACATATTTGCCACCTAATGAAAAAGAACTAACCCCTTCTTCCTGAGCCTTAAGGCTGGTGGACCTCCTGATGGCACCTGGTATTTTTGGCCACTGTATGACACGGTGTTTGCCTAGATGGGCCACTGGCCTGATCCAACATGGTTTCTCGTATGTTCATATGCAGACCAACTTTACCACTTTATCAGTTCTCGAGGGTGTAAAGGGTGCAGTAGAACCTGACTAAGAATCATCACTCGCTACTTGGATCTGCAAACCATTAGGATTACAGCTGACATCCAAATTCAGCACTTGGGAAAAGAAAATCTTGCTTCCTTCCATGAATCGCAAAAGCCACTGTAACAGAGGGAATACTTGTCCCACAAAACAAACTAGCTTAATAATTCTGTCTACACCAAGAAGCTGCCGTTCTGTGAGGAGTCTGCAATGGGGAATTGTAAAGTGCCATTCTGTAGATGTTACGATCTTTCAACTGTGGGGGGGAATGCAAAAACTGGGTCATAAAGATACCCTCACACTCTAATTCTCAAGCCAAAGCGGAATGTATTTTCTTCCCTCCCCATTATTACACAGTCCTTGAAGCCTCTTCTCTGCTGGCTGTACATTTGTCCTGAGACAGCGTAGCCTGTTCTGCACTGGCTTCTGAAGAGGGTGTTTTAGTATCCCAGCTCAAGATGGGTAGCCTGGTGTCAGTCTGTCTGCAGCAGTAGAAAAGAGTAAGAGTCCAGCAGCACCTTAAAGGCTAACAAAATTCATGGCAGGGGAGGAGCTTTCGTGAGTCACTCACTGTTCACTTCTTCAGGCTGGAATCTGAAGAAGTGAGCAGTGACTGACGAAAGCTCAGACCCTACTGCAAATGTTGTTAGTCTTAAGGTGCTGCTGGACTCTTACTCTTTTCTATTAGCATCCCAGCTAACTTAAAATTGCTTCATAGATACCTGAACTTCATAATTTACATCTCCAATTCAAGATATATCCATCATCTTGCATTATAGAGAGAGTTTACATGGCATTTGGGATGGAAGCCTAAGCATACTATCACATCTTTTAAAAAAATCCTCAACATCTTCCCAAACAGGGACAGTGTTTTACCAGGGACATACCAGAAAATATAGACTGGCCTTGGTGATGAGAGAGAGTTGGAGCTCCCCAATCAGCAAGGAACGTCATGCATTACACGACATAGCAGGAAGCAGGTAAACCAACGGCTTGAGCATCCATCCTCTGCCTTGCTGATAAGACTGTCCCACCAAGATCCTTGTGCATTTCCCAGTAGGATTGCCCCCCGTTTGCAATATGGGCAGGCACGGACAGCCGAGAATCTAGCAGAGACAGAAATCGGTGACGTGTTATAAGGGACCATCCTAACCCAATCAAAACCACCACAACAGGACCTTCTGATAGAAGATTTGGCTGCTACGGGGGAAAGCCAGTTGGTAATGTACATGGTCTATTGAGGTTCCCAATTCTAGAATTCCAGGAGTGAGTGATGCATATAGAGTAATCCTAATCAAGGGCCAAGTTTTACTCTCAGTACATTTTGTGCTGAAGTAGACTAACGTAGCTACCCCCTCTGGAATGGGTTTCAAGGTTTTCAAAAATACTTCAACTCAAGATACAGCTGCTGCTTTGGGTTGTTAAGAGAACGTTCATGTTTGAAATCAAAAACCATTTTCAATCAAAAGGAAATGAAAATACAAAAGGCAAGCAGGAATCATATTTGCAAACCATATTTAAACTGATTTATTCCAACGATACAGCAAAAGTTAACAGATAAGGCAATCTCACCTTTTTTTGTTGTTGTTATAAAACAGGACAGTGAAGAGAGAGATTAGCAAAGTCCTTCGATGTCACTGTCCTGGGAATTCCCAAAATTGCTTTCTGAGTTTTGTACTTTTGCTTTGAGATGGTCAAGCTGCCTGTGTTAGAACGGCTGGCAACTGGGAGCAGTTTTATGCTTCCGACTTGTTCCCCTGCCTCTGACATATTGTTGTTTGGGAGAAGCCGTACTATCTCAGGAGGAGAGTCCAGACAGTATGCTTAATTTAAAATTTTAATCTTTCACGGCAGATACAAAAACACAGCCAGCCATTCACTGGACGTTCGTCAGTTACAAAGAGAGGGGCTTTCATTCCAAATTTAGCAAGGCCTTTCCCCCAGTGCTGATTCTATTCTGATCTGGTTTGCCAAGCTGTGGTTGAGAGGCAAAGAGTAGCCACAGCAGCCCAATTTAGATGTTACAGAAACGTGTTGCGACGTGGAGAAGAGAATCTTACGTGGCCAAGAGAAGACAAGGGAGTGCATGATCTGATCCAAACTGAGTGCGCTTAAGCATGTCCTTAGAGATGCCAAGGCCCGTATATACAGAAACCATGTAGCACGAACCGGCCCAGAAATTACCCTGTTTCTGATCCTGGTAGATTAAAGCAGTTGTAAATTAGGATAGTCAACTACTGAGAATTTTTTAAAAAGTGCAAAAGATTATACAAAATCTCTGGCAGAAAGCACAAGTCAACTGGAAAAGTTACTCCTCTAGCTTCCCCTCTTTTCAAAGCACAGGGAATGAACTCCTCGAGCTCATCAGTTAAGAAAAAGTACTGCTAAGATGACCAGAGATCACTTACGTTTCTGAAAGATAGCCCAACACTCAAAAGTGCTTTTGCAGAAATTCTGGTCAGAGCACCGAAATGCACTGTTTTTTGAAGAAAGGGAAATATAACTAATGCTCCGTGTGACTGCAGCCTAGAATGGGTAAGTGGATCAGAGACTCTTTCTTCTAGCCCATATGCAGAAGGATAAGCTGGTAGCAAACATCAAATACACTAAGTGGATCAGAGACTCTTTCTTCCAGCCCATATGCAGAAGTTCAGTTTTGCGAGGGTGCTTGCCAGCAGGCAAAAGGGTGGTTTGGAAGAGGGCATCACCAGATCAGACCCTTTGGGTTCAGCCCTGCTCTTGCTATCAGCCCCCTCCAATTGACATGACATCAAGACACTACTTCAAGAGGACAGCAGCCTTTGATATTACTTTTTAATGAGAAGCCTGGAGGTACTGAAACAATATGGTATTTTACAAGATAAGCCAAGTGCTGAAGGCAGTGTGTGGTGGATCTGCAGAACCCGTCTTGACGATTTTCAGACGGTGGCCCCTGTTCTTGATCCCTCTGTTCCCGTACAGCTGCCAAACTGTACAAGTTTCATTATTTGGAATGACTAGGACCTCTGATTTCATCCTGCTTTCCAAAGTCTAAACAAAGAAAAGTTTGTACAATGGAATGGAGCTTGCCCACACTGTTACATGGGAAGTTTTAGGACTTGCAGAAATAAGGACTACTGCTGTGTCGTTGGTGGGGTTTTTTTTGGGGGGGGGGGGCTATACCACCATCTAGTCACTGATGCCAATACCATCAAGGCAGCAGTAAAACCTAACACAAATTGGTGCATTTGGGTCCTGCAAAGACAGTTAAGTAGAGCAGTGACTCACTGTCTGTGAAATTCCCCCGCATTGGTCAATTCAGTGAAAATCTCAGAACCACAAAACTACAACACAAAAAAAACCAACCCAGAAATACCCTAATTTCAGCAAGCGATTATGACCATCACTATGTTACATTATAGGGTTTTTTATGCAGAAAAAGTCACAATTTAAAAGACATCAACATTTCCCCCCCAATTATCTTTGAGGCAGTTCAGGCACTGGGGTTTCTTCACCGAAACTTTTGCTCCCCACCCCCTTATAAACAGTTGGATCTATAGTTATACATTTGCATTATTAATAGCAAAATATGGTGTTTACAAAAAAAATGCAATTGACAAAGTATGTTATACTGGCTGGGGGGGGGGGAATCAAAAGATTTCTTATTGGTCCCACTGTCTTCAGCTCACGTTTGCAAGTTTTGTCTTGGCGCTGTATTTTATGCTGTGCACAGCAATCGGCATTTGAGGGAAAACAAGGAAACTATTTCCCGTTTTTCTTGAAGCATGGACAATTTTGCCATTGTAGAAAAAGCTGTGGAAGTTTCCCTTTGCAGAATATTTAAGGCTCTAGGCAGGGAGGGGCAGGGAGTGGGGAAATCACGCTTCTTGCTTGGCAAGGGCTTCCGCTTCCTGAAACAAAGAACATCAACACCATCAACCAATAAAATCTTTGGAGCAAAACGGGAACAGCTTGGATGCGTGCTGCTGGAGAGGAAAGGAAAAACTGGGGCAAAACCTAATCGAACAACAAAGCCACCAATGCAGAACCTCTGGCAATCTCCACTATTGTGAAAAGGCCCTTGGAGATACTGTGTTCAAGAAAAGGAAGAAGATATACCCCGCCCTTCACTCGGAGTCTCAGAGCGGCTTACAAACTCCTTTCCCTTCCCCTCCCCACAACAGACGCCCTGTGAGGTGGGTGGGGCTGAGAGAGCTCTTGACAGAAACTGCTCTTTTTCAAGAACAGCTCTTGTCAGAACTATGGCTTGCCCAAGGTCATCCAGCAGGTGCAAGTGGAGGATTGGGGAATCAAACCCGGTTCTCCCAGATTAGAGTCCGCGCAAGGGGAAAGTTGGGCTGCATAGAAGATTTGAGGCCAGTAGCACCTTAAACACCAATTCGACATCCAAAGTATAAGCTTTAGAGCAGGGGTGTCAAACATACGGCCCAGGGGTCAGAAGCAATGCTCCCTCTAAGCTGTGGAGTCCTGTGAGAAAAAATTCTACTTTGTGAGCCACTGCCATTAAAGTTGTGAGTCGGTGATTTGGCTACTGCATAAATTAGTTTGCTCTGGAGCCATCCTTCCAGAGCTAAGACAAAAAATGTGTGAGCTGGAGGCTAAAAAAACTGTGAGCTAGCTCACACTAACTCAGCTTAGAAGGAACACTGGTCAGAAGCAGCCTGTCCAGGGCTTTCATCGGACCCACAAGCAACTGGTGCGAAGAAGGAAGGGGGCCGCTTGGGCGGGGGATGGAGTGGGCACAGGTGGCGAGGTGTGTATGGTCAGAGCTGTCAAGAAATAGAAAGGGAATGGCTAAGGCTTGTTTTAGGCTGATCGTCTGAGGTAAAACAGTGCGGAGGGAATGGCAGCGGAGGCAGAAACAGAGGAGGTGTGGATTTCCCCCCTCCCGCCTCCTCTGACTGCACCTCAGCAAGGATTGGCAAAGCCACTACATGGGGGGGGCGGAGCCGTGTGGTTGGCGCTGCCACGGCTGCACCGACCAGCCTCATGTTGTTTCAAATGCAGACTACGAAGGGGGTTGGCAAGACCCGGTGCACGGAATGATGGTTCGCTGATGGGGATGGGGCCAGTGGGGGAGAGGAGGAGGAGGAGGGCCAGCATATGGATTGGGACGCAACTGGACTGTCTTCTGCATGCCGTTCTGAGGGGGAAAATGTCCCGGCCTTGAAAGTGAGTGGAGGAGTGAATGGGAAACAGGGCTACCGCACATCTGAACAGTGCTGGGAGGCAGAGTGAGTGTTGGGGTGGGTGGGGGATGGCAAACTCCCTTCTCTTCCCCCTCCTGTTCTCACCCATGAGGAGAAAGGGGTCGTGGGAGGACAAAAAGCACCTCCTGGAGGTTTCGGAAACAGCCTCTCCCTCAGGCCTTCCCTCAGCCCCACCGCTTCTATGGGAAATGCAGGAGGGGTGAGAACTGGGGGTGGGGGGATCGGAGGACCCTGGTTCAGACACACACACCCCACTTCCTGAGCCAGGACCCTGTTGTCTGGGTCACCCGGGGCCAGTTGCTCAGCCTGGCCCACCTCACAGGGTGGTTGTTGTTGGTGGGGATGGGGCAGTGGAGGGGGACATCCGGTGTGCCTCGCCGAGATCCTCAGATGCTGGACGAGGGCACAGACGGCACGGCCCGACAAAGTAACATTTATGTCGGATCCGGCCCTCAATTCCGACACCGCCGTTTTAGAGAGTCAAAGCCCCTTTCGTCGGATACCAGATATCTGACAAAGGCAGTTCTGACTCCCAAGGCCTCAGCCAGCACTTGAACAGCGGGTGTGTTGGGCAATTTGGGCTTGAAGGGGACCCAAAAGGTGGCGGGTGTAAAATGATCCTTACTGGAACAGACTAAGATCCCTCTCGCCCCAGCATTCCCCAGGGTGGCCAAGCAGCCGTCTTTGGGCAGAGGGGTCTAAGCACCCCACTGTTGTCCTCCAAAAACTCAGTGGACTGCCTCTGGACACGGAGGTTCTATTTCGCCACTACGGCAAATAGCCATGGACGAACCTACCTCCTTTCAATGTATCTGATGGAAAACATCTGTATCTCCTAGCTCACTGGGCTGGTGTGAGAACACATCAGTGCTGAAGTGGCATTCTGGGCACGTTCAAAAATAATTCCGCACTGTCTCAGGATTCATATTCAAATTTTTGGGATCCTGAACATTTCAGAATTTGGCTGATTCATTTCCCCTCGGAAGGTCTGACGACTGCGAGAGAAGCAATTATCAGCTTGTTGAATTTGGTGGTGGCGGTGGTGGGAATCCAGTGGCTCCGAAATGCTAACATGCTTGTTTTAGGCGAACGCCTGACTAGAGAGCAAGTCTTGTCGCTTCCTTTCAAAATCAAGGAATAGTTTCCCCAGTTTTCTGGTTTGCCACAGCAACGTAACTGGCTGAGACAGTTCTATAAAACAGTTCTATAAAACAGGTCCAACCTGGGGCAACACTGATCACAAAAGACAGCCCAGACTTCCGTCTTCAAAGGGCAAGCACAGATTTCTTTGCAATAGGTTCATCTTTAAAAGAAGCAGAGGTCATTTCGGGAGGGGATCGCGGGGGATCGCAGTCCCCCCGGGTGAGGTACGGGGGGCGGGGCATATGACGAAGCCCCGCCCCCTGCTTCCGGCCGCCCCGCTTCCGGCCCTCATTCAGCCAGGAGGAGGCAGGAGAAGAGGGAGGGTAAGTTGCTTCCTCCCTGCCTCTCCCCACCCCTGCCTGCCTGGGGCCAGGGAGGGCCTTCGCGGGGCTTCCTTGCACTCCCGCCGGCCTTGCAGGTCCACCGCCAGGCCCCTCATGGGGCTCAGCAGTGGACCTGCAAGGCCGCCACCGGCAGCCGGGACCGTTGGGGGCGAGGCGTGTGGCCTTATGACACACTTCCAGTGATGTCGGGGTGTGTGGCATATGCTAATGAGTTATGCTAATGAGTTCCCCTAGCTCTTTTTCTACGAAACGACCCCTGAAAAGAAGTACTACCAAGTTAAAAAAAATAAATAAATCCCCCCCCTCATTTTTTTCCTGATTATAAATTTAGCGTTTACTCTGAGCCTTGCAAGCCAGTGCAGGGTTCTGCCTTTTGAACCATCCTACAGTCCCGCACGGATTACAGCAGTCAAGGTCTGCCAGCAAAGTTCGGATACCTCCCCACTGCCGGCAAACAACTGCGAGAACCTGACTTCGAGTCACAGAGATTAAATACCAAATGAGAACAAGCACATACCTTTGAACCAGGGGGAGCTGTCAGGCCTAAGAAAGCGTAGACGGCGTTGTTTTCTCGAGCTTCAAAGAAAGCTTCGTAATCCTTCGAGACAGACAGAAAGCACGAAACATTAGACAACTCTGTCCAGTGCAATGTCCTGGAATTTGGGAAGTGTCAGTGGGGGAGGGAAGATAACTGGGTTGGGGGGGGGGACCAAGAAGCATTATCTACACCAGTGATGGCGAACCTTTTAGAGACCGAGTGCCCAAACTGCGACCCGAAACCCACTTATTTATCGCAAAGTGCCAACACGGCAATTTAACCTGAATACTGAGGTTTTACTTTAGAAAAAACAACTCGTATATTAACTTAAGATGATCCAAACAAAGTAAGGAAAGCAATCCCAAATGCTTTCATTGACTTAAAATTATTTGGCAAAGAATTCGACACTTTAATGATGGTCTGGGCCTGGCTGGGGTGATGGCACGCGTGCCCACAGAGAGGGCTCTGAGTGGCACCTCTGGCATCTGTGTCATACGTTCGCCACCACTGATCTACACTATGTTGGTCTTAAGAGCCTTTGACAAAGCCTGTGACAGGTGGGACGAAGAGAAGAAGAAGAAAAAGAGACGGGATTTATACCCTGCCCTTCACTCCGAGTCTCAGAGTGGCTTACAATCTCCTTTCCCTTCCCCTCCCCACAACAGATGCCCTGTGAGGTAGACGCGGCTGAGAGAGATATATCTTACGGCAGGAGTCCCGAACATGGGGTCCATGGGTGCCATGGTGCCCACCAACTAGGACTGGCAGGACCCTCTGCATACTGGCAGGAGTGGGAGGCAGAGTTCCCTCTAAGCTGAGTTAGTGTGAGCTAGCTCACAGTTTTTAGCCTCCGGCTCACACATTTTTGTCTTAGCTCAGGAAGGGTGGCTCCAGAGCCAACTGAGTTATGCAGTAGCCAAATGGCTCGCTCACAACTTTAATGCCAGTCGCTCACGAAGTAGAATTGTTGCTCTCAAGACTCCACAGCTTAGAGGGAACATTGGTGGGAGGGGACGGTTTCCATTCCCAGGTTGGGAAACTCCTGGAGAGTCTGGGGAGGGGAGGGACCGCAGCATGCTACAATGCCGAAGAGCCCACCCTCCGAAGCATCCATTTCTTCCAGGTGAATTGACCTCTGTAGTCTGGCAATGAGCTATAATTCTGGGGGATCCCCAGGTCCCACCTGGAGGCTGACATCTCTACTGCTAACACCTCTCCTGGCACCCGGCTAGTACTTTAAGAGAGTGGGTGGGGCCAGGTGAAGCTTTTGCCCAGCAAGGTTCCTGATTAGCCATGCCGATTTTTAAAAACATTGCTTTGGCGGTGGCGGCCACCACAACACAAGGATGGTTCACTGGGTGACTGAAAGGAAGCCACAGCAGCCATTTTATGGCTGACTCCACCTCCTGTGACAGTCAGCCATTTTGTGACTGTGCCCAGCACATTGTGTCAGAACAACAAAGGTACCCGCAGGTTCAGAGGAGCCACTGTTCCCTCTAAGCTGAGTTAGTGTGAGCTAGCTCGCAGTTTTTTAGCCTCCGGCTCACACATTTTTGTCTTAGCTCAGGAAGGGATGGCTCCGGAGCAAATTAATTGATGCAGGAGCCGAATTGCTCGCTCACAACTTTAATGCCAGCAGCTCACAAAGTAGAATTTTTGCTCACAAGACTCCACAGATTAGAGGGAACATTGCCAGGGGGACCCTCCCCCCCTGTCTTAGGGCCTATGATTTTTAACTCATTCATTTAAGCATTTCTCTGCTGGTTTTCTCCCTGAAGTGGCTTACAGAAATGTTGACATTGAAACGACAGAATTTTAATAAGCAAAATGAATGAAAACAAAATATACACTGAGTGGGGGTGGGTGGGTTTTGGCATTTTTTATGTGCTTGCGTGCCAGTGTTCCCTCTAAGCTGAGCTAGTGTGAGCTAGCTCAGTTTTTTAGCCTCCGGCTCACACATTTTTGTCTTCGCCCAGGAAGGAGGGCTCCAGAGCAGGCTGGTTTATGCAGTAGCCAAATCGCTGGCTCACAACTTTCATGCCGGCAGCTCACAAAGCAGAATTGCTGCTCATGAGACTCCACAGCTTAGAGGGAGCATTGGTGTGCGCGCGTGTGAGTGTGTGTGTGCACCTGGAAGTCATGGTGACCTCTGGTGACTGACTCCTACTGGGGGCCTGGAGGATATTCAGAGAGGTGGCTGGATAAAGCCTGCCCCCACCTCCTGACTGCGGTTATTCCAAGGAGGTCTCCCTTCCCAGTACTTGTCAGAGTCGACCTTGCTTAGCTTCCGAGATCTGAGGAGATCAGGCTTGCCTGGGCTATCGAGATCAGGGCCACAATGAGTGGATCTGGACTCACTGGGATGGCTAACGCAAGCTCCAGACTGCGAGCCGGGGGCTAAGAGACCCTCGACTTGTGTCTCTGGCCCCACCCGGGGGGAGTGCCTGCAAGTGGAGGAGAAGGCAGGCTCCCACCAGTGTTCCCTCTAAGCTGAGTTAGTGTGAGCTAGCTCACAGTTCTTTTAGACTCCGGCTCACACATTTTTGCCTTAGCTCAGGAAGGAGGGCTCCAGAGCAGACTAATTTATGCAGTAGCCAAATTGCTCACTCACAACTTGAATGCCAGGAGCTCACAGAGGAGAATTTTTGCTCACAAGATTCTGCAGCTTAGAGGGAACATTGGCTCCCACTCTTCTGCCATCCCACAAACTGTGCAAAACAGAATCCTTCAGGAGGGCTTTTGCAGAAAGGGAACTGGGCTGTTGCACAACAAGACAGGACAGCACTTGACAAAGAGAACCAGGACTGTCGTCTGTGCATGTATCATTTACTGCCTGAGCTATCCTCCTAGCATACTTTGGTCCCATTCTGAGGAGACAAGCGTCCCTGGAAAAGACAGTAACGCTGGGAAAAGCGGAAGACCCAACCTGAGATGGATGGACTCAATCCAGGAAGTCTCGGCCCTCCCTTTGCGAGACATGAGCAAGGCTGTTAACAACCGGACATTTGGAGGTAATTAATTCTATGGCAGCCATAAGTCAGAAGCGACCGGACTTCACTTAACGCTCACATCCTGGCTCTTATTTTCTACTTCTGCCATTCCACGGTCCCCTTTGTTTGACGCGTCACATCTGATCCTTTTGTGTGTGTGTGGCACACTTCCTCATTTACTGACCTTAGTCCTGTTCAGTGCTCCCTCTAAGCTGAGTTGTTGCGAGCTAGCTCACAGTTTTTTTAGTCTCCAGCTCACAGATTTTTGCCTTAGCTCAGGAAGGAGGACCTCAAAGCAAACTAATTTGTGCAGCAACCAAATGGCTCGCTCACAACTTTAATGCCAGGAGCTCACAAAGTAGAATTTGTGCTCACAAGACTCCACAGCTTAGAGGGAACATTGGTCCTATTGCACTGCTTATTGCATGCTGTCTGACTGCACTGACTGACACTGTGTGATCCGCCCGGGCTCTCTGTGAGAAGGTGGACTATATACAAAGGAAATAAATAAAAACGCAGCTGAGATGGCATTCGGCTACTGCTAGTTCCGGGTGCACACGTTCTTTTCACGTGTTCCTATATAATACAAGGGCCTGGGGGTGAGGAGGAGCTTGCTTTAATAGAAAAGACACATGCAGGGGAAAAGTTCTGAACGCCCACACTGCACCTCCCCCGGGATGAGGTGAGCATCTGAATACAGAGTGATACCAACTGGCCCATCTCGTGCTCATCTTCTGCCTGGCAGCCGTGCCCCAAGAAGTCTTTCCTGCTATCCTAGATCCTGTAGTCGGAGATGCTGGGGACAGAACTCAGGACCTTCTTCACGAAACGCAGGCACTCGACCCTTCGGCCATGGGCTCGCTTTTTGGATTGGGAAGGGACCACACACCCCTTTTTCTCCCCTGCTCTGCTCGTACTTTGATACGAGACCACGAAGGAAGACTGGGGTTGCTGCTTGGAGGAAAGCAATGGTAACCCACATCTACTCATCTCTTGCCTGGAATGCCTGTGGGTGGGGTCGCCGTGGGTGGGGTTGAAAGCCTCCAGGGGGCACCCTCTCCCACTATCACACCTGATCCCCAGACAACCAAGATCCGCTCCCCTGGAGAAAATGGCTGCTTTGAAGGGTGGACTCTGTGGCATTGTGCCCTGCTGAGGCCCCGCCCTCCCGAGACTCCACCCACAAATCTCCAGGTGTTTTCCAACCCAGAGCTGGCAACTGTAGCCAAGAGCCTGCAGTGACTTGACAACACACTCTTCTTCTTTTCCCCCAGGTGAATGGGATGGAATGGGTGAATGATTCCTGTCTCGCTCAGCCTTTAGGGTGTGCCTCTTCCTCACAGGAATCTACCTGATTATCATTTCTGAGTGCTTAGCACTGTGTCTCCTCAACAGGGACACTCACGGCACAGAGGAAGGGCCTTTTTGGTGAAGGCCCCAAGGTTGTGGAAGGGATCTTCCTCAGGAAGTTCAGGAACACTTCAAGCACTGGCCTTCTGAAAGCAGCGCAACACCCACTCGGCCGGCAAGGCTTTTGCCTAGCCCACCTGTAGCATATCTCAGTTTATTTTGAGGCTGCGGGAAGACCATTCAAGCCTGCCACAGGGAAAGCTGAAGATCATACACTGCATTTGCAAGTGTAATTTATTTTGGACTTAATTATGCTACAGGGTTTTTTTTAATGTAAGAATATTTTTTTTAAATGTGATTATATAAATAACAAAGCTCTCTGTGTAACTGATAAAAAGTGAGCTCACTGAATAAGCAAGCCAAGTGCAAGGGTAAATGTGCATTTAGTCTCCATAAGATGCCCACTTCTACATTGCCTCAAGGAGAGTGCAAGAGCATACACAGTGAATGCAAGTATAACGTATTTTTGGGCACAGAAAAAAGGAAGGAAGAAATAAACACCTAATGATATCTTGGAGGGAAAAACAGGACAAAAAGATACCGCACAGTGCATACATCCTGTTGCCAATAAATATGCAGTGTACATTTTAAAGTAACATACCACATATATTTCCAACCTAAATTCAAACTCTGTGTTTGTAACATGGCCTCCAAATTCAGATGGAGGAAGCAGAACTTTTTTTTTTTTTTGCAAATGCAAAAAATGCAATCGAGAATTTTTTGCAAATACAATTGAGAAAGGTTTCTCTTTTTAACTTCTCCCTTCTCCAGCCAATTTCCCAACACTTCTGCATGATGCAATCAGTTGACCCTTTAAGGGTGGGGGAGGGGGCGATCTTAAGATCAAGACCGCAGTCAACAGCCGAACGCTCACTGCACAGCTCCTATGGAGAAAGGCGGTGAAGCTAGAGAGGGAGCAGCCATTAAGGGCACAGGATTTCACAAGTCCACTGCGTCCCACGCAAGGCAGAGTCTTGTCTTACAAGACAGCAAGAGAACATTCTGCATGTGCGGAGGGGGGGGGGAGGTCAACACTGGAATTTAAGGTCAGAGAACTTACCACATGGGTTGCCATTTAAATTACTCATGGCAGACCTGATGTAAAGAAACAGCCACAGTGTAAAAGCTTCACAAAAAAGGTAACTGTTTTAGCAGGGCTCTTTTTGTAGAAAAAGCCCAGAAGGAACTCATTAGCATATTGGGCCACACCCCTGACAGCACAGCTCATTAGCACATTTGGCCACACCCCCATGTTACCAGAAGTGTGGTTATCCAGCCACACCCACCTTTTGCTTCTTATTCTGTTTACCTTGTTTGTTGTCAAAACCCAGGGCCTTTTTTTGTAGCAGGAACTCCTTTGCATGTTAGGCCACACACCCCTAATGTAGCCAATCCTAATGAGTTCCTGCTGTTGGGTGTGTCCTATTATGCTGGGTCTTGTTGTAGAAAAAGAGCTGCCGGAGCTCATTAGCATAACTCATTAGCATAACTTATTTGCATAT
>NW_015168198.1:6014-20250 GCF_001447785.1 Gekko japonicus | reverse complement strand
AGGGCTTTATAGGTAAGAACCAGCACTTTGAAGCGAATCCGGTACGCTATTGGCAACCAGTGCAGCGCTTTCAGCACAGGCTGAATATGGTCCCTTCTAGAGAGACCCATTAACAGCCTGGCTGCAGCATTCTGCACCAGTTGCAGCCTCCGGATTTGCGACAGAGGCAGCCCCATGTAGAGAGCGTTGCAGTGGTCTAGCCTCGAGGTGACCGTCGCATGGATCACTGTGGCCAGATCATCACGGTCCAGGTAGGGGGCCAACTGCCGCGCCCGCCGAAGATGGAAAAAGGCGGACTTGACAGTGGCTGCCACCTGGGCCTCCATCGTTAAGGCGGAGTCCAGGTGAACTCCCAAACTCCGAACCCCAGACGCAGACACCAAAGGCACCCCATCGAAGGTCGGGAGAGGGAACCCCACTCCTGTCCCGGTCCGACTCAGGCCCAGGACCTCCGTCTTCGCCGGGTTTAGTTTCAATTGACTCAGTCGGAGCCAACCAGCCACAGCTTCCAGTGCCCGATGCAGGTCATCAGGAGTCGAGTCCGACCGGCCACCCAGCATCAAATAGAGCTGGGTGTCATCCGCATATTGGTGACACCCCAGCCCATAACTCCGGATAATCTGGGCAAGGGGGCGCATATAGATGTTAAATAGCATCGGGGACAGCACAGCCCCCTGTGGCACCCCACACTCAATGGGGTACCTACGGGAGCGCTGATCCCCGAAAGCCACCCTTTGTCCCCGACCTTGCAGGAAAGAGGCAAGCCATTGAAGGGCAAGCCCCCGAATCCCCACGTCGGCAAGGCAATGGGTTAGCAACTGGTAGTCGACAGTGTCAAACGCTGCCGACAGATCTAACAACACCAGTGCTGCCACACCGCCCCGATCCAGATGTCTCCGGAGATCGTCAGTCAGGGCGACCAAAGCCGTCTCGGTTCCGTGACCCGGGCAGAAGCCGGACTGGAAGGGATCTAAGACTGAAGCATCCTCCAGAGTTCCTGCTGGGCGTGGCCAACTTGGGAGCCAGCCGGAACTCCGTTCCTGTGCGTTCCTGCCCAAAAATAGCCCTGCGTCTTAGGATTCTGAAGGAGAGGTGGCTGCTTTCTGTCATCTCTACAATAACCACAATGTGCATGACACTCAATAGAACAACGTGCATGAACAGGTCCCTGCCCCGAGGGGCTTACTCTCGACTTTTCAGCAGCCAGAATGGGAACAGAAGCAAAGTGATTTAATGTTGGGTGGATCCTATGTACACACATGAACAGATGAAGCTGCAGTATGTATACAGATCAGGACAGGGAGAGGCTGTGGCTCTGCAGTAGAGCATCTGTGCTTGGCATGCGAAAGGTCCAAGGTTCAATCCCTGGCATCTCCAGTTAGAAAGACCAGGCAGGAGGTGACGTGAAAGACCTCCACCTGAGCCACTGGGGAGCCACTGCCAATCTGATTAGACAATACTGACTTGAATGGACTGAGGGTCTGGTTCAGTACAAGGCAGTTTCATGTGAATAAGGTGTTCTGTTACAGGTTTCACTGACAGGGAGGGTGAGGAAGGATTTTAGATGCTCGTTCCACAGGCCCAACATGCCTATTAAGATATGCTGGCTGCTCTGAATTGCACCCTCCACCCCCAATTCATTCTCTTAGGTAGGAAATCTCTGCCGCAGGCAGCCCTTGTCCTTACAGCATGTATGAAGTTGCCTTATACCGAGCGAGGGCATTTTGTCCATCTAGCCTATTACTGAGCAGTGCCTCCTATGATCTCGGGTCGGGGGGGGGGGGGAGTCTCTCCCAGAGACTCTTTAAACTTGAGCTGCCATGGATTGAATGTATTCTCAATGCAAAGCCAGAGCTCTGCCACGGTTTAGTGGCTCCAAGTCTTTGAAACTCTCACTCTACAGAAACCTTCCAGTGCTGCTAGGCCTTTTTTAACTCCTCCCCCCCCTCCCCCAAAGCATCAAAATAAGTTTTAATCAGCAGGGTCTCTTAAAACTGCACCAGAATGCTTTAAGCAATAAAAAGGTACAGATTAAAAAAAGTTCCTTTCTGCTTATCTCAGATTTACAGAAGTCAACTCCTTCAAGAAATGGAACAAAATATTGTAAACAAATATGTAACGTACAGTATTACGTTTGTAGCACAGATTAATCACAAACAGGTAACTGTATCTTCAAAAAGCACAGTCCTTTGCGGACGGATCCTACCTCCGTCCCACGGAGGGCTGCCAGCTCCGGGTTCGGAAATACCTGGAGATTTGAGGGTGAAGCCTGGGAAAGGGGGATTTAGGGAGTGGAGAGACCTCAATGGGGTATAATGCCATGCAGTCTACCTTCAGTCATTTTCTCCAGGAGAGGAAGGAAGGAAGGATTTATGTAGTCTGGAGATCACTTGTAATTCTGGGGGAACTCCAACCCCCACCTGGGGGTTGGCAACATAAGAAATAAGAGCCCTGCTGGATCAGACCATAGTCCATCTAGTCCAGCATCCTGTCTCACACAGTGGCCAACCAGTTCCTCTGGACAACTGACAACAGGGCATAGAGGCCGAGGCCTTCCCCTGATGTTGCCTCCTGGCTCTGGGATTCAGGATTAGTGCCTCTGAATGTGGAGGTTCCCCTCAGTCACCATGGCCACCACCCCCTATATATAGGCGGTGGTGCCATGGCTGGCAGCCATTGACAGACATATCCTCCATGAATCCATCTAATCCCCCTTTAAAGCAGTTTACTTCTGTGGCCATCACTACGTCTTCTGGCAGCAAATCCCACATTCTAAACACTCTCTCTGTAAAGTAGTATTCCCTGTGTAAAGTAGTATTTCCTGGAGAAGCCAACTTGGTGTAGTAGTTAAGAGCAGCGGACTGTAATCGGGAGAGCCGCGTTTGATTCCCCACTTCTCCACATGCAGCCAGCTGAGTGACCTTGGGTCAGTCACAAGTTCTTTCAGGGCAGTTCTCTCAAGAGCAGGTTCTCAAGAGAGCTCTCTCAACCCCGCCTACCTCATAGGGTGTCTGTTGTGGGGAGAGGAAGGGAAAGGCCATTGTAAGCCACTCCAAAGTGCCTTCGGGTAGTGAAGAGTGGGTTATAAAACCAACTTTTCTTTTTCTTTGGTAGTGAAGAGCGGGCTATAAAACCAACTTTTCTTCTTCTTTTGTCCATCCTGAAGCTACTGCCCACCTACAACCCTAGTCCTATGTCTCAACTGAGCAAGATTTGAAGACTTGCTCTAAGTTCGGCTGCTCTTCCATCAGAGGAAAGCTCCTTGGAGGATGGAGGCTAGATCCACCCAGTCCTATATGCACTGGGGTTGCCAGCCTCCAGGTAGTGGCTGGAGATCTCTCACTACAAAAGCTGATCTCCAAGCAACATAGATCAGTTCCCCTGGAGAAAATGGCTGCCTTGGAAGGTGGACTCTATGGCATGGTACCCCACTGAAGTCCCCCCCCCCGGGTCTGTCCTCCTCGGTTTCCACCCCCCAAATCTTCCAAGTGCTTCACAACCTGGAGCTGGCAACCCTGTCCACACACTAAGATGAACAGGGCCAGTGGACAGGATGGTGTTTCTCAAGGCTTTTTTTGTAGACAAAGCACAGCAGGAACTCATTAGCATATTAGGCCACACCCAACAGCAGGAACTCATTAGCATATTAGGCCACACCCATGACAGAGATGCTCATTAGCCTATTAGGCCACACCCGCACATTACCAGAAGTGTGGTCATCCAGCCACACTCACCTTTTGCTTCTTATTCTGTTTACCTTGTTTATTGTCAAAACCCAGGGCTTTTTCTTGTAGCTGGAACTCCTTTGCATGTCAGGCCACACACCCCTAATGTAGCCAGTCCTAATGAGTTTCTGCTGTTGGGTGTGGCCTATTATGCTAATGAGTTCCTGCTGGGCGTGGCTGCTAATGAGTTCCTGCTGGGCGTGGCCAACTCGGGAGCCAGCCGGAACTCCGTTCCTGTGCGTTCCTGCCCAAAAATAGCCCTGGACTGTTTCTGTTACGTATATCCACAAGATTCACACAGAAGAGCTTTCCCAGTAATTTAGGCCGAAAGGGGCCAAATGGAGGTCTGGCTCTCACCCCGAGGTACCGGCCGTCGTTAAAGAGTCGAGGGGGCAACGGATTCCCGCTGGCCGGCCAGCACTCTTCGGGGACATTCTCCCTCATCCACTTGCGGTTCTCTTCATTGGCCGCAATATCCTTCTCCTCGAATTCAATCTTGTTGGCCTCCATGAAGCCCACCACATCTTGCTGCTGCTTTTTAATCTAGAACATGGAGAGGAAGGGAGGAAAAGAGAGAGATGAATCAGACACTGGAAGGCTTATTTGCTGTCGGTAGAATTCCAAAGCATTGCTGCGCGTTCTCTCTCCCTCTCACACACACATTTGTGATTTTCCTTTGTGACCAGGACTACCGGATCTCAGAATTTCCAGGAAAACCTCAGGATTTCCAGAGTGAAAAGAGGAAAATCTGCGGTTAGATTGTCAGAACCAGAGGAGGAGGCAATTTTCCGCTTGGCTTGAAAAGTAAAATGCACACCAGAAACACGGCCACGTTCCTCTTCTGAAGAGCTAGATGTCATCTTGGGTCCCCAGCTGTGACTACTGGGCTCTGCCCACCAGACACCAGTCCTTCATTCCCACATCTCAAGATCTCCAGTGTCCTCAACAAGTCACTTATTGTGCCTCAGCCAATAGCATGGGCACTCTGTTCCAAAAAGCAAGCCCCAACCAATTTTCAACTTTCGATTCCCTGAGAGTAAACAGCTACGAGTTCTAGGTTATACTATGGCAGGAATTCCAGTGATGGTAGAAATAACCCTTCCTGAACACAAAGGATGGTATGACTCCACCCCAGAAGAAAGTCCAAGGGGACACCGTTGGCATGGTGTGAGGCTCATTCCCGGTGCCTCTTGTTTCTGCAGGATTTTACTCTAACCCCTCTTCACAATCAAAGGGAACCAGGAGAAAGTACAAAGACTGAAATAATCAGGCATGTCGGGAAGAAAATTTTCCAAAGCTGGAGACACCAATATTTGAAACAAAATGCTTTCTGCCATCAAAGCCACGGATAATTGTTAAAAATGGTTAGCATACACATCCCAAAAGAAATAAACATTGAAGTGCATTGAAGTGCAAGAATCAGGACAGACCAAAAAAATCAAGTACACACTTTGGCTTCAGGAAGAACAAATCCCCACATCCCACAGAGACCCCTGGATTAGTAAGGGGCTGGTGGAGGATGTTTGCCTAAGCTTAAGGATTCGAATGAGCAACCCAAGTATCTTCATTTCAGCTCCCTGGCCCTTCGTAAGAAAGTTTGACTCCAGAGGCACCTTTAAGACACACAAAGTTTAATTCGGGCTATATGCTTTCGTGTGGCTGCACACTTCATAAGTTTGGGAAGCCAGACTTGCAAATGAGTGGAGACATGATGAAGTCCGGGGGAGTCCCCAAGGAAAGTTTAGAACTGCACCAGGGTTCCCGCTAAGCTGAGTTAGTGTGAGCTAGCTCACTGTTTTTTAGCCTCTGGCTCACACATTTTTGCCTTGGCTCGGGAAGGACGACTCCAGAGCAAACTAATGTATGCAGCAGCCAAATCGCTCGCTCACAACTTTCATGCCGGTAGCTCACAAAGTAGAATGTTTGCTCACAAGATTCCACAGCTTAGAGGGAACATTGAACTGCACCAGTGTTGGCTGTTGCATTTCAGAACGCGTGGGGAGGATGCACGAATGTTAAGCACCTGCTCCCCCTTTTTGGGTGCCCCCGCTCCAAGCGCATGTCTCTGCGGCACACCACTGTTTTCCTTTAGTATGTATGCGTGCATGTGCACGCACACACTTTCAGACCCCCCCCCCTCCAGTGAACAATCACAGTTCTTCATGCCTCTTTTACTTAACCAGTCTTTCTGCCATCAAAGCCACGGATAATTGATAAAAATGGTTAGCATACACATCCCAAAACAAATAAACATTGAAATGCAAGAATCTGGACAGACCAAAAAAATCAAGTACACACTTTGGCTTCAGGAAGAACAAATCCCCACATCCCACAGAGACCTCTGGATTAGTAAGGGTGTGTGTGTGTGGATGTTTGCCTAAGCTTACCAGCCATTGTATGTCCATGATCTGAGATGGAAGATTACCAGACTGCAAGTCACCAGACTGATACAAATCTCAGAGTTGGTTCCTTGGTGGGCTTCAGAAGTGGGAGATTCGAGGTATGTTAAAAGAGTCAGAGCACAATTCAGAGCACAATGTGTCTGCAGTGAAAAGCTGCTCCTCAACAGACTAGGCTAAACCTGCTGCGTGTTGCGCAAAATGCCAAGGGTATGAAGGGGGGGGCACACACTCAATTTCAACTCTGCATGAGAACACAAGGGTATTTTTTAAAAAAGAGCCAAAAGTGAACATACGTAAATGCAGAAGAGCAGATGGGCGAACTATCCAGAGGTTTGCTTTGGAGAGGAGGAACACCTTGGTCATCTATATCGCCCTTCTGCTCAGGAAGGAAACTTTGCTACTGTCACGGCTCAGGTGGGGTGTCACCTGACGCTGCCACCACTCTAGATTTAGGATCCCTTGAGAAGGCCCAGAGCACCCTCCCAAGACCTTCAGACCTCCCTTTTGGCCAAATAATAAGCATGAGAACCAGGCAGAGTACAACAAGGAAAAGGTTTATTTTATAGGAGGTCAAACAAACAAGGTGCAGAATAATAACAGTAAGTGGGTGAAAAGAAATCAAATGCCCTAACGCATCTAAATATATACTGTCTCTAGCTCACTATCTCAAGTGGCCTTAGACTACTCACCCCTCCCTCAAGATGAGGGTCTCTTTCCCACAGCAGCCTCTCTTCTGGCCCTGTTTCCTGGGAAGAAGATCAGCTTTTGTTCTTGTACCAGTTCTTTTATTCCCCAGCCCTCTTCTTCCCTATTGGTCAAAGTTGGCACCAAAACTTCCCAAGGCATTCTGGGGTTTGTAGGCCCAGCCTCCCCTACTGCTAGCCAGGCTCCCTGGGCCTAGTAGGCCTCTGGTGGCACAGTCCAGATCATGACAGCTACGCTTCAGTTTAAGAACACAAGAAGACCCCTATTGAATCAGAGCAGTGGCCTGTACAGCCTAGCATCCCATTTCCCATGAGACTCTGGAGAGTAGGACCGGGTCGCAGGCTCTGTTCGGATGTTGCCCTTCCCTACAGAAACTGATATTTGGCAATCACGGGCCTGTCTCCTACCACTCCACTGTGCAAAGCTGGACATTTTCCTCCTGTCCAAGGCAGCTCCCTCCAATAGAAGAGCCACTCAGGCTGAAGGAAAGCTTCTTGGAATATTGGGGGGTGGGGATGAAAAGCACACTCCTCCCATCTCTGAAGGGTATAAGGACAGCAGAGAAGTCAGGCTTGCCCTCCCGCGCAAGCCCAACAACAGGGCCGTGGGCGTTCAGCAATTCTGTGCAAGTTCAAGGAAAACAAGAGAATGTGGTAAAGGATTCAAATGAGCAACCCAAGTATCTTCATTTCAGCTCCCTGGCCCTTCGTAAGAAAGTTTGACTCCAGAGGCACCTTTAAGACACACAAGGTTTAATTCGGGCTATATGCTTTCGTGCGCCTGCACACTTCGTAAGTTTGGGAAGCTAGACTTGCAAATGAGTGGAGACCAGTGTAGAATTTTTGCTCGCAAGACTCCACAGCTTAGAGGGAGTATTGGTGGAGACATGATAAGTCCGGGGGATTCCCGGAAAGTTTAGAACTGCACCAGTGTTGGCTGTTGCATTTCAGAACGCGTGGGGAGGATGCACGAATGTTAAGCACATGCTCCCCCTTTTTGGGTGCCCCCGCTCCAAGCGCATGTCTCTGAGGCACACCACTGTTTTCCTTTAGTACGTATGCGTGCATGTGCACGCACGCACTTTCAGACCCCCCCTCCAGTGAACAATCAGAGTTCTTCATGCCTCTTTTACTTAACCAGCAGCTGCACTGACACAATCTGGAACTTTTCAGTCAGAAGAGTACCTCTAAACAGAGCTTAGGGGGTTTCTTCAGAGGTGCCGGAACTCTCAAGAGGGTAATGAAGTCTTCAATCTGTATACTGAAGACTCATGAACTTTTAAACATTTTTAAAAGGATCTTGTCAACGAGGTTCCGGAACTCCATTCCGGTAGGTTCCCCCAGATAAAAAGCCCTGCCTCTAACGATCTAAACACTTCCTTCTTCACTGCGGAACAAGTCAAAAAATTGTATGTTGAGAAAGAAGCCAGCAGGAACCCCCCAAAACCCAAGATAAAGGCCAGATGTGCACAGCTGTTAGCCCAAAGAAGGGGGCAGGTTCAGCATTCTGAATTCCTCCTTCCTCTCATGACTTGAACAGAAAAATAATGATGATCAAAAGTGTCCCATATCTCCTCCTTGCTTCTTAACACTGTAAAAGGTAGGTCTTGGTAGGTCTTGCCTAAGACCTCCAAGTGAATTCACGGCAGAAGAAAGATTGAACTGGGAAGACTCAAGTTTCAAAACTCAGACTTGGAACTACTATGTCTGATGTAGGTTGCACAACGTAAACTTTATTTGCATGAGGATTTTTCTGTGGATTTTTTTCCTCTTTGAGAGCAAACCTTACATAGCTCCACCCTACAGGAGTATCCAACATGGGCTGACTTTCTTTCTTTATCAGAATATAACAGATCATTAGCCTGTCAGCCACAACCAGGTAAAAGACTTCTTAACTGCAAACATATGACCCCCCATTCTGCAGACCCTCCATTGGCTGCCCAACTGTTACCGGGCTCAGTTTAAGGTACTGGCTATCACATACACATAGGTGCTGTGGTGGCTCAAGTGGTTAAGACGCTGAACTGCAGGCTGTGGAAGGTCAGTAGTTCAGCAGTTCGAGACCCAAGTTGCCACATGACGGAGTGAGCTCCCGTCTCTAGTTCCAGCTCCTACTATGTCTGATGTAGGTTGCACAACGTAAACTTTATTTGCATGAGGATTTTTCTGTGGATTTTTTTCCTCTTTGAGAGCAAACCTTACATAGCTCCACCCTACAGAGTATCCAACATGGGCTGCCTTTCTTTATCAGAATATAACAGATCATTAGCCTGTCAGCCACAACCGGGCAAAAGACTTCTTAACTGCAAACATATGACCCCCATTCTGCAGGCCCTCCATTGGCTGCTCATCTGTTACCAGGCTCAGCTTAAGGTACTGGCCATCACATACAGAGACTCACCATTGCCTCCAAGTGGAAATCGAGTTTCGGGCCTTCCCTTGATGGGTGGTATGAAAAATCATGGATGCCATTTATAATGGGGGGAAATGCAAGCGGCATCTCTAATCAATCTAGCGAAGGCTACCAAACACCTTTTGTTTCCACGGGGTTTCCAAGAATTCAGTTTCTTTCAGACAAAGAAATACTCCCCTCCAGTGTTCCCTCTAAGCTGAGTTAGTGTGAGCTAGCTCATAGTTTTTCAGCTTCCAGCTCACAGATTTTTGCCTGCGCTCAGGGAAGATGGCTCCAGAGCAAACTAATTTATGCAGTAGACAAATTGTCCGCTCACAACTTCAATGCCAGTAGCTCACAAAGTAGAATTCTTGCTCACAAGACTCCACAGCTTAGAGGGAACATTGCTCCCCTCTTATGTCAAGGATAAAAGCTGGCTTTGTTTCTGAATGTGATGATCAAAAAGTGGTATCATTTTTATCTTTGTGGGATATTGCAGTATTCTTGCAGTTCAAAGTGTTTACTGTACTAAAGTTAAGTTTGCAGATAATCCAGGTATGTGTTGTTGTATGTAGTTTGGATGATGCAACGTTTCTGGTTATGATTATGTGTATTGTTATACTTTTATTTAATTTTTTTTTTAAGCCCTGCATGGCCTTGGCCCCTCTTAGTTGCGGTACTGGCTCTCTCTCTATGCACCACCACCACAACTTCGCTCAAGACAGCAGGGGCTTTTGCAGGTGCTGACCTGCAAATGGGCAAAATCAAGAAGAAGGAGGAGGAAAAGGAGGAGGAGGAGAAGAGGAGGAGGAGGAGATTGGATTTATACCCCGCCCTTCACTCAGAGTCTCAGAGCGGCTTACAGTCTCCTTTCCCTTCCCCTCCACACAACAGACACCTCGTGAGGTAGGTGAGGCTGAGAGAGCTCTCTCGAGGACTGCTCTTAAGAGAACAGCTCTGAGAGAATGTGTGACTGACCCAAGGTCACACCAGCAGCTGCATGTGGAGGCATGGGGAATCAAACCCGGTTCTCCAGATTAGAGTCCACTACACTAAACTTAGTACTTTCTCGCTTCCTATTGCCCATCTTAGCTGCCGCTCTGAAGGAACCCTCCACGAGGAGACAGGTTGCTGCTATCGGATGCAAAGAGCACACCTGCCCTCCTCCAACAAGCTCTGGTCGCTAGGAGACTGGCTGCGAGGAGGCTGCGGTTCACTGTGAGAAAAGCAGCTCTCCAGAGCTTCCAAGGCCGGCCAGAAAACCCGGCCTCAAGGAGCTTTCCCTTATATGGGCAAGTCAAAAACACCCCAATCCTCCCCCAAACAGATGTGAGGTCAGCAGCCTGGCACACAGAGCTCCAAATATGGTAGCCGAGTTCCCCAATAAGCAGGAGGTGCAGAAAGAGGAAGCCGGAGCTGCAGGCCGACAAGCTGATTCTCCGGTCTGAGCTCCGTGGGGTGATGCTCGCTGGAGCCCAGCGGATCTCAGTGACACCAACCTTTACGCGGCCGGTCATTTTAAGGGGCTCTCTTTTCTCTGCCAAATGCAACCACTCCTGCTGCTTGGCTTCCGGGAGGGACAGAACAGGGCTGGGAAAGGGGCTCTTTAACTCTTTCTTTGCCTGCTGGTTGGCTCAGTGGAAACGGAACCCTCCCGGCTGTTCTTTGCCCCCTGCTGGGAAGAGTCTACAGGAGCCTCTATTCCCCCCTCCCCCCAAAAAAAGATGGGTAAAAGCTGATTGGGGGTGGTGTTTTTCCAGCAAGAAAACAGAAGGGGAGGCAAAAGGGTTTTTAAAGCATCTCTCCCTCCCCCCCCCACACTGTTCCTCCCCTTCCAAGAAGCCAGCTGCATTTGAAAAATAAACAGAAGTTTTCTTTTTAAAAAAATGATTACAGACTTAAATATAGTGTAGTTCTGCATACGGAAAGACATTCTGACATGCAGTTGGAAGCATTTTGTACCTCTGCTTACTAAATCCTGTGCTGTTTTTTTCCCCAGAGCAATTAATGCATTTTAGCTATTTCCACCATACTTTAGAATGCACCTCAATCTCCCACCCCCTAGGGTTGCCATCCCCCCAACGAGGGTGGAAGTTTACCTGCTTTTGGGGCCCCAATCAGCCGCCATCCAGCCAGACGGCGGGTGGGTGGGGAGCCCCACCCCTGAACAATCCCATCCATGCCAACTTGCCCGAACAATCCCATCCATGCCAACTTGCCCGGTACGATATCACTTGGAGGTGACATCATCGTGCTGGACATGTTGCAGGGAGGGCGCTCTAGCATTTGAGAAAAAACTCTATGGTTACCATAGAGTTTTTTCTCAAACGTTAAAGCGTCCCCTGCAATGTACCCTGCATGATGACATCACTTCCGGGCAATGTTATCACCGCGCGTGCACCAAAAAATCCTGGAGAGGACGAGGGAACACCTCCCCGCGCCAGCAGCCAGGTAAGACCTGGCAACCCTACCACCCCCAAGGTTCAGGCCCAATGGGAGGGGGTCTGCCCTGCTCCCACATAGTGATGGGGGGCAGTGCTCAAAATATGATGGGGCTGTCGGCGAATCACACATCCCGTCCCTCATTCCCTTCTAGAGGAGGTAGCAAAAGGTGCCCCATCACAAAAGGTAGGGCCCCCCCCCCCCCCGTATATTTCAAGTCGTGAGTCAGATCTCACTTGCAGAGGCTAAAGGGGTGCCGAATCTTCCCCCAGGTTTCGCTCCCTGCCTCCGCCAGCACTTCTCTCCCAGGCTCAGTTCTGGTATCAAAAAAGAAAGAGCTTCGACCAGGCAGCGCGGAGGGGTGAGTGAGAGGCACAAAGGCAGGAATCCGCTTGCCTCACCCTGATACTTTTTGCTCTTGATATCAGGCATCCCGTTTCACAGGCAGATGGGACACGCTCAGGATCCAAGAGACAGATCGGCCACCTTCATCACATATAAATGATGACACTAAATAAACAAGAGTTTGAACCTCAATCCTAAATGCTAGAGGCTAGAATCAGAGAGATCGAGATTCATGCCTTGGTTCTGTGCTCAGAAGGGGTGGGCGGGGGGGGACACCAAACAATCATATAGAATTTAGAAACTGAGATGACTGTGGGTCTTTGTGTCCTTGCATCCCACACATCTTCCCACAACCTCAGGACAGGAAGGAGGAGAAGGAGGAGATTGGATTTATACCCCGCCCTTCACTCTGAATCTCAGAGCAGCTTATGATCTCCTTTCCCTTTCCCTCCCCACAACAGACACCCTGTGAGGTAGGTGGGGCTGAGAGAGCTCTCTCGAGGACTGCTCTTGAGAGAACAGCTCTGAAAAAACTTATGACTAACCCAAGGTCACACCAGCAGCTGCATGCGGAGGAGTGGGGAATCAAACCGGGGTCTCCCAGATCAGAGTCTGTGCTCTTAACCACTACACCAAACTGCCTCTCAATAAACGTGGGCTGCCTGATTTCATCTTCACAAACACCTTGTGCGATAGGTTAATCTACATAAGAAGAGGACCGGTCAAAGTCTCACAAGTGAGTTTTACAGCTCAGCGGGGATCTGAACCCAGATCTCCCCAATCCTAGTGAAATGCACTTCCCATTTTTCAAACTGAGTTCTGGAGAATGCTGGGGTTCTTTGGGAGCTTATCAAGGCCTCCTCAGGGACCAAATCAGGCAATACAGACAATACGGCTTCCCTGAAAATGTCCTTGCCGATGCTCATCTTCCCCTGGAATGGGCAGCCACATCGGGAAAGTGGGTGCCCCCTAAATTCAAGTCCAAAGTACCATGTCAGTGAAGGAGTCAATAGCCACGAAAATAATGGTGCAGCCCTACAAATCCCATCAGTACCATCTCTGTGTCTGACAAAGAGAGCTTTGACTTTTGGAAGCCTATACCCTGAAACGCTCGTTAGTCTCTAAGGTGCAACTTAACTCAAATTCCTGCTCTTCTACTGCAGACAACATGGCTACCCTCTGAAACAGGACATCTAAGACTCCCATGGGGCAAAGAGTAGCCCCTTAGGGCTGTTTCAGGTTGGGAAAACACAGCAGGAGGGGCCATTAACCCCCCCCCCCTTCCGATCTGCCATGGTTCCAATCGAAACAGACCTTAGGAATTCGGTTCTAAGCACAGACCTCCCCAAGCACATCTGTCAAAAAGACCATGTCATGATCTGGGCTGTGCCACCAGAGGCCTACTAGGCCCAGGGAGCCTGGCTAGCAGTAGGGGAGGCTGGGCCTACAAACCCCAGAAGGCCTTGGGAAGCTTTGGTGCCAATTTTGACCAATAGGGAAGAAGAGGGCTGGGGAATAAAAGGACTGGTGCAGGGGGAACAGCTGTTCTTCTTCCAAGAGGGCAGAGCCAGAAGGAAGACTGCTGCAGGGAAGAGACCCTCATCCCGAGAGGAAGGGTGAACAGACTGAGGCCCACCTGAGATAGTGAGCTAGGGACAGTATATATTTAGACGTGTTAGGACATTTGATTTCTTTTCACCCACTTACTGTTATTATTCCTGCACCTTGTTTGTTTGACCTCCTATAAAATAAACTATTTTCATTATTCACTCTGCCCGGTCCTCACGCCTATTATTCGGCCAAAAGGGCGGTCTGAAGGTCTTGGGAGGGCGCTCTGGGCCTTCTCAAGGGATCCAAAATCCAGAGTGGTGGCAGCGTCATGTGACACCCCACCTGAGCCGTGACAGACCCATAAAGGACAATGTGTGAAGAGGCCCTCAACTGCACAAGAAGATGACCAGCACCACCACCCTCATAAAGCTACAATTCCCAAGGTCCATTCGAAGGCTCTTGGGAATTAAATAGGCAGGAAATTACCGGGGGTGGGGATGTCCATACGGGATGCACCCAGCCTGTCTTAAAAACAAGACTATATTTAATTTCTGGCACATCACTCAATTGCGTGGGGCATCCTCAATACCACCCGCAGCATTTGTTCATTTGGAAAGGATGAAACTACTGTTGATAACACTCAGACAAGGCCCCCCATTTCAACAGCCATCGGGT
>NW_015168198.1:5369-5965 GCF_001447785.1 Gekko japonicus | reverse complement strand
GAACAGAGCCAGTCTGAGGTCCTGGCAGCCTGTTTTGCTGGGTCCGACATTCCAAAGAACACTCGGAATGCTCTTGCTGTTCCAAGTCGAAAGAGCGTGGCTGTAAAGCGCCCAGCCGAGAGCGACTGTTGTGCTTCAGAGGCTAAAACAAGGGACCTATTAAGCGGGCCAAGAAGCTAGCCAGCCTGCCCCAGATAAACAGAAGCTAAAAACTTTTTTGTTTCAAAAGGGCACAGACTTTGCTAGCAGCCCTGGCAACTGTGCGGCAGATCTAGTCATCTTGGATGCACAAAGGGATTCCCTACTGCCAGGGGCCTAAATGACAACCTGAATCTATCCGGTAGAGTCTGCACTGGAGTGGCTCAATCCCTCTTCTCCCAATACGTCATGGCTAATGAACATTCAGTGCCAGACCATTCATGATTTTCGAGCTCTCCAACTGAAGTTCTGGACACATAGTCAGGTTTTAAAGACCAGCCATGGAGAAAGGACATTTCAGGTCAGGGATATGATGTAAGGGTTGACCCCCCCCCCCCGTTAAGCCATTCACCCAACTGCAACCTCATATGAATCACAGAATCACAGAGTTGGAAGGG
>NW_015168198.1:2080-4992 GCF_001447785.1 Gekko japonicus | reverse complement strand
AAGGAAGGAAGGAAGGAAGGAAGGAAGGAAGGAAGGAAAAGCATGGCTTCCCTTCGCTTCCCCAGCCACCCTGCTGGGAGCCGCACAATATGTGAAAGAGCCGCATGTGGCTCGGGAGCCACAGTTTGGCCACCCCTGGCCTAGAGCAGTGATGGCAAACCTTTTAGAGACCGAGTGCCCAAACTGCGACCCAAACCCCACTTACTTATCGCTTAGTGCCAACACTGCAATTTAACCTGAATACTGAGGTTTTACTTTAGAAAAAACAACTCATACATTAACTTAAGATGATCCAGACAAAGTAAGGAAAGCAATCCCAAATGCTTTCATTGACTTAAAATTATTTGGCAGAGAATTCGACACTTTAATGATGGTCTGGGCCTGGCTGGGGCGATGGTACGCGTGCCCACAGAGAGGGCTCTGAGTGCCACCTCTGGCACCCGTGCCATAGGTTCGCCACCACTGGCCTAGAACTTCCCTGACAAGTGCGTGTCCAGCCGCTGCTTGAAGACTGCCAGTGAGGGGGGGAGCTCACCACCTCCCTAGGCAGCTGATTCCACTGCTTGCTATTGGTCATGGGCAGGGGGAGGAGCAGTTTCTCCATCACGTGCTGGAAAGTGCCATCAAGTCACAGCAGTTTGCAAGAGACAAACAGAAGTGGTTTGCTGTAGCCTGCCTCTGCGTAGCAACCCTGGACTTCCTTGGTCTTCTCTGCTCCTATCCAAGTACTAATCAGAGCTGACCCTGTTGAGCTTCTGAGATCTGATGGGACTGGTAGCCTGGGCGATCCATACCTGCATTTCCACCCCCTACCAGGAATTCATGGAAGGTTTCTATCAGTATTAATGCCCCTTGCCCCTCTGTCCTACAGTCCATACCTAAGCATCAGGAAGTACAGTCCCTGATCCCCACTGCAACAATTTGGCCCTCAAGCCTGACCCAAAGCAAAAACACAGAAGTGTAATTTAAAAGATGTCTTTGTATAACATTCCTTAGGAGTTACAGGTGCTTACTAAGCAGGCTTTGACGACTCCAAACTGCTGGAATTCAAGAGGCATCCCATGTTCCTGGGCGGAGGGTGCGGCTGGAAGAACCTGTGGCCAGGAAAAGCTCAGGTTGTGAAAGAGGCTTTCAAAAAGCAGCCTTGGGGAGCCCGGGAGGGGGGCGGGGGAACCTGACACCATTTCAAAACTATGCTGTCTGGATGCTTGCCTGGTGGCCCACGGCCCCGCTCCAGTCTTAATTCCGTACAGAGCAGCAAAGAGATAATACAAAGCAGTGCAAGTCCCCAGCGTGCTCTCCTTACAAAGGTGGGACCCTGGACACATCCTCGATTTGGATTTCAACCAATTGGCTATATTTCTGACCCAGTATTCCAGCCGGGATGGATTCCAAGAGTGGCTTCCCACAATTAAAATCCAACATGATGGTGCACTAAATACACAGGAGTCAGACCCTTGGTCCCTTGCAAAGGGAAGGGATAAACTGACAGTTCTCCAATGAAGGGAAGTAAGCTCGGGTTGCCAGGTCCTGCCTTGCAGTCGGTGGGGGGATCGCTGGGCCTTCTCTGGGAGTCTTCTGCCCCGGGCGCTTTGCATGTGCGGCACAATGACATCACCCGGAAGTAACATCATCATGTTGCCACCGTTGCTCTAGTTTTTTGGGCAAAACCCTTTGGTTTGAGCCCAATATTACCATAGAGTTTTGCCCAAAGACTGGAGCAGAGGTGGAAAAAAGTACAGAAGGAGGCAACCAAGACGAGAGAACACTTTTCCTACAAAGAAAGGCTGAACAGTCTCGGACTTCCCCGTTTAGAAAAGAGATTACAAAGATGAGACAAGGCAGAGGTTTCTAAAATTATGCATAGGGTACAAAGAGCGGTAAGAGAACTTTTTCTTCCAAAATATTAGAACGTCACGTTCGGTGGCATTTGTGGGCAGGGTTTCCCCCGCCGGCAGTGGAAAGGGGCCCGCAAAACCAGGGGAACCCTCGCCCGTACCAGAGGGCTGACATCCCTAAAGTAAGCAGTCCCACAAGGATCGGTATTGGGTCCAGTACTATTTAATTCAGGGGTGTTGAACTCATTTGTTATGAGGGCCAGATCTGACATAAATGAAACCTTGTTGGGCCGGGCCATGTGTGTCATAAAATGAAATGCCAGGTAGCGGAGATATAAACTTTACAAAGGACACAAACACAAAGGGTATTTTTTAACTTAAAATAAAAGCATGCTTAAACCATTAGCACTCCAGCAATATTTTGCATATTTAACCGTGTCTGATAACTGATACCTCTTGCCCTGACTTATTGCATCAAAATGTCTGTGCTGTTGCAATCTTGAGTATGCTGTTCAGGTGTGTATCTGTAAGCCGCAAACCTACAATGACGCAGCAGCAGCAGAACTGGAAGAAGAAGCAGAAGCCAGTTCCACTGCGGGCCTGAAAGAAGCCCTTTGCATGTTTGACACCCCTGATTTAATTTGTTCACAAAAATCTGGAACTAGAGGTAAATAGTAGAGTGGCCAAGTTTGCAAAATTATTCGAGCTGGTGAAACCTGTGAAGAGCTCCAGAGGATCTCCACAGATTGGGTGACTGGGCAACAATGGGGCAAATGTTCCATTGTAGGTAAATTTACAAAACAAAATATCCCAGCTTTCAGTACAAACTAGTGGGATCTGCTTGCTGAGACAGAGGGAAATAGATCTTGGGGTTACAGGAGGCAGCTCAATGAAAATATCAACGCAGTGTTCCACAGCAGTGAAAAAAAGGCAAACCCTGTGCTTAGGGCTGCCAAGTGGGGGTGGGTAAACCCCCGCTTTGGAGGCCCGATTTCTGCCGCTGCAGAATCGGTCCCCGGGGGGGACTCCCCCCCTGCGTGCGTGGCACCTGGAAGTGACGCAGGCACGCAGGGG
>NW_015168198.1:0-1941 GCF_001447785.1 Gekko japonicus | reverse complement strand
TTTAGAAAAGAGATTATGAAGAGGAGACAAGGCAGAGGTTTCTAAAATTATGCACACGGTACAAAGAGCGGTCAGAGAACTTTTGATTCCAAAATATTAGAACTTGAGGGCATCCAGTGAAGCTGGCGGACAGTAGATTCAAGATGGACAAAAGGAAAAACTTCTTTACTTCACAAGTGCCTAATATGTGAAATATGTAGTGATGGCCACAGATCAGGGGTCATTTCATAGAAAAAGAGGTGCAGGAGCTCATTAGCATAACTCATTTGCATATGCCACACCCCCTGACATCACTGGAAGTGTGTCAGAAGGCAACACCCACCGCTCAGGCTCCACTGGACTCTTTTGGATTGCTAGCTATTGGGGGCGGGGGCGTGCAGATCTGTCCTCGCAGAGGAGGGAGAGCTTGTACCTGAATAAAACTTGGTCTTAAAGGTGCCACTGGACTGTTTTGGACCGGGGGGCCGGGGGGAGCTCTGAAACTTACCTGGCTGCTTCTTGCTCTGACTGAGGGCTGCTGGGAGCAGGGGGTGGGGCTTGTTGCATGTGCCCGCCCCCTGGGCTCTTTACTGCTGGAGCTCCGCTCCTGTGCGCTCCTGCAGGAAATGACCCCTGCCACAGATACAGATGGCTTTGAAAGGGGACTGGAGAGATTCATGGTGGTTAGTCAGCCTCTGAATACCAATGGCAGGAGATAACAACAGGGGAACTAACGCCTCAGCGTCTGTGCCCTGTTGTTGGCCCTCCAGAGGAAATGGTTGGCTGCCGCATGAGACAGGATGCTGGACTAGATGGACCACTGGCCTGATCCAGCAGGGCTCTCCTGATGTTCTTAAGTGAGTAGAGCAAAATAACATTCCAGAATGGGATTTTTGCTGGGGTTCGGTTTTTATTTTTGCGGTAAGACTAAAATCATGAGGTACTGTGTCAGTAGCATGGGGCCCTCAGGAAACTAGAAGTAAAATTTAAACAGGGCTGCCCTAAACAGAGTTACATTCTTCTCAACCCAACAAAGTTTGAGTTCAGTGGCACCTTTAAGACCAACGAAGTTTAAGTCAAGGTATAAGCTTTTGTGTGCGAGCACACTTCTTCAGATACACTAAAGCGTGCACACGCAGGAAAGCGTGTACCCAGAATTAAACTGTGTCAGTCTGAAAGGTGCCACTGAACTCAAACTTTGCTCTGCAGCTTCAGACCAACACGGCTGCTCACCTGAGTCTACCTTCTCAGTCCAGTGAGCTCAGAAGGGCCATAATTCTGTTTAGGATTACAATGCAGTTTTCCGGGAATAGGGTTGCCAAGTCTCACCTTCTTCCGAAGCAGGGGACTCCTGGGTCAATCCCGGAGAGAGAGCGCCGCATCCACATCACCAGGAAGTGACGTGACAACGCTGGGCACGCTGGGGACGGGGCCACGACCATCCGAGGGAAAACCATAGAGTTTTCCCTCGGGTGACTGTGGCCCCGCCCCCAGTGTGCCCGGCGTGGTCGCGTCACTTCCTGGTGACGTGCACGTCGGGGTGGATTTCCCCTCGGGGCCCCAGGGGGACTTGGCAAGTCTATCCAGGAAGCGTGATAGCACTTAACTGCTGATCCATAATTCCTCTGCAGATATAGGCTGACGCTTACAGAGATGTAAATTATTCAATGATTAAACAATGATTAAACACAAATGACATATGTAAGGAGGACCATCAATTTTTAAACAGCTTAATCTACTCTAACCCAGGTTATAAATGGATATATTATACAGAGCAATGTTATATACTATTGTATCATATACTGTTTTGTTAGATAATATTATGAAATACATTGTAAAGTTGTTTAGGTCTTCTAAGATCCGGATGTGTCACTTCTCGCATTACACAGCTGTGTGATTTTTCTAAGAAGAATCTGTGTTGTGAAATTAACAAAGGAATTGCGTATTGAACTTTCTACTTGA
>NW_015168197.1:51505-58777 GCF_001447785.1 Gekko japonicus | reverse complement strand
CAGAATGACCTCTCACATGTGATGTCCAATCGGCATCACACGCGAGAGATGGAATTCCCCCTACGAGTCCAAGGCCACCACCCTGGGGCTCAGGGAGGTGGGGGAACGTTTCGCCCCCCCACCGTGTCCCAACTGATGGCTGGGGGGAGCAGGGGGCAGGGCTTATGTGCCCACCCCCTGGGCTCCTGACTGGCGGAGCCGTGCTCCGGTGCGCTCTGGCAGGAACCGAGGCCTGGTGACATCTAGATAAAATTAAAATAATCTAGAACTTCATTTTTGTAAATAATTATATTGTTTTATATTAAGCTACCATAATTGAAAGATTAAATGAGACCTGGAAATCATAATAGTAAGGTAGGATGGGCTTGCCTTCAATCTTGCCCTGGCTTTCTCTAAGGAGGAAGAAAGAATAAAGTTCTCTTGATCTGAATTTCTGTCACCACCATTTTGACCTGAAAATCCTCTCATTGATTTCATTCCTGTCCTGTGAAAACCAGGCCCATGACTCATACAGTCAGCGTGGTGTAGTGGTTAAGAGTGGTGGACTCTAATTTTGAGAACTGGATTTGATTCCCCGTTTCTCTGCATGAAGCTGCTGGCTGACCTTGGGCCAATCACAGTTCTCTCAGAACTTTCACAGCCCCTCCTACTTCACAAGGTGCCTGTTTTGAGGAGAGGAAGGGAAGGCAATGGTAAACTGCTTTGAGACTTCTTCGTAAATAAAAACAGAGTACAAAAACCAGCTCTTTTTTCTTTTTTATGATGTTTGTGCCATTTTTTTTACCCACCAAATTATTCTGTTGAACACATTTCCAAAGTATTTATGCACAAGTCAACCGCCAATGAACTTTGCCTGTGTTATACACAGAGTCTGCGTATTTAAAAAGCTACACTGGGTGCACAAAACAATTCTAAAAAAAGAGAACGGAACCTGTTGATTTCAAAGAACATAAAGTAGGGTATTTGCTTCTTTATGTGTGTGAAAACAGCTTATGCAGAGGGTCCAGCTCAGCCCACACACATACAGATACTTGATTCCAGGCAGCAGTTTTATTTTCCACCTCATTAACAACACAAACCATGTTGGTGCTAAGAAGTATGTGTGAATGAGGTAGGTGGTTGTGTGTGAGGGAGCAGGTGCTGCGAAAGAGGAGCACATTTTGATAGTATTGTCTTTGTTAAGAAAAATCTACCATTTGTGAGTATTGAGCATAAACAATGCATTATGGATGGCTTTAATAACAGGAATGTTTAGCACCAAAATTAGGAGGAATGTGTTTGAAAATGCTCACACTCACAAGGCTTTCTTTTAAAAAACTGGCATAGTTGTCTCAGCTGCTTCTGACAACTTTATTTTTAATATGCCAAAACTCTGGTGACTTTCAGATCCAAATTCCCCTCCAGTTCTGCCCCTTGTGCTTCGTGAATATTCAGGGACAGAAAGATCATCATATTGGCTAAGGAACACCTGCTACAACCCTGGGGCCTGTAGGGACCTAATTTGATCTCCTGTTTCCTATACAGAAACCTGCTTCATATTTTGTATGACTGACAGTGAAGAGAGAACCCTTTCTTTTTTAAACAAACAATACATTTGGGGGTACAGCTGCATGCACTTGGCGGTGGAGGTAGTATTTGGGCATTTTATTGTATATTTCAAATCTGAGCTTGTGAGCCACCTTGAACCAGGGGGAAAAGTGGGATATAAGTATTTTAATAAATAATTTCCATATATGTGTGTTTAGAGAAAGTTGTTGCTAGGCACTTAAAGCCAAAAGAAATACCAGTGGTCAGTGGTTTTTACCGACTAAAAACCAAACCTGTTTGTGTGAATTGGGGACTGTGAATGATTTAGCTGATGGAATGTTAACTGGCAAAGATGTCTACTCAGTTATGGCTGATGGGAACTCGCCTGTCTTACAACTATAGTTGTTGCCCATTTGTTTCTGAGTTCGGTTTGAGGTGCTTCCTATAACCCGGTAAATCCTTCATGGCTAGCACCATCTTTCCCCATATGTCCCCACACATCATTTGCTGTTCTCTAGATGCCACCTTCTTATGCCCCCTTAAGATTGCCTGGTTGGTGACTTCCGGTTGATGGCAGCGCACTAGCAGACTCACCTCCCGGACCTCCCAGGGGTGAAGCTGCGCTCCAGCAGAAGGAGGGGGTGCACAGGATCGTCACCCCCCCAGGGACCCGGTTGAAGGGGCTGTGGCCATAGGACTCTTGAGAGGTCGCCTCTTCGCTGGCGCGATGCCAGGGAATTGAGGTGCTTCTCCATCCTGATGGTTCTTCATGCTGCGAAACCGAATGGAACTAAGTGACGCCGACCGGGGCAAGTGCAGGAGATCGAGGGAAAGAAACAGAGCTAAAACGGGGTCTACAGACCAATTATGAACGTAAGTTCAATTAAAGCAATCAGTTAAAGTGAAAAGAAAGCTCCCCACCCACGCAGAACATAAAGTGAGGCGAGCGGGGGAGGGACGCCTCCCATGCGCACAAACTTTTAAGCGAATCGGAGGGGGGGAGTGGAAGAGAAAGCGGTTATAACTGTTGAGAGAGACTTACCAAGGCGAGCTTGAGCGTTTAAGCGCATATTCAGAGACTTTTAAAACTTTTGCAAAAGTAAACAATCCAAAAAGATGGCAGGGAAGAGGACGGAGAAAGAGAAACTGTTAAAATTGAAAGGAACTGTGAGTCCAAGACCGGAAGCAACCAACGAGCTGGCAAAGACATTGGTGGAATCCATGCGCCCCCTCCTGGATCAGATAAATAATCTCAGGGAGCAGCTGTCAACAATGAATCAATGTATCACCACCCAGCAAACACAGTTAAATTAGACTCTTAAAATGATTAATCAAACAGCTGAGAAGGTGAAAGAAGTGGACACCACTGCCCAAAGGGTGAAGAAGAAAGTACAAAAACTGGAAAAGAAGCAAATCTCCACAGAAGATCAGCTGTTACAGCTACAAGTGGAAAAAGCCAATTTGATTCTTTGCTTCCAGGGCATTCCAGAGACTAAGAGAGAGAATCTGAAGGAAATGATGCGTGAATTACTAGCTCCAGTGACAGATATGAAGGCGGAATCTATGCTAAGCGATACGGATGTGGCCTATAGGTCATATTCCGGATATATAAAGAAAAATAATCTGCCTGGGGAAATAGTGATAAGATTCTCAAAGAGGCATGTGAGGGATGTAGTCCTGAAAGCGGCATCTGGCACACCCGTGAAAGTTGGAGAAAACACTATCAGAATTTTAAAAGACATCCCATTTGAAATAAGACAAAGGAGAAAGAAGTACAAAGATTTAATTCTTTTTCTCCAGACAAATGCAATCGGATACAGATGGCTAACTCCAGAGGGCGTAACCTTCAAAATTAAGGATAAAAAGGAAAAGATTGACTCTGTTCAGAAAGCACGGGAATTTTTAAGAGTCCAGCTGGGAGAGCCAGGGGAGGAAGGAAAAAAAGGGATGGACAGCAGGTCCAGTGGTGAGCTGGACTCGGGGTCTTCCGGAGAAGATTCTCTATCAGAGAAAGGGGCAGCAGCCCCCAAAAGTCCTTACAAACTGCGAAAGGGACTGGGCAAGGGAAAATGAAGACTGAAGGACTCTGAACTGTGCTTTTGAAATTATTGAAACTAGATGCTTAGGGATGTCTTTTGTAACAGTTAAAATTAAGAATTGAAAAAGATAATACTATACTTGACTTAGTTCATAATGGGACTAGCATGATTAAGTGCTAACATATGTTTAAGCTGATTTGATGACCTCCTCTCTTGGGTTTTTAGTCAGTAGTGGGTACCTTTTCTTTATCCTTATATGTAGTCCCCTTCCCCATTTTCTGTTATAGTTTGTAGTGTTAATAAAAATGCAATAAAAAATCTCCTCCGGGGGGCATAAAAAAAAAGATTGCCTGGTTGGTGTCAATAAAAGCCTTTTAATAGTGACTCTCAGGCTGTGAAATGATGTGTGAATTACTGGCCCCAGTGACAGATATGAAGGCGGAGAGGGGAGGTGTCTTTACAAGTTTTTAGGAGGCATTGCAATACTGTTTTATTTGCTAGGGGTTTTAATGAACTGTGAGGTGGGGGGGAAGTTAAGGGGTTTTACTGCAGTATATATGGTTTTAATTTGGGACTGTAAGATACCTTGAGTCCCAAGAGAAATTTGGGGTATCAATATTGTGATAAATAATTTTATTTATTACACTTCTAGTAGGGACAGATTTATACCACATTGGGTACCTATTTGGGTGGGAAAGTGGCATAGAAATGTTATAATAAATAAATAAAATTTCCATCTTCCATTCTTTTCTTGTTCCAGAATTTATGTCTGCCTTTCAGTTAAGTAAGGGAATTTCTGGTGGGCAAAGAAGCTGAAAATTAATCCAGGTAACACAGGTATTCTTGGTTGGAAACATTTCTTATCTGGGGACAGATATTGTACACTGACTGTATTGGGCTACATTCTCATTGAAAATCCTGGTTAAAAAATAGGGTTTGCTTTGGATCCATAGAGCCAGTTCTCTTTGGGCCACGCCACTCATAATGAAATTATATGTAGCCGTATGCCAGTGGCCAAGAGAGAGAAAGCAGTGAATAACTATGAATAATTGTGGAACCTGTGCTATATTTGCACAGGGTACATGTGCTTGAAACTAGGCATCTTTGCTTGTTGCACATTACCTGACATAAATACTCACTTTGTAGTATGCCAAGATGCCCTTAGTGGTCCAGGGCCTGACTTCATAAAAGCAGAAGTAAAATCAATTCCCAAAAATGACGATATGAGTTTTTGGTTCTTATCCACAAAAGCATGTTTATAATTTTTGTAAAGGTATCATTTTCTGGACAGTTGCTCTGCAATTTAGTTCCCATCCTTACTGGAAGTGTGTTGCTGTACCTGGTTCAAACTGCAGACCTGTTTGCTTTCACTTAACGCTTGCAGCTCATCTAAATGATAACTCGAGTTCCTACTGCGTATTGTTGTTCCCTGTCCAAGTGTTGCTAATGTGTTATTTTTTCCCCTTTCCTGAATAGAAAACATTGTATTTATTTAGTGGATTTGTATCCCATCTGCCTATTGTAATAGAAAATTCAAGGAGGCTAACAGTAATAATAATAGGCAGATTTTCTAAAACTTCAGATAAAAGAAAATGCAACACATCAGTTACTGAAGCAAACCAACACCATGAGAATAAAGCAATGCTGTGATATCACAGTTCTCATGATAACAAGCTAAAGAATCAATTTCAGTTGTAAACAATTGTCTTTTTAAATTATATTGAAAGACCTGTAAAGATGGTACCGACTGCATCCCTAGGGAGGGGGATACTTCTACAGTTTGTGAGTAACAAGTTTAAAAACTCTGTCACAGTGTTGCCAACCATACATTAATTAATGTGGGATTTTTGCTATGGAGCACCACTGCCTGATTTCTAAACCTGGGCAGAATCATGCGTATGGAGATAATCTTTCAGCTCCTTTGGATCCAGCCCGGTAAGATAAGGAGCATATAAACTGTTTATACACCCTCACCCAAATTTAAAAGTAGCTTGATCTTTAAGATGGAGGCAATATTCAGCAACCTTCTGAGGAAACACATTGAGATGAAAAACATATTATGCTGAAAGTATTCTCTTCACACTGATTTTTATAACTTGGTGGGTCATTCATCACAACTTTTTTAAAAGGTCTTGAAGTTCATAGGAGAACATGACTGCTCCAATGGTTTGAAACCAAATTATTGTAACATCTAGATGTCATTCTGAAGTTCAGTGATGTATTAAAATAAAAAGTGTTGCCATAGACTGTTTGAAGACCAGAACCACCCACACAGCTGAACTGCAGAGCCTTTTCCTCCTCCTGTTTTTCCTGGAAAAAATACAGATGTTCATTACCTTTGAAAATGTTTGAAGGCAAAAAGATCTTTAGGTTCTGTTGGTCAGTAGAAACCCTAATTGTCTTCTTTTTGTACTTGCAGAACACTGAATTTTTACTAATTCATGAGGGAAGAAGCCATGGCTTAGTGGTAGAGCATCTGCTTTGTATGCAGAAGGTCCCAGCTTCAATCCCCAGCATTTCCAGGTAACACCCTAATTATCTTATGCTCTGTCATCTTGGTGCTTGGGGGGGGGGGTCAACAGTGGGGTGGCTTCTAATGTCCTGGCCCCACTGGTGGACCTCCTGATGGCACTGGTATTTCTGGCCACTGTGGGATACAGAGTGTTGGACTGGATGGGCCTTTGGCCTGATCCAACATTGGCATCTCTTATGTTCTTATGTTCTTAAACCACCAGAGAGATGCAAGAGATGGAAACAATTATCAGACAATCTCTGACTTACTATTTCTGGATAAAGAATCTGAAGAGTACTGGCTTCTCCACTCCAAATGTTTCTGGATGAGATAGATTCTCTAGATACACTTCAGTTTGGCTTCTGACCTGGATTTCAAACCCTGTTTTCCTGTGAACTTCAAGACCTCCCCACCCCCAAAAGTGGTAATGACCCATTAAACCCATAAAGTCAGTGTGACGAGAATGATTGCAATATAAGGGTCTTGCTGTCTCAGTGTGTATCATCCGCTATTGGTTTAATATATTACCACAATCTTAGGGTGATTCTGCATCTAGCATTTGCTCCAGATTTTCTCAACTGGGAGGAAAAAGTGCAGCTCAAAACCACATCCAAATACCTTGGGGAAATGCTGTACTGACTGCAGAGTCACCCCTGAATGGCCATAAAATGGCCATAAATCTATGCAGAAGGTACAATTAAAGTCAATGATCAAAGAACTCAAAAGTGGCATGGAGTGTAGACACTACCATAAATCCCGATAAGCAAAGGGAGTGAAACTGGCATGCAATGCAGAGGGGAATTTCTGCTCCAATGTTCCACTCCAAAACACCAATGTTATGTTAGGATAAGAAACTATCGTTTCAACTATTCCTTTATGGCAAAATCTCTTCAGTTGATTGACAAAATATCAGTGATATTTTGGGATGAGATAGTTTCCTTCATTCCATTCATTCCCCTGTTTTTTGTCTTTTAATTTTTTTTATTTTCTAGTCTACAAAACTACAGGGTCAGGTTAATGGAACAATATAAAATAAAGAGTAACAAGGATCTATAATACAGACATATAACGTTATTGATACATCTCTGTCATCTCAGTAGTAGAACATGAAGATTACTAATGCAAAAATGTCAAGCAAGCAATCACAGTCTCTTTAACTAAGGTGTAAATATCATAAAATTAAAGTTATGCCTT
>NW_015168197.1:30188-51360 GCF_001447785.1 Gekko japonicus | reverse complement strand
TCTTCTTCTTCTTCTTCTTCTTCTTCTTCTTCTTCTTCTTCTTCTTCTTCTTCTTCTTCTTCTTCTTCTTCTTCTTCTTCTTCTTCTTCTTCTTCTTCTTCTTCTTCCTTCTTCCTTCTTCCTTCTTCCTTCTTCCTTCTTCCTTCTTCCTTCTTCCTTCTTCCTTCTTCCTTCTTCCTTCTTCTTCCTTCTTCTTCTTCCTTCTTCCTTCTTCTTTGTCTTTGTTCTCCTCCACTTTCTCAGGTCCATCTTCTGCTTTCTGTTGTTGCTTCAGGAACATCGGCTTTATTTCTTTCTCGCTGAAAATTTTTTGAGTTCCTTTTACAATGTATTCAGCTTGACGTTAAGGTTTGTCATCTGGTCCAGTAGAGGGTGCAAAGCTACAGCAGTCAGTTTGGGAAAGTCTGTGGTTACTTCCGGTCTGGTATCTGGTGATGCTGTGCTGGCAGTTTGTATTATATGTTTTGCTTTCGACGCCATTTTTCCTGCTCGCTGCATCATTGTTTATACAAGAGGAAAGTTTAAAAGTTCTTTGTAAGTATGGTATGTATCACTTTCTTGTTGGTCTGCCACACACTTCATCGTAATCTGCTTCCTTCGAGCCGCCCTTTCAGCCTCCCGCTTTAAACTCAGTCATTTTGGGATTGGACATTTCCCTCCCCCTTCCGCTTGTTTTGGGCTTTGGGGCGGCTTTACTAGTAATGCTTTATCGATTGTTTGCTGGATCATGGCTTCACTCACGTTTGTACTTGCGTTCACTTGGCATGTAGAGAGGATCATTTCTCGGGATCCTTGTACGTTCTGTCTGGTGTGCGCCTCTTGGTTCCATGCTGGCTCTGTGCCGTGGGGGCCTATCAGGGCAAAAAGGTGCCTTAATCCTTTGGCTTCTGCTTTGGGAGAGGCACCTCTTGCACGCCAGGCTGAGACCCCCCTACAAAGGGTCTGGGGGGGTCCAAGATCAACTCGGATCCCCCATCGGCACATTTGTGGGGCGCTCACATCAGAGCTGTGATGGAGCACACCCGCTCTGCGAGTCACCAGAACCGGAAGTCTCATTCCCCTGTTTTGTGGATGTGCTTCACCCTGTGTTTCCAGATAAGGGAAGTAGTGCTTAACCCACCTTGATACTGGTTCTGTACTTTTATACTAAGAGCTCCATTTATTGAGTTCAGTTTGCAAAGAAGCAAGCAGACAAAGTAAGTAACAGGGTCTTTCTGGGACTTCTCTTCTTTGTCAGTGAAGGATAGGAGTAGGTACTTAGGACCCTTAAGCATCAGATGGGGAAAAGGGTGTAATGGATGAACACAATGGGAATTGGAAATGGAAGTTTTGGAACCCATTTCCTAATTGGGTCAGGATTCAGTTGGGATTTCATGGAACTTAAGAGAAACCATGTTGGATCAACCAATGGTCCATCCAGTCCAAAACTCTGTGTCACACAGTGGCCAAAACCTAGATGCTATCAGGAGGTCCGCCACCATGACCAGAACTCCAGAAGCCCTCCCACCAATGCTCCCTCTAAGCTGTGGAGTCTTGTGGGCAAAAATTCTACTTTGTGAGCTACTGGCATTAAAGTTGCTATTAAGCAATCTGGCTACTGCATAAATTAGTTTGCTCTGAAGCGATCCTTTCTGAGCTAAGACAAAAATGTGTGAGTCAGAGGCTAAAAAACTGTGAGCTCGCTCTCACTAACTCAGCTTAGAGGGAACACTGCCTCCCACTGTTGCCCCCTAAGCACCAAGAATACAGAGCATCCCTGCCCCAGACGTAGTGTTCCATCTATACCTTGCGGCTAATAGGCACTCATGGACCTCTGCTTCATATGTTTATCCAATCCCCTCTTGAAGCCATCTATACTTGTAGCCACCACCACTTCTTGCGGCAGTGAATTCCATGTGTTAATTTGTCTTTGGGGATACTCTTAATGCTACCTCTGTCTTTTAGGATGCTATATGCCCCAGATAATCTCTTTAGATACCAGTGTAATAACATTTCTAAGCTATGCACCTGTTCATTTTCTAAGGATAATGTAATGTCATCTAAAACATCCTGGTTCTTAACTGAGGTAATTGAAAATTACTTTCTGGTAGCTCATCAGAGACTGAGAGAAGGCTGCGCCACCTGGTTCTACCCTCTTTGATTTCAGATGGAAAGAAGACCAGCGGTCCAGGAGGGAAGGAAGCAAAGAGCTCATGACCTGGCAAATGACCATCCAGTTGTCACCAGTCAGGAGAAAAAGACTGGATAAAAGGGGATGTGAACAACCAGAAAGGCTTAATGAAAAATTGGTTTGGGGTATCAGAGGAGACAATGGGAGTACCCCTGGTCATTTTATGTAAACCCCCTTGGGGATCCTTCTAGATTGAAAGGAGAGGTACACCTGTCAGATTTCCCCTGTATCTGAATTTCTTTTATGTTAATGTCTTGTCTTTATATCTCTTTACATGCTTACAGTTGTCTGTGACATTACGAAAATATTGTTAGGTTGAATAAGATGCACATATCAAAAGGTTTCCAGAGAAAAGCAGACACAGGAAAGTTTGAGAACTATCTTTTTCACTGGAAAGTAATGGCGTTGGTAACAATCCATCAAAATCACTGGATAGACGTGTGCCAAAGGCTTTACGATTGTCCATCGCCTTCATGACAGTGCATGGTCATGGCAGTGATCACACAGCAATTAATAGCTGAAGTCTGAATAATTGAATATCTTATCGGCTCAGCAGTAGACTGTGCAATTTAATCTTCTTCCTTCAGCATATTAGACATAAAACTGATCAATGGAACAATAGACTTTGATGACCTTTGCTTTCTTTCTTGTGCTAGTTCTGTTTCAGCACTTTACTACTGTTCTAGTGGCCAAAGGGAAAGAAAAGCACTTCTATTAACACGCAACCCAATAATCAACCCATTGAGCAGAACAATGTATATGTAGAAATGAACACATTTACTATTCCATTACTCTATTGCTTTGGAATTCTCCTCTGTGCTGCATCCTCTTCTTGATTTATCTAAGAGGATTTTGAAAATTATTTTCAAAATGGGGTCTTCGGTTGGCCTTGAAGATTTTCTAGCGACAGGTGGGATACATTTAAAAAGGATAAATTGTGTGCTGCCAGGTTCAGCTTATGTTCTCCCAATTTGCTTGTATCTTTCCCCACTCTAAGTTAATAATACACTGAATAAAACGTTGCAGAGAAGCAGCCTTGATATGATCATACATATGGTTGCATCAAGGTTCTTTTTGTCTTGATGCACCCATGTGTTCTTGAAAATTACATGGAATAGGTCAATACCATCAATACCATGGGACATCCAATAGGCAGTGCAGTAGGAATTGACTTGTAGAAATATGGAATGAACCAGAGATCTGAAACAATGATGAAGCAAAGCATAATTATAGCACAGAGGGAGTGCTTGGGGGCAGAAAATTAGCATCTGTAGTGAAATAAGGATCCTATGTCCATTGTACTGAACTTGTGAATGAACTCATGTTCATTTCTATATTATGTTCTTAGTATCATGAAAAGGATTTTTGTATTTATGTTTATGCCTCTATGGGGGTTGCAATCAGAACTTTCCATCTTGGGCTGTCTCAGTGATTTTTTTATTTTATTTTTTGTAACAAGAGAAAGACATTTTACTTACACAAATAGAAGCACATCTTACATGACATATTCAGGTAGGTACATTTAACTTACTGTGAACAGATTAACTTCAAAAATGTTCATAAGGTACATTTACAAGCCCAGGTAAGAGAGAAGAAGAAGAGAGGTCCTATATATTAAAAAACAAGCAAACAGAAAGCAATTAAGGACCAAAAAGGCTCAACATTTAACCGATGAGAGGGTGGGGCCAACTAACAAGAGAGAATTCTTTTAATCCTTTCCCTCCCAGATCCTCTTGCATGAAGAGTTACATTATCCAACAGTTTAGAGTAGGGATGGACATGGACTGGTCCATGGACCTAATGTTATCATGGACCAGGGGCCAGTTTGTGGTCTGTTTGCCCAGTCCACGTGTTTGCTGTTTTGACAAACCACCACGGACTGCAATATTTTTAGGTGGTCCATTGGAGCAGTCTGTGGGGAATTAGCTCAGAAGGCATTTAAATACCTCCTGAGCTCACTGGTGTCATGCCACAGGGGTGGTTTGACCCAGAAATGGACTTCCGGGTCCCCACAGACCTCACAAATCATGAACTGGTTCATAAAATGGGAAAGTCCGTGGAAGTTTGTGGTTCATGGCTTATGAAATTCATGAACCACAAACCTCCAAGGACCTCAGTTTTTCTGGTCTCTGCCCATCTCTAGTTTAGAGGCTAAGAAATTGAGTTGTGAATCACAATATCCTTGCTTTTATTCTTACCTGGGCTATGAACTCCCAGTGGCTCTAGTTGTGGTTCACACTTGCAGGTGTTAGAACCTCTTCAGGTATGGGATTCCAACTCTGACCGTTTCTGTGCATAAAAATTTCCACGGAAGTATAAAAGTATCACTGCAGGGGGAAAGGTTCTAGCCTGCACCCTTCTTTGCTTGCTGCATTGGTCTTCCGGTGGGCAAATTGTAATTCTAAAATGTGATTTCCCTTTGATCCTTCATCTGCAGTGGTGCAGTGGTGGGGGTGGAAAGTGCTGTCAAGTCACAGTTGACAAATCGCTACCCCTGTTGGGTTTTTAATTTTTTAAAAGACAGTGAGGGTACAGAAAAGGGGAGGAAGGTTGTACAACATAATTACGCTTGTCAAGGACAGTCATGTAGTACATACTGTACAGGAAAGAGAATATTTTCTCTTTCATCCATTCTAATTTTAAGGTATTATCTATAAACTACAATAGTTCTTATTTCTATTGGAGTACAATTGTATTCATCATTTAAGTCAGGGGTGCCAAACATGTGGCCCGTGGGCTGCATCCGGCCCCTGGGGGGCTCCTATCTGATCCACCAAGAAACTGGCTCTGTGCTGCTTCCTCCTTCCTGTTTCTGGCATTGCAACTCCTTTTCCCCAGTCTCTCCTATTTCCTGCTTGGGAGAGGAGAGAATGCAACCCTTCCTTTGATTGACTGAGAGCTCCTCCCCCTCTGGGGATGGAGGGGGAGGGAAAGATCCTGAGATTAAAAATGCTCTGGTAGCACTTTTAAGAAGACCAGTAATGTTTTATTCCAGGTATAAGCTTTTGTTTGCCTGCACGCTTCTTTGGGGTGGGGCACTAGAGAGAGCATGCCAGAGAGAGTGACAGTCCTGTGTAAGACCAACAACATTTTATTCCAGCTATAAGTTTTTATTCGCCTGCACACTTTTTCGGGAGAGGGGTTGCTAGAGAGAGCATGCCAGAGAGAGTGACAGTCCTGTGTAAGACCAACAACGTTTTATTCCAGCTATAAGCTTTTGTTTGCCTGCACGCTTCTTTGGGGTGGGGCACTAGAGAGAGCATGCCAGAGAGGGAGAGGGAGAGAGTCCTGTGCAAGACCAACAACATTTTATTCCAGCTACAAGATTTTATTTGCCTGCACACCCAGTTAAAACATGGACTCTGGGACCAAAGCTTGCAATAAACCCAGATGCCAACTTTGCTGCCACATACACCCAGACAATGAGATCACTGGACCTAACAACATCTACTATACCATTAGAGGCTCATTCACTGGCTCATCTTCTGACACTGTATATACCATAAAATGTCAACAATGCCTTTTGGTCCTCTACACAGGACAAACAGGACAAGCCCTACACCAGAGGATAAATGGACATAAATCTGACATCAGGAATCACAAGACTGAGAAACCTGTAGGAGAACGCTTCAGCCTTCCAGGACATTCAGTGGGTGACCTCAAAGTAGCTGTTTTATTATTTTTTTCTAATTATTTGTATTAATTTTTTCTCAAAAGTAAGTAATAGTCAGTAGCATTAAACTTACAGAACAGCATAAACAGCATAAATAGTTTGCAAAACAATATAGTACTAGTAGTTTTACTCTGTTGTCAACAAGCTCAATTTAGTACCTATAACCCTTGTGTTTAGGTAAATATAAAAATGAGCTAATGCAAAAAAGTAATAGCGTGTGTTCCATTTAATTATATCATAACAATGTCACAACTAGGCATTGCAGTATGGTCAAAGAGGTAAAGTTTAGTAGTCTAGTAATTTTAAGTATAAAGAGTTTTGGGGTTGAGAATCCAAAGCTGAGATATATTCCAAGAACAGGGTCCATTTCTCCGTAAAATTGGATGATTTAGGACTGATGTCTGATTGAAGTAAACGATCAGTGATTTTTCTAATATAAAGTGATCCCAAACTTTGTTTGGCCAGTTGGTACATGTTGGAGCCTTGTATGATTACCATTTAGAGGCTATCGATGTTTTAGCAGCCACTATGAGGCTAGTGATCAAATCGCGACTGAACGTTGGTATGTTTTTTGATTTCCAGATACTCAAAAAGATTAGAGTTGGGTCGAATGGTACTTCTCTCTGTTTCTTACAACTTGAAAATAATTTTATTTTCTGCTTTTTAACACCTGGTGAAGAAGTGGTAGGGCTACTGGAAAAACAGACATCTGGTTGCCCTTTGGAGAACAGAAACTTAAATTTAAAGAAATTATCCAAAAAAAGTTAGTCAAAACCAAATCCCATTGAAACAAACAGGGCTTTCTTTAGTGTCAATGTGCAGCCCAATCCTAAGTATGTTTTCTAAGAAGTTTGTTTCTCAAGACTGCTTTTCTAGTACAGGGGTCCCTAGACTTTTCAAGGCTTTTGACACCTTTGGAATTCTGACACAGGGTGGTGGGTGCAGCTACAATATGGCTGCCACAGGAGGTTGAGCCAACCACAAAATATCAGGGTGTGAGGTCATGCGTAACTCTAATAATAAAACTTTAATATTTCAGGTAGCAGTTCTGATCAATAGGGATGGGCACAGACCTGAACCTGAGCCAAAGTCTGGGCTGGACTTTGCCTGGTTCGTGAACCTCATACTGCAGTTCAAAAAAGGAGCCTTCCCTGAACACTCACCAAGCTTCTGCTTGGTTCAGTTAGGGTGTTTGGCCCCCAAAATGCCCATGCCACTTCCGGGTGGTGTCAGGTGCCGCCCCCAGCATGTCTGCGTCACTTCTGGGTAATGTGGGTGCGCTGGGACGGCACCCGACGCAACCCGGGAGACCCAAGCTGGTTCAGTTTGGACAGTGTTTTTGGCTTGGGGGTTCGGTTCAGGGTTTGGTTCGGGGCTGCCCAGTTCGTGAGCCCTGAACCGGCTTTCCTGGTCTGTGCTCATTCCTACTGATTAACAGGATGATTTTTCGAACAACATATCGTTGAAAAATATTTTCTTACATACACACAAGCTTACCTTCATTCACACAGTGAAAATCCTTTTGCTGTGATGGCAGCTGCTGTAGAAGCAAGTTTTAAAAAACCTGCTCAGCCCGTCATATCTCAACCCCATCCACTTTCTAAAAACACTTGGTGGACATGAGGAAAGGTATATGCAGGTACCATAGCACCCACAGGAGCCATGCTGTGGTCCCCTGCTTGAGTAAGTATGCACAGGATGGTCAAAGAACACGCTGTGAACGGAGAGTATCAGTTTACTTCCCACAATTAGAAACAGGCCCGTAGCTACAGTGGGGCATTTCAGGGCCCAGCCTCCTGACTTTCTGCCACGGCCCCCCAATGTACCACCCTGGCCAGGCCCCCCAACTCATTTTTCCCACTTGCTGCTGCCAATGGCGGCTGCAAGCCTTGTGGTGCCCTTTCTCCCCCAGGCAACTCACAGGCCTGGAGAGGCAGGGCTGGGGGGAGGCTTCTCCCAGGCACCCGTGGAGTCCTAAGTCAACCAGTGTCCTTCTCACTCTTGCAGGCAGGCTCCTATCCTTCGGAGTCCTGCTGGGAGGCCTGTCGGGGGTTGGGAATCGGGAAGGTGGTGCGTAGATCTGTGTCTGGTGACCAGCTGGACCCTTCTGAAAGCAACATGGAGGTGTTGACTCCACTGGCAATAGCTGGGGCTCTTGCTACCATGATGCATGAGATGTCCTTGGCTGGGAAAGGGGGAACTGGGCCGGGGGCAGTCAGTCCCCGGGCTGGAACCGGAAAGTGAAGCTTGAGTTTGGGGCGAAGGTCGGCCTCCGCCAAGGGGTGGAAAGCAAAGCATGTGGGGGGGGGGCTGATTGGTAATCAATAATTTGTTCTGCCACATGTGAATTTCAGTGTCTCCCACTTTTTAAAAGCCCCCCATTAAAAAAACTTTGCTACAGGCCTGATTAGAAAAGATACCTTTACACATCTGCTATTTTGACATATTTATTGTTTTACAACTTTTGCCCTGTAACCTTAGTTCATTATATAGTTTCGTCTTTGCACATTTTCATCATGTTACATGTTAATTTGCTGTTCAACCCCTGTCTATAAGTTTGAACCTTACCTACCATTCCAATTTTTTTTTTATTGACTCTCCTAAAGAGGAGAGAGTTTATGCTTTTAATATCAGAAAAGAGCACAGAATGGAAAGGAAAATTGCTGAATTACAAGTTATTACAACACCTGGAACAAAACCTCCTCGGGACTCAACAGGGATATTGGTTTTTTTTATCTCGTTACATATGCTAACTCATTCAGTCCTCACATATGTATTCTCAACAAGAAGGACTATACATCCTCTGTATTTTAGTGTATTTCTTTTTCAGAATAGTATATTAGAATACTGAATGTAATGCCAGGAATATTTGGATGTTTTGCTGCATCCACCCCCCAAAATAGGGGAAAATGCTGTTAAATGACCTCCATGTCTGATAGGAGAGAATGGAGCGTATCAGTTTACTTCCCACAATTAGAAACAGGCCCGTAGCTACAGTGGGGCATTTCAGGGCCCAGCCTCTCAACTTTCTGCCAGGGCCCCCCAATGTACCAGGGCCCCCCAACTTATTTTTCCCACTTGCTGCTGCCAATGGTGGCTGCAAGCCTTGTGGTGCCCTTTCTCCCCCAGGCAACTCACAGGCCTGGAGAGGCAGGGCTGGGGTGAGGCTTCTCCCAGGCACCCGTGGAGTCCTAAGTCAACCAGTGTCCTTCTCACTCTTGCAGGCAGGCTCCTATCCTTCGGAGTCCTGCTGGGAGGCCTGTCGGGGGTTGGGAATCGGGAAGGTGGTGCGTAGATCTGTGTCTGGTGACCAGCTGGACCCTTCTGAAAGCAACATGGAGGTGTTGACTCCACTGGCAATAGCTGGGGCTCTTGCTACCATGATGCATGAGGGCCCCTCATGGGGCTCGGCAGTGGAGCTGCAAGGCCAGCACCGGCGGCCGGGACCGTTGGGGGCGGGGGGTGTGGCCTTATGACACATTTCCGGTGATGTCAGGAGGTGTGGCCTTATGACACACTTCCGGTGATGTCAGGGGGTGTGGCATATGCTAATGAGTTATGCTAATGAGTTCCCCTAGCTCTTTTTCTACGAAATGACCCCCGGTCAGGACCAAGAGCTACTACAGTCACCAAGAGGCTTCTTAACACGTGGAAGTTTATAAACAGATGCCTGTGTGAGCTGGTCCTAGATCGGAACTGAATGTGTGAATTCCCTTGTGTTTGAGGTGACACTGGGTGATGTTTCAGAGCGTACCCGTGTTGGTCTGTCATGCAACAGCTAGAATCAACTTCAGTAAGTACTTTAGAGTCCAACAGGAGTTTCGGGGTATGATGTGTACACTTTAACTCTAGTGTTAGTCTGTATTGGCTCACTCACAATGCCAGGCTTGTTCACAATGCCATACCAATAAATTTAAAGCCGGTTTGAAGCCGTTTTTGATCCGCCGTGAACCGGTAAAGGGCTGCCATTTCACACATGGTTTTCCCCTGCTGATAAACAGCTGGATCTGAAGTGGTTTGGCATTTCAGACTGCACGGCTTTCCCCCGCTTTTCCCCACCATTTTTCGCCCGCGCAGGTGATCTCTGGCTTTTTTTAAAAAAATGTTTGCTTTATAGCGCTATAACGGAACAGCACTATATAAACCCCATTGGAATGCCTGGAGTGTTTTGTTATAGTGCTATAGCGCTATAGCACTATAAAGTGAATGTCCCCCCCCAAAAAAAAGCCGTAGATTGCCCGCGCGGGCGAAAAACGGCGGGGGGAAAAGCGGTGCAGTCTGAAATGGCAAACCGCTTCAGATCCAGCTCTCTACCGGAAGGGGAAAGCCATGTGTGAAATGGCAGCCCTATACTGGTTCACTTCAAAACGGATCGTTACCGGCTTGAAACTGGGTGAAACTGGGTAATGTGAAACTCCTCTTAGTTTTTTATTTATTGGGAATCCTAATTGGAGATTTTAAATTGTGATGTTTTATGTGTTTTTAATAATTGTTGTTTTACTTACATTGTAAGTCTCCTTGAATTTTGCAATGGAGAAAGGTGGCTAATGAATGTTTTAGATTAATAAATAAAAAAATAGATCCACCCCACTATTTGTCTTGTGTTCACAATGCTTTAAATCCTACCAATTTAACCTGAAAAGGCTATGACCCAAATCAGCTTCAATGACAAGAGGAACAGGGTGAGATTACCCTCCTGCCTCTTGTTGCAGTGGAAAAACTATTGTCAATCTATTGTTTTGGAACTTTGTTTTGGACTTTATTATTATGTAGTACTTTGTACCTTACATTGATTGGTATTGTCATATATTACACTATTTGGACACTAATCCTGAGTAACTGTTTACTTTAGCACCTATACACAGCTTTGCATTTTCTCTTTCTTATTGATTAGTAGTGGGAAAACTGGCAAGATTCAAGCCAGTATGAATGAACCTATAAAATCAAGAGCAAAAAGCCAAGGATTGGCATCCATGGTGACAAATATAAGTGGATATAAAAATAAACAGGGAATACTCACTCATCCCCTAAGCTTGAGAGTCTTACTCCAGTGTTTTGCTGGATGGAGGAAATCCAGTGAGAGCAAGTATCACATTTCCAAGTGTGTCCTTGACAAGACAGGAAAAGGATATGAAAGAAGCATGGGCTCTAAACCTGTTATAGTAAGGAAGCGAAATATGATCGATTTACTGAAGCTTGTGGTATGATATTTGTAGGGTTGGGAAAAACACCTTCCTTACTGTTGCTGCAGGTATTTCTGCTTTTTCAGACATTGGATATTTGAGACATTTATCCTCTGAAGCAGAATGGAATATTCACAATGGCAGGATTTTCTAAATTGTTATTTTCTAAATTGTTTTGTATTGTAGCACAAGTTCCCATCCAGAGTCTGGTACATTGGAACTAGGGGTGTGCAGGGGAAAAAAATGTTTGTTTCCCAGATTCGGGTATAATAAAGCCGATTTTTTTTCAGGATCCCCCAAAATATACCTGAATACCAATACCAGTATTCTATGGATACCCATTTTTTTTCGATATTCCCAAAAATTTCTTGCTCCATTGTATCCTATGGGGCCATTGTACTCAGTGGCAAAAATCTTCTAACAGATATTCAGGGGGCTGGGGGAGAGGGGGTTTGAAGTAGAGGCAACAAATTTGTACTGTAGCTGCTGGAGTCTCTCCCCAAGTTTGGAAAACATACACAGACCCACCAAGTTTGGAAAGCATTGGACCAGGGGGGGTCCAATTCTAGGGGCATCCAAAGGGGGTTCCCCCAATCCTCCATTGTTTCCTATGGGGATGGGGAAAAGGCAGGCAGCAGTGTCTCCCCAAGAAAGCTGGGGGGGAAATGAATTTTTTTGGGGGGTGGGGTTGGCATTCAGTATTCAACAAGCAAATCAGCTCAAGGGATCTGATTCAGTATGCCGAATACCCAAAAAATGCCGAAAAAGTTTTTCTCCCCCCCCCAGTTCAGTTTTACCGAATGCACACCCCTAACTGGAACTCTTGTAAAATGTGGTGTGGATTCCATCCTTCTCTGTCCAAGTATGTGCTAAATGGCTGTTGTACAAAGAGATAGGCTATTGCTCTGAGGAATGATCTATTGTGCGTGTTTCCCTATTCTGTGTACACTTCAGTGCTTCAGGGAATGCAGAGCTGCAGTCAAAATGAGGAAGACTAGTATTATTAAAATGGCTTTAGTAGAAACAGAAATGTAGACTTCAGGGTACTGGAATCTTTCACAGCTGCCTGGCCAGGGTTCTTTCATGTTTACAACCCATATGACATTGTCCTCTATTTGTTCACAGACCATTAACAGATGTGTTGGTCTGAAGCAACAAAGTTTGAGTCCAGTGGCAACTTTAAGATCAATTCTGGGTATAAGCTTTCATATACATGCACACTTTGTCAGATACGCCTTCATTAACAGCCTATTCATTCCACACTCACACAAACTATTTTAAACTGTAAAGATGTATCTCCTGGGCAGGATACTATCTGTATGAGCAGTTTCTGATGGGGAACCAGTGCACAGTTGCAGGACTTAGGTGAAGAGCTAGTCAAGTATTCATCAGTTACTCTTTTCCTTTGTTGCTGATCACAAGGGCAACAATTGACATAACAGAAGAAAATGGACTGCCTTTTAGACAGAAGGGAGGGAGATTGTGCAAATACAATATTTTTTTGTTGCTGTATGATGTTAAAGGTATTGCATTATTTCTTCCCAGCATTAATCATGCTTTAAAAGAAGAAGAAGAGAATCACCTATAGCTCAGCCTGCCTCTTAGGTAGGAGGAAGAAGATTGTCAGAGGTGTCTGCAAATATGTGGAGTTTTAAAAAAAATTATTATTTCAATACAAATATACACTCAGTATATATACCCATACATACACACACACACACAAAACAAATTCCTCAGTAACATGGAATTTTAAAAAAACCAAACATTTTAAAGATATTGCATTATTTCTATGCAATGATGCATTACCCATGCTTCTCAATGTTTTTTTTAAAAAACTTAAAGAGAGTGGGTGATGAATTATGAGGGTCATGTGATCACACAGTGTCTTCAATACACATCAGTTGTGAAAGTGAAACCAGCACTCAAATTGAGAGAGAACAGATCACCTGGGCTGTCTGGAATCTTGTTGCAAGGGCGATTTCACTCAGAATCACATCAACAACCAGATTACTATGGAAAATCACCCTGGTGTGGAATTTGCCCAGATCCAGCTTGCATAGACTGAGTAATGAGGAAATCATGAGTCCAAACTTTTACAGAGTCTGGTACATTGGAACCCTTGTAAAATGTGAAGTGGATTCCTAAACGTTACACGAGTGGTTTCTCTGAGTTTTATTATTCGGTTTTTGATACTTTTGAAATCATTCATGCTGATATAATTGATGATAAAGTTATGGCTCGGTGCTACAGTACTCCACTGCAGATTCACCATATGAACTCATCCTACTCACCCATGTGTTGGAAAAGGTGTGGGTCTCCTGGTTCCTTTCTCCACTGTTGGTGGTCCTGCCCTCTCATCCAAAAATTTTGGTCAACTGTTCAAGACCAAATTTCTATCAGGCCTCTCCATTCCATTACACCCTGACTCCATGTTGCTAAACTTACTATGTTAATTTATTGATACTTGATTTTTACTATGATCTCATATGTTTATGACAGTTTATTATCACTCTATCTGATGTTAAATTTTCAATAAAAACCTTTTTAAAAAAGGGCTCTGCTGTTCAATAATTTGGATTAAAGTACCCTTGGGAATCAAGTGTGGACTTGGTCTTCCTCCAGGACTATCTCTGCTCCCAGTGTTCAAGGAGCTTCAGATCACATGCCTCTCCCATTCTCTGCTACCAGGACAGGCAAAATATATTTTGTGTGTTCTATTAGATTCTCCCTGAGTTAGCAGCAGCCTCTGATTCAGGGTATCTTTACATAAGACAAGCCTCCTCCAGGTGTTATACTGCTTTGTTGTGAATTTGCTTTCATTCCCCACTTTCTTTTGATGCTGTCCCTTTTTATTCTAAATAAAAGTGTGTGGTTTAAATGTCCTTTGCCTCTTTCCATTTCTGGGAAAGGAGGATGAAATGGAAGGAGAGGAGGAAATGGTAGAGTTGGGTCCTGCACCAGTGGAAGACCTTCCTGAGCAGCTGGGTCGAGAAGCAGATCCAGTGAGAGAAGCATCAGGAAGTGAGAACACTTTCCAGCTGCAGCCAGGCTGCTCATTCTGGTGGGAGAAGAAATGACCCAGAGGTCAGTGTCAGTCCCCACTGGTTTCGCCTGAACCAGCAGAGCACAGAAGAAGGCGAGAGCACTTGACAGTTCTAGAGAGATGAAGGAGTACCTGTCTGATTGCCCAGCAGCAGTCAGTGTTAATTCATGGAGCAGATTCTTTGCAGGAACAGGAATGACAGGCTGATAAGGAAGCAAAGAACTTGCACCTGGAGGATGATGAATTCAGCAGTAAGAAGCAACACTTGGACTTGGGGTGTGTGTAAGTCAGCTAATGACTCAGATAAAAGGAACACACTGAGCAAGGCTCAGTGTGAAAACAACTTTGCATGTCACACAACTCTGCGAGCTGACTAGCTCTCTACCCTTACTTGCTGCCTTTGTATTCTGTCCTTGCTAACCTTTGCTTGTGTTTACAGCTAGAGAACCAGACCTTGCACCCTGCACTGGTTCCAAGCCTGGGACCCTGGGGCCTCTTTTCCTCTCACCCCTGGCCTGAACCTTTGGCAACCTGATTTCGGACTGGTTTGTAGACCTTGCTCTTTCTCTTGTCTTGTTGATTGTCATTGTATATCTGTGTCTCCTGGAAACCCTGGGTAGAGTAACAGTGTCTCCTCCTCCAGACCTGGAGTGACAGCGCAAGGCGAGGGGCAGCAGGGAGGGAAAGGGGCAAACACCGGAGGAGGAAGAAGGGGGGGAACTCGACTGTAAGAACCGACACGAGCGCGCAGGGGCAAGAAGGGGTTGGGAAGGGCCGGAGCGAGGAGCCGGCGCGCGCCCATGCGTCTCTGCACCTGTGTGGCAGCTTGGGTCTGTGGATGTCTGGAAGCTGCGTGCATGCACGAAAAAGACACAGGGGGAGAAATGGGGGGGAAACCAGGCATCTCTGCTTCTTGCGCCACGCGAGTGCTTTGTCGCCCTCCGTCCTCCGGTGCAGCTTGGGTCTGTAGAAGTCTAGAAGCTGTGTGCGTGTGCGAAAGAGACATGGGGGGAGAAATGGGAGGGGGAACGCCAGGCATCTCTGCTTCTTGTGCCGCATGAGTGCTTTGTCGCCCTCCGTCCCCCAGTGTGCTTTGTCGCCCTTCATCCCCCGGTGCAGCTTGGGTCTGTGGAAGTCTGGAAGCTGCGCGAGAGAGAGACATGGGGGGAGAAATGGGGGGAACGCCAGGCGTCTCTGCTTCTTGCGCCGCGCGAGTGCTTTGTCGCCCTTCGTCCCCCGGTTCAGCTTGGGTCTGTGGAAGTCTGGAAGCTGTGCGCGAGAGAGAAAGAGACATGGGGGGAGAAATGGGGGGAACGCCAGGCGTCTCTGCTTCTTGCGCCACACGAGTGCTTTGTCGCCCTCCGTCCCCCGGTGCAGCCGCAGCAGCAGAAGGTCTTTCCGACTAGTCAGCTGAGCCGCGCAGCGTCTGCAGCCGAGAGGAGTATTCGCTCCATAAGACGCACACACTTCCCCCCCACTTTTTTTGGGGGGGAAGTGCGTCTTATGGAGCGAAAAATACTAAGTCAGCTAATGACTCAGATAAAAGGAACACACTGAGCAAGGCTCAGTGTGAAAACAACTTTGCATGTCACACAACTCTGCGAGCTGACTAGCTCTCTACCCTTACTTGCTGCCTTTGTATTCTGTCCTTGCTAACCTTTGCTTGTGTTTACAGCTAGAGACCCAGACCTTGCACCCTGCACTGGTTCCAAGCCTGGGACTCTGGGGCCTCTTTTCCTCTCACCCCTGACCTGAACCTTTTGCAACCTGATTTTGGACTGGTTTGTAGACCTTGCTCTTTTCTCTTGTCTTGTTGATGGTCATTGTATCTGTGTATCCTGGAAACCCTGGGCAGAGTAACAGTGCCAGGCTTTGCCCTGAATGTGACAGTTGTCCCTGTGCACTGCAAGCAGTTGGTGAAACACCAGGGCCCAAAAACCTGGTCAAACCCCTTCTCCCAAGCCCAGAGATTAATTTTCATATGCTGTATTCATTCCTGATGGAGGGTTTGATGTGATTTTTGCAAATTCACCCTCCTTACTGCAGATTGTGTGCAGGTTCTTTTGAACTCTGTGGCTGGTGGTGGGGTGGGGGGGACAAGGGACTGCAGCAATAGGGAAAAGACAAGAAAGTGATTCCCCACCCTCTGCTTGCAGGTGGTTGACCATAATCCCAAGTCCGGAAACATAGCTTATTAATTGTCCCTGTTGCTCTACTGAGAGAGAATCTCCACAGGTGGACACCTGGATGTTTTATGTGAACCATCCCTAATATAAAGGTGAAGTGTGATACCCCATTGTGTAAGAGCTTTACAGTTTGCTTTGTTTCCCGCAGGGTGTTTAATAAATGGCAATAGGGAAACTGAACAGCACAGCTGTAGAATTGGTCAAAGTTAGACTGTCAACAGTTTTAACACCTCCTAGGTAATATATTCTCCATCTGCTGTGTTAAAGATCTTTTTTGGAGCATGAGTTTTATAAAGATAACCTTTCCTTGTAAAAGTGGCAGGCAGGTTGAATTTTATTCCCTTTATTTATTTAAGGCAGGATTAAAAAATGCCCCTTTTCCCATTGTCCTTGCCTCCTCCATTTTATCCTCACACCAATCCTGTGGGATAAGTAAGCTGAAGAACAACGATGGGCCCACAGATATCCAGAATGTTTCACGGTGGAAAGAGTTCGGAACCCAAGTGTCCCCTGTCCTTGTCTGATACTGGAATGCTGTATCTTTTAATGACTATTTTAATGAACCACTGGGCTAAAAATGCTTTGCAGAATGGACACGACATGACATTGCACGTATTTTCCAAAGAAAAAATTTAGAAGTGTGAAATGGTTGACATTTGAAAGTGCAGAAAAGGAGATGTGCTGACAGGGCACTGGGTAAAAACAGTAGTTGGACTTCAGCAGAAAAAAAGCACATTTACTGATACAAAGGGGGAGGAACATAGTTCAGTGGTAGATAGGTAGAGATACTTGAACACCCACCATTTTGGTTCAACAGAAGTTCACCATTCTTAAACATGGAGCCCATTGTCTGATCAGGTAGCTGTAGGTGAACAATTAGAGACCATTCATCAGGTTACTTTTCAGGCATTCAAACAGAGCAGCATGCTCAGCTGTGTTTCACACATGTGTAGGGTTGCCATCTCCTATGTTTTATCCAGCAGGGATTTTGTCTTCAAAACCATAGACTTTGCCCCAAAAAACTAGGGTGTCACCTCCGACTTCACTGACATGATGACATCACTTCCGGGTGATGTCATTGTGTCTGGGAGGCCACTGGTTGACATCCCTGTTTGGGTTTGGGGCTTCCCCTGTCGGTCAGCTGGCCTGCAGCAGATCCAAGCCCCCAGAAGTGGGGAACCCTCCTTGGAAACTGGGGGCTGGCAACCCTACACATGTGCATGCTCACAGAGCCTGGTAGTATTTCCCCACACACACACACACAAAGACCTGCTGCTGTTGCTGCATGCTTCTGGACAACTAATGTTATACATAAACAGTGAGCAGAGCAATCAGCCAACTGGTGACTGCAAACAATCAGTTGTTCTGAAAAATCTTACAATTTGGTGTTTCCGTCATTTTCCCCACGTTATGCACATGCATATTTTTGTCCAGCCTTGTGAGAGCTCTATTTCCCACCACCGTCACATTGTTTAATGATTTGGCCTGACCATCTGTGACCCTGCGTAGAAGACCTCTCACTACTGTGCAGATGCAAGGAAATGAAACTCCATTCTCACAAGGAAGCAAAACACCAATGCAAGTAACACGCAGCAGCAAAACTGATCAATTACCATTCATGGATGCTCAAACAGATCAGTCCATTTGGCTCAGAAGGGATTGCACCTGTCAAACAAGTTATGTTTGACTACTGAACATGTTCACCACAAAATGTGGAGTGTCTTTAGTGGCAGAATACATCATTTGCATGCAGAGAAGCCGGCCAAAGGGTTCCATGAATTCCTTCTCATGTTTTGTGTGATATTCTGCTATACTTGAGCTTCACTAATCTGTTGTGAACAGAATATGCATTTAAGGATACCATGTCCATCGCTATTCTCTGTGTGACTTAACTTAAGGACTTCAGGTAAAGATTGCCCAGAAGTATTCATATAGGTCACCATTCCAAATTGTAGGGCATGGAATGGGGTGAGTCTAAGTTGGTAAACGGGTGGTAGCCGGAACTCGGGGAAACAATGAGCAGGATGTTCATGTCTCAACTCAATTAGGATTGCAAGTTCTTTGGAGACTGAAATCCTTCTTTTGAAATGAAATAGCTGTTACCTGCCCTGCACTCTATTTTTGAGAGGGGGAAGCTATCAATCTGGAGCAAGAAGCGGCTGTTACAGACCGGGAAATCATTTGTCTTGCTGTCCACCTTTGCAGCCACAAGAGAGAAGCAGAGTTCAGTTCTTGGAGAGAGAACAAAGGAAATACAATGACTGTGTGTGTGGCAAGAGGAGAGGTGATACTGGTGGGCTAGAGGGGATTTAATGTTGCATGTCTCTTAACGAAATGCTCATTTAGAACGGCTTTGAAAATAGAGGTTTCTTTTTTCCTTTCAGCGCTGCTGGTTCAGCGACTAGCCGGACAGCCCGAGCTTCACTCTTCTGTTTTCTGTTTATATCTATATCTATAAAAAACAGGATTGCAGCAATGATGCAGCAGTAAGCATGCGTGCGTAAAAATTAAGATGCAATGAGACCAGTAGCCATCTACAACTGCACAGGCAGGAGAAAAGAGCAAGAGCCCAGTAGCACCTTAAAGACTAACAAAATTTATGGCAGGGGATGAGCTTTCACAATTTCGTTGGTCTTCTGGCAGGGGATGAGCTTTCACAATTTCGTTAGTCTTCAAGGTGCTACTGAGCTCTTGTTCTTTTCTGTTGCTACAGGCAGGCTAGCGCTACCCATCTTGATCTAACTGCATAGACATTTCAAGACTCTGCAGAGGTCATTTAGTAGAAAAAGAGGTGCAGGAGCTCATTAGCATAACTCATTAGCATAACATATTTGCATATGCCACACCCCCTGACATCACCGGAAGTGTGTCAGAAGGCAACACCCACCGCTCAGCCGGGCTGTTTTGGATTTCTAGCTATTGGGGGGGGGGAGAACGTGCAGATCTGCCCTCACAGAGGAGGGAGAGCTTGTACTTGAATAAAACTTGGTCTTAAAGGTGCCACTGGACTGTTTTGGACCAGGGGGGCTCTGCAACTTACCCGGTTACTTCTTGCTTTGATTGAGGGCTGCTGGGAGCAGGGAGTGGGGCTTGTTGCATGTGCCCGCCCTCTGGGCTCATTACTGCCGGAGCTCCGCTCCTGTGAGCTCCTGCAGGAAATGACCCCTGCGACTATGACCACTCTCTGCTTTTCGGGGGGGAGAAGGATTTCAGAAGTTGCACAGCAATCCATTATCATTGGGAATCTTTTCATACCACTACAGAATAGGAAGAGTTGGTTTTTATACCCCACTTTACTCTACTTTAAGGAGTCTCAAAGCGGCTTACAATCTCCTTCCCTTCCTCTCCCCACAACAGACACTTTATGAGGTAGGTGGGGCTGAGAGAGCTCTGAGAGAACTGTGACTGGCCCAAGGTCATGTAGCAGAGTTCAAGCAGAGGAGTGGGAAATCAAATCCAGTTCTCCAGATTAGTATCTGCCACTTTTAACTACTACGTCACACTGAAAAGGTGCTATAGCTGTGCAACTTCTGGAATCCTTCTCTCACTCTAAAAGGCAGAGATGGATCATATTTATAAAATGTCTCTGCAGTTGTACATGGCTATTGGTCTCATTGCATGTTAATTTTTATGCATACATTCTTATTGCTGCATCATATATACAGGATCCCTGAATGTCTGAGTGTGATTTGCCCACTGCAGGTTCACAATTGATAATATATTTTTTTTCATCTGATGATTGGCATTCAATACTCTTACTACTGCGAAAGTCTTCTCATAGATGCTATTAGTGTCACATGACACAGATTCTTGTGTTGATTAGGAATTTAGTCTGTGTGGTCTGGCAAATGCATTCAGCCCCAGAAATATTGTACCAGTTCTTTAAAAATACTTACAGCAGAGAGCAAATTAGGGTGAGAAATCTTCAGAATACCATCAGTGTGAATACTTAATGGGGAAAATGTTGAGAATAGTTGTATCCAGAAAATTGTTCACCGAGTTTGGTCGCTGGCTGTTAAACTATAGCAGGTGACTATGAAGTCCAATCCTGCAGTGATTCTATGACAATATTATAAATGTTTATCAAATCAGATTTTGTTAACTCAGTTAACAAACACAAAACATGATTTTCTTTTTCCTCTGAAACCCTTTCATTTTTAATAGCAAAAAGTGGAATTTTCTGGAACAACCCCAACCTTCTGCATGCAAGGATTGTTAATGCTAAAGGGAAAAGTAACAATCCATTCAAGAAGAAAGAGGTCCTAAGTACCTTCAGGACCAACTTTGTGTATTTTGGCCTAAGTATTTAGAATCTGCTTCTTCATATGCTGTTTTTCAAGCTAGATCACTGAAACAACTTGATGGTTGCATTTGAGTTTCTGGAACAACCCCAACCTTCTGCATGCAAGGATTGTTAATGCTAAAGGGAAAAGTAACAATCCATTCAAGAAGAAAGAGGTCCTAAGTACCTTCAGGACCAACTTTGTGTATTTTGGCCTAAGTATTTAGAATCTGCTTCTTCATATGCTGTTTTTCAAGCTAGATCACTGAAACAACTTGATGGTTGCATTTGAGGGGGGGGAAAGAGAGCAAAACTGCTATTTGGTGTTTATTGTTTTACTAGGAGTAATGCCCGTTGTGGGAAGAAATACAACGAGATCTAGAAGGAAGCTCCAGATGAGTGTCCCGACTGTGGCTGGTGGGGCGGCAGAGGGAAGCGGAAAATGGAGGGAGGCAAGCCATGTTTCTTTCCTTCTGCTTAGCTATAAGGCAGGGCTGTCTCAAGTCATTTTGCTGCCCCAAGTGGGTAGAATGGGAGGACAGCCTCATGGTAACAGATATGGTTCTCTCCACCTCTGACTTATTTTTTGAGGGGGAGGGGGGTGTTATGCAGTGGCAGCTAAGGTAGAAAAGCAC
>NW_015168197.1:0-29993 GCF_001447785.1 Gekko japonicus | reverse complement strand
GGGTCATCTGGACATCAGTTTTAATAGCTGAAGCCCTGACTGCTACATCACATTGGCTGTCATACAGGGGCCATCTCAGCAGGATATAAGGACACAGAGTCCACCATTTTCTCCAGGGGAACTGATCTCTGCCATCTGGAAAGCAGTTGTAATTCTGAGTGATCTTTAGCCCTTACCTGGAGATTTGCAACCATGGTTTTCCCCAACAGACACTAAGGGGAAATTTATTTTACCTCAGAACATCAACAGCAAACTGTTTAGAATGTTAGAGGGAAAGGCCAGTGAGGCCGCATATGCAGACGACCTCTGTGTTCCGAGGCAAAGGCGAATCAGGCCACATATGCAAATAACCTCTGTGTTCTGACTGGCTGTGTGGGGGAGAGGAAGAGCAAACTGTTTAGAACGTTGGAGGCAGGACTCAGACAAAGCAGCCAGTGGATAGGGAGACCCTCTGAATGACAGATCAGAGAGCGAACTGATTTTGGAGCGTGTTGGAATGTTCAGGGGAGTCCATGACCAAAATAGAATTATATATACCGGAGGATAGCACACATCATGGTAATACCAACGTTTCTGACACATAAAACCTTTCAGTTAGGTCCCTTGGAATGGAGTGGGCTGATCTTGCTTCTTCCTCCAAGCCTCTTGCATGACGACTGCTAAGTAATGTCAAGGGAAGCAGATGCCCACTTTGCTTTGAGTAAATCTGACAAGATGCAGAACTGATTTTCATGGCTTGTCCTAGGTCTAGCAACGCTCCACGGTTACGATGGCTACAGGTCAATTGAGTTTAACACTTTCATAAGCCAAAGAAGTTGTATAAGAATGATTAAATGTTTCCATTCAAAAGGGACAGGGAGGTGATCCACTGCATTCCCAGTCATCACTGCTTCCTCAATGTCTGCTGCTCCTTAATACAAACTTCCACTCCTCAGATTTCTTCTACAACATTGTGAGCATTTGCTTAGCGAAGACTCCAAATCCAGCTTCTTTGCAACCTTTGCATTTCTAATAAAGGCAATGTGGTCATCATACAAAGACTATGCCTTTTTAAAGATGCTTGTTTCATTGCTTAAGTGCAATTTATGCTGAGTTACTGCCAATGTTCCCTCTAAACTATGGAGCCCTGTGAGCAAAAATTCTACTCTGTGAGCTACCAGCATGAAAGTTGTGAGCAAGCCATTTGGCTCCAGCATAAATTGGTTTGCTCTGGAGCCCTCCTTCCTGAGCAAAGACAAGAACATATGAGTCGGAGGCTAAAAAACTCTGAGCTAGCTTACACTAACTCAGCTTAGAGGGAACACTGGTTACTGCACTTGAAGCCCATTGATTTCAATGGGTTTAGGCTGGAGTAACTCTGCACAGGGTCGCACTAAAAGTGAACTGCCATGCCAGACTCAAAAGGAGGCTGAGAGAATGGAGAGAAGCATCCTGCCCAGCCCACTATAATCCTTTCCTTGCTCTCCCAGGCTTATTCCAGATGTTGGGTGCCTCCAAGAACATGCTGTCCCCTTCCCAGGCGTTGGTGTGATCTCTCAGAGATTGTTCATCCTCTGGTTCATTGTTATTGTTGCTCCGAGTAGCCATTACTGGTTGCTTGGGCAAGTGAGTGAATGAGTTGGTGTCTGTGGAGCTCATGCCCTCACAGTATCTCTTGTTCTTCTCTGCTTTTTCTTCACCTCTGTTGCCCTTCCCTCTCACTTCCCAAAAGTGCCCAGTTCTTGCTTGTTGCTCCTTGACATCTTTGTCTGTCTCTGCCAGGCTCACTGGCTCCAACCATCAGGGTCACTTCCTGCACGTATATCAGGGCAGCACAGGACAGTATGTTTCAGGCCCTGCAAAGGGGTGGGGGGAGAGTCCTCGATCTTCAGCCTAGATGTTACTTCTGCTGTGGTGGTGGTGCAAAGTGCTGTCAAGTCACAACCAGCTTATAGTGACCCCTCAAGTGGTTGTCAAGGCAAGAGGTGATCAGAGGTACTTTGCCACTCCCTGCCTCTGTATAACAACCCTGGACATCCTCAGTGATCCCCCATCCAGGTACAAACCAGGTCCCACCCTGCTTAGCTTCTGAGATCTGATGAGATTGAGCTAGCCTGGCCCACTTCCTTCGCATACAGGGAGCATTCAAATGAGAGGACTCTGATGCTGGGAAAGACTGAAGGTCAAACGAGAAGGGGACGGCAAAGGAGGAGATGGTTAGACAGTGTTATCGAGGCAATGAACATGAAATTAAGCAAACTCCGGAGCACAACGGAAGACAGGAGAGCCTGGCATGATGTGGTCCATGGGGTCGCAAAGAGTCGGTCTCGACTGTGCGACTGAACAACAACAACTGGGTTGAGAGCCAAGGCTAAATTTTTCCAATTATGGGATGCTGCTGAGAAAAATGGAGAGAAGCTTCTTAGGAGAAGACTGCATGTGAAAAGGAAGGAAAACAGAGAAGGCGGGAGAGAGAGAAGGTGTGGAGGTTAGAGAAGAATGGATTAGGAGGGGACAGAATGTTGTGTATTGTGCTTTGTACATAAATTTACTCATATTCCAAGCTAGTGGTGTGAAATGGTGAAACTGAAAGCATTCGTTCAATTAACAGAGTCTAAACTTGGCTTGGAAGAGATTCCTTATTCTCTTTTAGGGGGTAGGGGGCAGCAAGAATGGAAATCCTCATCAGCTAAACATAATATCCCCACACACATGCCTCTTAAAATTCTGGAATAACAGCAAACTGGTTAAAAGTTTGTGTTAGAAGTATCCATCTAGAAAACATGTAGCCCAGTTGCTGGGTCCCTTTATTTGAATCTCAGCCATCTTCCAAATAGATCAAGATAGGTAGCCATATTAGTCTGTCTGTCGCAGTAGAAAAGAGCAAGAGCAACAGGATTGCAGCAAGGATGCAGCAGTAAGCATGTATGCATAAAAATTAAGATGCAATGAGACCAGTAGCCATCTACAACTACACAGGCAGGAGAAAAGAGCAAGAGTCCAGTAGCACCTTAAAGACTTCCTTCACATACATGTCAGGGTATGACATTTTGTGAGTAACTGCTCACTTCATCACATACAGCTAGAATGGGAGTCCATCTGTCCTTATATCTTGGAGAGTGGAGTGATTTCAAATGCCAAATGGCAATAAGGGTAAGGATAAAGTTTTATTTATGGCAGAAGCCAGCAGTTAACATTTGAAATGCTACAATAGTAGCCAAATGGCAATAGTAGGCAAATGACAATAGCAGATGCGATTGATTTAGGTGTGATATGCAGAAAGGTAGTGGGCATGGAGAAATCAGCAGTGGTAATGAGACAGGAAACCTAGGTCTCGATTCAGTCCAGGAGGATGCATTGTCTTGAGCTTCATTATCAGTTGCAATTCAGCAGTCTCTCTTTCTAATCTCCCTTTGAAATTCCTTTTGTATGAGAACTTCTACTCTTAGGTCAGCAACTGAATGTCCTGGAAGGTTAAAACCTTCCCCCAGTGTTTTTTGAATGTTGTGGTTTCTAATGTCAGACTTACGTCCATCTATTCTTTGTCACAGGACTGACCTGTTTGTCCAATGTAGAGGGTGGAAAGGCACTGCTGACACATGATGGCATAAATCACATTAGAGGATGAGCAGGTGTATGAACCTGCAATGATATGGCTGATGTTACTGGGTCCACTGATGGTGTTGCTAGGATCTATATGGATACACAAGCAGCAAGACAAATTTTTCGAAGAGGAATTATAAACATTTATATTTGGAGTTTTTACTGATTGAGGAATTTGATTTGGACATTTCTGAAGGTGAATTAATAGGATTGTTTGTGCATTTGAACCATGTGTTTTTGAGTTTCTGACTATCATATTGTATTTTTTGAAAAACTACACTATATAGGTTTAGCGTATCATACTTGTTGAATGTTGAATATATATTCGTCATTATTTATGCACAGTTTGATCTTTTTATAATTTCCTTCCTCCCATGCTTCTCTGCTGTTTGAGAATCTATATGAGAGCAAAGTTGGCATCTTGGTTTGTTGCAGGTACCAGAGTCCATGTTACTTTTAAGCAGTTTATCATTGCAGGTCAGAAGTTGTTTTAGGTTAGCAGGCTGCCTGTAAGCAAGAAAAGTTCAACTCCCCAGTGCCTGTGTGAGGGAAGTTTCACTATCCAGCATGGGTTGCAAGTTGTTAATAATATGTTGAACTGGCTTGAGTTGTGAGCTGAATGCGATCACCAACGATGTTCTGTTGTCATTTTCTTTGGGCTTGTCTTGTAGCAAGCTGCCCCTGGTAGCAAGCTGCCCCTGGTTATCATTCTGGCCTTTCCAGTCATCTTTCTCACTATATCAGGAGGATATTGTAGTTGCAAAAAAGCATACTGCAGATCCTTCAGGTGATATCTCTGTCTGAGGGGTTTGAGCAGATGCAACCAGTGTTCCCTCTAAGCTGAGTTAGTGTGAGCTAGCTCACAGTTTTTTAGCATCCGGCTCACACTTTTCTGTCTCAGCTCAGGAAGGACGGCTCCAGAGCAAACTAATTTATGCAGCAGCCAAATCGCTCGCTCACAACTTTAATGCCGATAGCTCACAAAGTAGAATTTTTGCTCGCAAGACTCCACCGCTTAGAGGGAGCATTGGATGCGACTATAGCATAGGGCTTGGCTATAGACAATGGATTGTTTGATGTGGTTGGGGTGTCGGTTTCTGGTATTATGTGGTAGTTACATATCCTTTGTGTATCCGCACTGTGGTGTCCAGGAAGTTTATTTCTTGTGTAGAGTCATCTTTAGAAAGTTGGTGGCCATATCTGTGGAACTGTGAACCAAGTAGTTCTAGCAATAAACTTACCCAAAAGGGGGAAACTAACTAATTTATTTATTTACATTATTTACCAATAATGTCGATGATTTGGCCCTGTAGGTACCCTGAGTATTGGTGGTGGGACGTGCCCCGCCCCCCGTACCTCACCCAGGGGAACTGCGATCCCCCGCGATCTCCCCCGAAATGACCTCTGGTTCTAGCAATGAACTTACCCAAAAGGGGGAAACTAACCAATAATGTCAATGATTTGGCCCTGTAGGTACCTTGAGTATTGGTGATGGGAGTTTACAGACCTTTTAAAGAAATCTGGAAACAACTCTGAACTCCACCAGATGAGAGCTAAGAATCTATCAGTCTCAGGTCATACCCTGTTTTAACCTTGTCTCTGTGTTGTTGATCCATCTGGCCAGCTTGTTCTGAGGATAAAGTAGTCTTAATAGGAATCTGGTCTACTTGGAAGATGAGCAGAGATCCCATTCTGTTTCCCTTAGCTGTGCTGGGCCTTCTCTCCTGTATTTCAGAGAGTGAGACATTTTGGAGGAAAGAGAAGAAGAGGTTGCTTGCAAAAGGGGGGAAAAACTCTTTGCACTGAAAATCAATCATTCCTTCTTCTTGATGGTAATGGCTAGGAAGTATGATAGTTCAGTTTCTACCTTTTTACTGGCTGACCTTGAGTCACTGCAGGGCTTTCAGAACATTGTGAGTAATGTGTGCAGTTTGGGCTGCTGCAAGCCAGCCATTTAAACTGCAACACTGCTCCAAGAATCTGCTTTGCAGTATAGTTATCCAGTTGGTACTGCTCAATCTTTTCCATTCGAGATCCTCAGAGCAAGAATGGAACAAATCCAGCTAAAAAGTATACATGGCTATAATCTTTGCTGACTGCAGTCCAGCGAATAAACAATTTAAATATGTTTTTGATATGTAGCCCAGTTCCGCCTCTCTGTAGTGAAATGCCTGAAGTGACCTTAGTTTACCTAATACTAGCCTAGATTCTGTTATTTCATTTTAACTGTGGTGGAGATTCCACAGGTTTGGAAAGTACAGCCACTGTTTTTTAATTGCTAATGCAGGGCACCCTCACAAAATGCAGGATCTGTGCACTGGCAAAAGAGGACTGTGCAAATATGTGGTACTATTAACAAATTTATATTTTAGTATGTGTGGGATATTTTTGTGTAATTTTAGCTGCATGGTTTTACAGGGGGAAAGGAGAAAGAAAGCTGAAGACAGAGGGACAGAAAAAGGTAGGTTGGCTGTTGAGTGGGAAGGAGATAGGGATGCCAACTTCATGTTGGGAAATTCCTGGATATTTGAGGGGTGGAACCTGGGGATGGTGGGAACTGAGGTGGGGATATAATTATATAGACTCCACCCTCCAAAGCAGTCATTTCCTCCAGGGGAACTAATGTTTCCAACCTCCAGGTAAGAGCTGGAGATCTCCTGGAATTACAATCTCCAGATGATAGAGATCAGTTTCCCTGGAGGAAACAGCTGCTTTGAAGGGTGGAGTTTATGGTATTATACCTTGCTGAGGTCATTTCCAAGCTCAAACCTCATTCTCCCAAGGCTCCACCCCCAGATCTCCAGGAATTTCCCAATATGGAGCTGGCAACCCTAAGAGGAACTGATGTCTGTATTTGGGCAATCCATTGTGATACCGGGAGAGCGGCTGCTGCCACTGCTGCTGTGGGGGGGGGGGGGGGGGGGGGGGGGGCGGGGGGTGGTGGGAGGCCGGGAGACACTCAAGGGCAGAAAGGAAGTGACAGGAATGGAGGGGAGAGAGATAGAGAGAGTAAGAAAAGAGGTGGCAGGAAGGAGAAAGAGTGTGATAGAAGTAGGGGGAGAGGGAAAGAAGCAGAGGTGGGGGGAATGGGATAGCCGCTACTGCAGGTTTCTTGTGGGTCCCCACTTGGAACTCTGAATTCTAATCTTGGAAACTAGACTTTTTGGTGCTTAGAAACCATTCCATCTACCTCTGTCTCTATTTCACCATCAGACTACACAGTGGTAATTATATGAAACTCAGTTATGCTGAGCCAATCTATTTGGATGTCTCACCTAGTACTGCTTGCTCCAAATTGATAACGGCTCTACGTGGTTTCAGGGAGAAGTCCTTTTCAGCCTTGCTATATGAGATTCATTTGTTCATTATGTTTTTATCCTGCCATTCTTCTAAGGCGCTCAAGACAGTGTACATTGTTTTTCCCCTTCTCCATGTAGGCTGAGAGAGTGACTGGAACTAAGGTCTTTGGAGCTGACTGGGAATTTAAACCTGGATGTCCACAGGCCTAGCCACTATGCCATGCCATCTCTGAAAGCTGCACCCAGGACTTTCAGCATACAAAGTATGTGAACCTCCATTTTTAAAAAGGATATCATCTTATTTGTTTATTGAAATATTTGATCCTTGCCTTTCTGCTTGTTGCTCAAAGTGGCTCACAAATTAAAACGTGCAAAACTCAATGACAGAAAATGAAATGGCCTTGCAGTACCTCCTGAATGTTCCTAGAGATGGTGCCCGCTCACTGCCATAAGGTGGGGGCTGTGATAGAAAAGGCATGGGCTGTAGTGGTGTCAGGCAGGCCACCTTAAGTGGGGGAGCAGCTAGTAGGTTTATTTATTTATTTGATTGATTGATTTATATCCTGCCCTCTCCACGAAGGCAGGCTCAGGGCGGCTCACAGTCATATATATATACAATACATTATACAAATATTAAAACAGATAAAACAGTTAAAACCACAACAAAACGCAATGTGCTAGCAGTGCAAGTAAACAATGGCGGCATTCTTTCGGCATCCAGATATAACAATCGCCATATTCCAGGTTCCTTGCCAGGCTATCAGATATTACTTTGGTGCTGATGTTAGGTCCAGGGCCACGATGTTACCGGCGGCCCCCTAATCAAAAGCCTGGTGGAACAGCTCCATTTTACAGGCCCTGCAGAACTGCAGAAGGTCCTGCAGGGCCCTGATGTCCTCCGGGAGCTAATTCTACAAGTGTGGGGCTGCCACAGAAAAGGCCCTGGCCCTCGTTGCTGCTAGCCTGGCTTCTTTAGGGCCCGGAAGGGCTTGGTGGTGTTGGGATCCAGATCTTAGTGCTCTCTAGGGAACATGTGGGGAAAGGCGGTCCCTCAGGTAAGCAGGTCCCTGACCATATAGGACTTTAAAGGTCAAAACCAGCACCTTCAACCGAATCCGGTATGCTATTAGTAGCCAGTGCAGTGCTTTTAGGGCAGGCTGGATGTGTTCCCGCACAGGAAGGCACAGCAACCGCCTCGCCGCTGCATTCTGCACCAGCTGCAGCTTCCGGATCTGGGACAAGGGCAGTCCCGTGTAAAGAGCATTGCAGTAATCCGATCTCGAGGTGACCATTGCGTGGATCACTGTTGCCAGGTCATTGCATTCAAGGAAGGGAACCAATGGCCTAATCAGCCGTAGATGGTAAAAGGCAGACTTTGCAGTGGCTGCTACCTGGGCCTCCATCATTAAGGAGGCATCCAGGAGTACTCTCAAGCTCCTAACCTCCATTGCTGGCACCAACGGCACCCTATCAAAGGTTGGGAGTGGGATCCCTAACCTTGGTCCACTCCAACTCAGGCACAAGACTTCCATCTTCATTGGATTCAATTTCAATCGACTCAGTCTAAGCAAACCAGCCACGGCTTTCAACGCCAGGTCCAGGCCTCCCGGACTAGAGTCTGACTGGCTGCCCAACAGCAGATAGAGCTGGGTGTCATCTGCATACTGGTGACAACTGTCATGGGCTGGAGTGCCGGTAGAGAGAAAGAGTCCAGTCCGAGGTCAAAGCCAAGAGGTAGCCAAGGTAGGAGCTGATAACAAGAGTGCAGGCAAAGAGAGAAAGAGTCCAGTTCAAGGTCAGAGCCGAGAGGTAGCCGAAACAGGAGCCGATTAGAAGAGTCCAAAACACAAATCAGGAGCGGAGTTGTTCAGAGCCAAGGTCGAGGAGCCAAGAGCTCAGGACATGGGTAGAGACTGAAAACATGGGCGGGGTGGTTGCAAAGCATCATCAGATCGACTAGTTGCTGCCACAAGGAATGAGCGTCAAGTGGGGAACTAAATACCCCTTAGCTGTTGCTAATTAACGCTTGTCGTGAACAGCCCAGCATCTGCTAAAACTCAGGGCTGAGTGAGCGTCTGCCCCGAAGGCGTGCCTCCCGATGTCTGGACATCTTGACGGAGTCAGTTCCTCAAATGTGCAACCTGCGGAGGCGAATCAGGGGGGCTGCCTGCTGCTGATTGTTCCTCATCAGCTTGGGTGTCATCTGCATACTGGTGACAACCGTCATGGGCTGGGGTGCCGGTAGAGAGAAAGAGTCTAAGTCCAGTCCGAGGTCAAAGCCAAAAGGTAGCCAAGGTAGGAGCTGATAACAAGAGTGCAGGCAAAGAGAAAAAGAGTCAAAGTGCAGTTCAAGGTCAGAGCCAAGAGGTAGCTGAAACAGGAGCCGATAACAAGAGTTCAAAACACAAATCAGGAGCGGAGTTGTTCAGAGCCAAGGTCGAGGAGCCAAGAGCTCAGGACATGGGTAGAGACTGAAAACATGGGCGGGGTGGTTGCAAAGCATCATCAGATCGACTAGTTGCTGCCACAAGGAATGAGCGTCAAGTGGGGAACTAAATACCCCTTAGCTGCTGCTAATTAACGCTTGTCGTGAGCAGCCCAGCATCTGCTAAAACTCAGGGCTGAGTGAGCATCTGCCCCGAAGGCGTGCCTCCTGATGCCTGGACATCTTGATGGAGTTGGTTCCTCAAATGTGCAACCTGCGGAGGTGAATCAGGGGGAATGCCTGCTGCTGATTGTTCCTCATCAGCTGTTGCTGATGTGGGCAGCCTCGGCAAGCTCTCGGCCTCCGATGCATCATCAGGTCATCTGTGACGGCTACCAGGACCGTCTCTGTCCCATGGCCTTGTCTGAAACCGGACTGGAAGGGATCTAATACAGAGGCATCATACAAGAAACCCTGCAGCTGAATCACCACCGCATTCTCGATCTTGTTACCTGAGGATCTTAATTGGCACATGGGGATCTATGGGAAGAGATGGTCCCTTACATACATAGGTCCTAGGTTGTGAAGAGCTTTAAAGGTCCTAACCAGCACCATGAACTGAACTCTGAAACCAGTTGGCAGTCATAGAGGAAGAAGAAGAAGAGATTGGATTTATACCCCGCCCTTCACTACCCAAAGGTGTCTCAGAGCGGCTTACTAACTCCTTTCCCTTCCCCTCCCCACATCAGACACCCTGTGAGGTAGGTGGGGCTGAGAGAACTCTTGACAGAAACTGCTCTTTTTCAAGAACAGCTCTTATCAGAACTATGGCTTGCCCAAGGTCATCCAGCCAGGTGCAACTGGAGGAGTGGGGAATCAAACCCGGTTCTCCCAGATTAGAGTCCGTGCACTTAACCACTACACCAAACTGTCCCTGTCTGTTAACCCCTGTCAGGCTGCCACATTCTGAACTAACTGCAGTTTCTGGACTGTTGTCAGGGCCAGCCTAACATAGAGTTCATTGTAGGAATCCCACTGCAAAGTTACAAAAGCATGGATCATCATGGGAGAGAGTTGGCAAATCGAACGCAGCTGATAAAGCCACTGTTGGCCACTGCACCAACCTTCTTTTCCAACAGCAAGACTCTGCTGGAAGAAATGGTAAGGATTTCAACCAATGACCTCAGGGATGCAATCTTTATTTATTGTGACCAAGCTGGCATGCCAGATCAGGAGGTAGAAGCTGTGGATGCAGGTATGAATTACAGCCAGTGAAGTGAGGGGAAAGTAAATTAAAATTTAAATGTCTGCCTTATGGTTCTCAGTCATACGAAGATCCTTGTATACTAGTCCAGGAAATCTGACCCTGTCCTACATTTCTTACAATCTCCTTTTTCTTTGACAAAGAATACATACACAGGCACAAGTGTAGTATAGCATGGCTATATTTGTCTCTTCACTTCAGTCAGAGCAAAGGAAAGAGGGGTTCCTTCTCCAAGCATGTGTCCTTTAAACATTGCTAGCACATCACCTTGTAGTTTCTAGGTGGCTGACGGAGAATGATTGTTGAATTTAAGCAACGATCTTAACGATCATTGCCACCAAGTCTTCAACTCTGTGAAAACACAATGCAATTAGACTTTCAGCTTCACTGGGATATTTTGAAGAAGAAGAAGAAGAAGAGATTGGATTTATACCCCGCCCTTCACTTGGAGTCTCAGAGCGGCTTACAAACTCCTTTCCCTTCCCCTCCCCACAACAGACACCCTGTGAGGTGGGTGGGGCTGAGAGAACTCTGACACAAACTGCTCTTTTTCAAGGACAGCTGTGCCAGAGCTTGTGACTGACCCAAGGTCACATCAGCAGGTGCAAGTGGAGGAGTGGGGAATCAAACCCGGTTCTCCCAGATTAGAGTCCGCACACTTAACCACTACACCAAACTGGCTCTCGACCCTGGCAGCTCTGCCTGCCTGGCTGCCTCTGATCAAACCAGTGGCGAAGAAGAGAAGGCTCTGAGAAAGACCTGCATTCTTTTTGCAAGTAAGGAGGACAGCAAAGTCCAAATGCTTGCAATAAAAATAGTTGCCAACAATTAGGATTCTTCCCAAGCTGCTCACAAATCTATCTCCCCTGTAGTGGGTTTTGCTCATTTACCACAACTACTTCTCATTCAGTATATGCAAACAGTGTATATAAAAGGAATTTTATTTCATTTAAAGAGGTTACATTCTTACCTTATAGTCTTGTTACAGGCGCTAAAGCTGCTTACCAAAAAAAGCTAACAATATAAAAGCAGGTTAAAAAAAATAGCCAATTAAAATATAACTGTGACAAAAATGCAAAATCAGCCAAAAGAAAGAATAAATAATAAGTCTATCACAAACCTGAATAGGCCAGCTTAGCTCATCAGAGCTTGAAAGCTAAGCAGGATTGCCATGGTTAGTGATTGGACGGGAGACCACCGAGGAAGACTAGGGTTGTTGTGCAGAGGAAGGCAACGACAAACTGCCTCTGCTCATCTCTTGCCTGGAATGCTGTGTGGATGGTATTGCCCTGAGTTGGTGCAACTCGACAACATGTCCTTCTTCTGTCACCAGCCATCCACACACTATAAAACTACAAATATGATGGGCCTTCTTTGGCCAAGAAAATTCAATAACCAGGGTGCCACCACTAAGAAGGCCTTTTTCTTGTTGCCTTCCTAGCTTTGGAAGGTAAAGATGTTAAGAGTACAGTCTTCTCTAATCATCTAAGATCAAGGGTGTATATATCAGGGTATGAACTCAATTTTCAACAGGATTCAGAAGAGCCACACTGGCACAACTGTAGTTAGTCTAAACAGTTGTGTCAAATTATTCAAAGTGACAAAAAGTCTGTGTTCCCGTTGGACATTTTGATTTTGTGGAAGAATTCAAATGGAAGGGCAAATTGAAGAGAATATGACTGAGAGGTGGGGAGACTTTGGATTTTCCAAAGTGTAACAATATGTTAGCTGGTTTGTGGGCAATACCTTAATTTCTAAAACCACTTCCCCTGTTTTGTATTGTAGGCCTTGAATAGCCCTAAACATAAATCTGAAAGAAGTGACTGAGAGGTGGGGAGACTTTGGATTTTCCAAAGTGTAACAATATGTTAGCTGGTTTGTGGGCAATACCTTAATTTCTAAAACCACTTCCCCTGTTTTGTATTGTAGGCCTTGAATAGCCCTAAACATAAATCTGAAAGAAGAGTGGGAGGTTTTTTTATCCAAAAAAAGGGATCTGAGCAAGCCCTGCATCAAAGACATTCCTATGAGAAAGTGTAGATGCCACTGTCAGTCTAATATGCCATCTAGAAAGGAAAATGTCTGACCCCAGTTCCTAGATGCCACTGCTCTATTTCCTTCTATAAGAAGCTGACCACAATCTTTATGGTTGCTAATCATTTTCAGAACTCTCTGGAAATGTCACAGTTTTGAATCAGGGATATTTGGGAAATAAATGGAATTTTGGTTTGAGTGGAGCCTGATTATTATACTTTCTTTTTTTTTCTTTTTTCCACTTTCTTTCTGGGTGTTCTTGATCATCTGAGAACTCTGAACAAGTTTGTACTAGGATGGCAGCCCGGAACCTTGCAAAAGATGTGTATCTGTCTCCTCACAGAGGATGAATTCCTTTCTGACATGAAGCTGCCTTAGATTGTGTGGGATACTGGGAAAAGAAAGGTCTCTCTCAGGGTTTGCACTAAGTTTTTATCCCATCGCACAAACAGCCAGTACAACCCTCACCTCCCCTTCCCTGAGCACAGGAAAAAAAGAAAAGAAGGAAGGAAAGTGACAGAGGAAGGTAGTCAGTATTCATTTTCTATTTCTTGATACTCATCTTTTATTTCTGCATATAAAATATTTGTATTGCACCAGCATAAGCTATCTAAAGGCGGTTCACAAAAACAAAACAGCAACAAAAATAAAACACCAGTATCCTGACCTGGATAGCCCAGGCTAGCCTGATTTTGTCAGATCTCAGAAGCTAAGCAGGGCTGGCCCTGGTTAGTATTTGGATGGGAGACCACCAAGGAATACCAGGGTTGTGCCACAGAAGAAGGCAAGGGCAAACCATCTCTGAATGTCCCTTGCCATGAGAAGCCTACAGGGTTGCTGCAAGTCAGCTGTGACTGGATGGCACTTTCCACCACCATGTGCTGCCACTGCACCAATTGCAGCACCCAATTAAACCGCTCATGACAAAGATCCCCCATTCTCCCAAGCCCTTTTAAACACTGCAGCCTTGCAAAAGCTCTGGACACAGGCTGACAGGACCACCTTGGGAAGATCATTCTAGAAAGCTGAAGCTACAGACAAAAATTACTGAGATTGTGCAGGGAGAAACACCAGGGAGAAAACAAAGCTCTACAAAGATCTGAATCGGAAGATATGGTCTTTCAGATGTGTGTAGGGATGGTCATGAACTGAACCATAAAGTAAAATTTGTGACAAATTTTTCCCAGTTTGTTGTTTGGGAACAAAAGCTCATGATGAATCCACAATCATGGATTTCATCAAACTTTTAAGGCAGTTTGTAGCACTCATGCCAGTTCCTGGCCAGAGAAGGAAGCAGGGATTTAAAGAGACTTCTGCTCCAGCAGAAAGCTGCAAAAACAGCAATCTGGAAGAGCCAAGGTGAGCACCCCCCCCAGTTGCCTGAGCCTTCCCCCCAGTCCTCCCACAGGGAACTCACTCAGGAGTCATCCAGCAGGGGCAAGTGGAGGAGTGGGGAATCAAACCCGGTTCTCCCAGATTAGAGTCCGTGCACTTAACCACTACACCAAACTGACCTGTTTATGCTGGAAAGTATAAAAGAAAAATTGAAACTAGTCTCTAAATGAATGTGCCTCCACCAGGTTTCTCTTTTATCTGTCTGAAGACCTCTGCTGCTGATCTGTTCCTTGAAACCTTCTTGTAAATAAATAAATCTTCTTTGTTGTTAATTCCTGCCTCAGTGGCCTCCATATTCTACTTGTGCACCACAAAACTTACCTCACAGCAGGGAACCCAAACTTTAGACACTCGCTACCTTTAAAAGACCTGGTATCTGAGGGGAAGGTTTATAGTTTAAAATAAACCTGGTTCCCCCCAAATCATCGGAGGCTGCGCTGCAGTGCCAGGAAGGTAAAAGGACCTTTGGATCCATCATCTAAGTGATAGGTCAAATGGAAAAAGAGGAAAGTCAATTCGAAATGCTGTTTGAGCAGCCGCAGTTCAGAATCAACATGCCAGTGTTTTTCACACCCAAAGCTATTTCTGCTAATCCCAGGCTTGCTTTGCGGTGTTCAAACAAGAAAGGCGAGGGGGGGGGGAGAGCCCAGCTTGTGACCGTTTGAATCAGTCCCTGTTGACTCTCAATGGCCCTGTTCATACGAGATGTTTTGGGCCGGGAGTGGGCCGGATTGGAAGCGTAGCAAACTGGCGCGATCCCACGTCAACATCTGGCTGGCGTTGCGCTCCCGTCTCCGATCCGGCCCTTCCCCTGATGAAGCGCTTCAAAACTGAACCACCTACCTAGGTGGTTCATCCGTTTGGTCCGTATCATCGTTGGCCGTGGGATCGGCGGCGCGTCTTGCCACCGGCACATCCCCCGGCCCCCAGTCGAACTGCGCACGTGTGAGCATGCGCAGTTCGGCAGCCTCCCCCTCCCGAGCGTCCCTACCTCCCCGGCATCGGATCATGCTGGGGAGCAACGGCGCGCGGTGCACGGGATCCGTGCAAAAACAGCTGGGATCCCGCCCGCGTGTCTCTTTTTTGGTGCGGCTCTATTTGCTGGGTGTTTTCCCTGCCATGTGGCAGGGGCCAACGTTATGTAAAAAAAAAAAGTGACAGGTTTGGCAGCCATACACTCTGGGATCTCCTGCCTATTCCACACACAATACCATACAATGATTTCAGTTGGTACTGCTACGGATCCACAGGCCCCTGTGTTCGATGGGGATTGTTTGGGGTGGCAGGGGCCAACTTTATTTAAAAAAAAAAAAAAAAGTGACAGCTTTGGCAGCCATACACTCTGGGATCTCCTGCCTATTCCACACACAATACCATACAATGATTTCATTTGGTACTGCTACGGATCCACAGGCCCCTGTGTTCAATGGGGATTGTTTGTTTCAGTAGTGAAAGGCAGTAGAGGTGGTATCCTTCCTCCCCATCCTTTCTGCTTGGCTTTCCAATGTACATGCTTTGTTAGAAGCAAAGAGGAGTCATCAAGCTAAAAGTCTAGCATGACCAGGAACTGGCTTCTATAAAAGTGATCTCATGGGTATTCATAAATGAGCGCTGCATCATTTTGCAGCTTCTGTAGAGTATATTAAATAACAAAGCTAAATGCATCCATCCACTCTTCCAATGAACTTTCCAGCCTACACAGAGTAAATTGTGCTGCAATGCACTTCTCTTTAGCAAGTACAATTTAGTCCATTCATATGGGGGTGGACATAGTCCAAGTCTTAGGTCTTGAGCCCTTTTGCTATGTCAAGATGTGGCTTATGGCTGTGGGCGTCTTCACACTGCCACAGCAATTTTGACAAGAATCATCTTGCCCCAGTAATCCTTGTCTCTGTAATGAAATTATATTATGTTCTCCCACCTACCTCAATGTTACAATAAAATGTTAATATGAACTTTCGGGATTTATTACCAGTGTTGGTTGTGAAGATTTTTGAACAAAGTCAAATGGTACTCTGATGCCCCAATGGTATTTTTTTTATAATTATACTATCCAAGAAAAAATGCTGGCACTCAAAGCTCAGGAAACATGTTTATACATGAAAGAAAAATCAATGAGGATTTTTTCTCTCTCTCCTAAATCTAGTCAGTAGGCAATAAATACCAGGGAAGTAATATGTGTTGTGGAGGTGTGAAAGAAAGTTAAAAATGAATGTGTAATGCTTTCATTTGAATAAGCTCCAGAATATGTCAACATTGGCCTTCAAAAATGTTTTAGCTTCGTTACAAAAGGGCACAACCTATTTCCACCCTGGGAATCCCCTGGAATCAAGACAGGAATCATGGTTTCTTGTAGGGACAGAAACATTTCCAATAAAGACCAAGGCTCCACCTCTTTCTGCTGGGTACTGGAAATACATGGAAGCCTCCAGTGCAAGGAATTTTTTTTTTAATGTGTTTTGCTTCATCCTCACTGCCTCAGATGCCTTCATGAACAAGTAGTGGTGGGCTAGTGTGAACTGAGGATGCTGTGCTAGCATCCCAGAGAAGTATTCCGATGTGTACAGGCAGGGGTCGTTTCGTAGAAAAAGAGCTAGGGGAACTCATTAGCATAACTCATTAGCATATGCCACACCCCCTGCCATCACCAGAAGTTTATCATAAGACCACACCACCACTCAGTTAGTCTTAGTCTTAAAGGTTAGTCATAAAGGTGCTATTTGTTAGTCTTAAAGGTGCTATTTGAACTCTTGGACTATTTTGCAGCAACAGACTAACACAGCTACCTCGGGGAAGCTCCAGGATGGGGCTGGGAGTCCTTGCGGAGGCCACGTGGAGTGGCCTCGGCCAGGCAGAGGGGGAGGACGCCAACTTACCCTCCTGCTTCTTCCTCCTTCTGCAACAGAATGAGGCTGGAAGCAGGGGGCTGCCGGAAGAAGGGGGCAGGGCTTCGTTGTGTGCCCCGTCCCCCTGCACCTCACCCGGGGGAACTGCGTTCCCCCACGTTCCCCCCAAAATGACCTCTGAGTAGACGTATTGATGAACAAAAGCTTTTGAAGAAGAATGAACATGGGTTCTATAAGGGAAGATCTTGTCTCACTAACTTTTTAGAGTTCTTTGAGGGGGTGAATAAACATGTGGACAAGGGTGACCCAGTAGATGTTGTTCACCCAATCTTCCAGAAAGCATTTGATAAAATTCCTCATCAAAGGCTCCTAAGTAAACTCAGCAATCATGGGATAAGAGGACAAGTTCTCTTGTGGATTAAAAACTGGTTAATCAAGAGGAAACAAAGAGTGAGCATAAATGGGCAGATTTCACAGTGTAAGGTGGTAAGCAGTGGGGTACCGCAGAGCTCAATACTAGATCCTGTGCTTTTTAACTTGTTCATTAATGATTTGGAGTTGGGAGAAAGCAGAGATGTGACTAAGTTTGCAGATGACACTAAATTCTTCAAGGCGGTGAGAACCAGGGAGGACTGTGAGGTGCTCCAGAGGGATCTGTTGAGACTGGGTGAGTGGGTGTCGACGTGGCAAATGAGGTTCAACAATGAGCAAGTGCAAAGTAATGCACACTGGAGCCAAGAATTCTAACTATAAATATACATTGATGGAGTCCAGATTGGCAGTAACTGACCAGGAGAGAGATCTTGGAGTCGTAATAGATAACTCACTGAAAATGTTGACTCAGTATGTGACTGCAATAAAAAAGGCAAATGCTTTGCTGGGCATTATTTGGAAGACGACTGAAAACAAATCAGCCAGTATCATTATAAAGGTAAAGGTTCCGTTGCTCGAAAGCCAGATGCGGTGCTCATCTCCGTTTCAAAGCCGAAGAGCCAGCGCTGTCCGAAGAAGTTTCCGTGGTCATGTGGCCGGCATGACTAAACACCAAGGCGCACGGAACGCTGTTACCTTCCCACCGAAGCGGTACCTATTTATCTACTGGCAATTTCTTGCTTTCGAACTGCTAGGTTGGCAGGAGCTGGAACTAGAGACGGGAGCTCACTCCGTCATGCGGCATACTCGGGTCTCGAACTGCTGAACTACCGACCTTCCACAGCCTGCAGTTCAGCGTCTTAACCTGTATAAATCTATGATGTGGCCTCATTTGGAATATCATGTACAGTCCTGGTCACCGCAACTAAAAAAAAGATATTAGAAGCATTAGAAAAAGTGCAGAAAAAGGGGACTAAAATGATTAAGGGGATGGGACACCTTCCCTGTGAAGAATGGTTAAAGAGGTTAGGGCTCTTCAGCTTTGAGAAATGATGACTGAGGGATGACACGATAGAGGTTTACAAAATTATGCATGGGATAGAGAAGGTAGAGAAAGAAGTACTTTCCCCCCTTTCTCATAATACAAGAACTCAATGAAATTAATGATCAGTAAGCTTAGAACAGATAAAAGAAAGTACTTCTTCACCCTAAGAGTAATTAACATGTGGAATTCACTGCCACAAGAAGTGGTGGCGACTACAAGCATAGACAACTTCAAGAGGGGATTGGATAAACATAAGGAACAGAGGTCTATGAGTGGCTATGAGCCACAAGGTATAGATGGATCACTCTATCTGGGGCAGTGATGCTTTGTATTCTTGATGTTTAGGGAGCAACAGTGTGAGGGCTTCTGGAGCTCTGACCATGCTGGTAGACTTCCTATGGCACCTGAGTTTTGGCCATGGTGTGACACAGAGTGCTGGACTGGATGTGCCATTAGCTTGATTCAACCTTGCTTCTCTTACATTCTTAAACTCTTATGATTATGGGTGGTTGTTGGTTTTTCCCATTTGCAGGATGGTAGTTGCAGAAGGCCTTGCTCAAATGAGTGAAGCTGTCATGGTGGATCATCGATGGAGAGACAGTCCCACAGAGGGTCCAATGTCATGAAGGGCTTTGAATACCATAGCCAATACCTTGAATGGAACCCGGTGACATTGATACCTGTTTTTCTCCCACATGGGGGACCCATAGTGTCTTACAACAAAATATACAGAGAGAAAAAACCCCAGACCACAATGTAACTGCTACACAAAAAAGGCACTTATGACATTCTTCCTGCAGATGTAAAATGGAATGGTTCAGGAGGGCCTTCTTATAAAAGGAATACGGTACTTGGTAATATTTTTAATATTTTAGGAAACGTTGTTTGCTTTGTTGTACAAATTTCCCTGTTGTACTGTTTCTCTAATTCTACAATCTGCTTTTGTTTCATTATTTGTCCACTAGTATTATACTTTTTATTGCATACAGTATATTGGTTTCAATCAGAGGTCATTTCGGGGGGGAACGCGGGGGAACGCAGTTCCCCCGGGTGAGGTGCAGAGGGGCAGGGCACATGACGAAGCCCCGCCCCCTGCTTCCGGCCACCCCACTTCCAGCCCTCATTCAGCCAGGAGGAGGCAGGAGAAGAGGGAGGGTAAGTTGCTTCCTCCCCGCCTCTCCCCACCCCTGCCTGCCTGGGGCCAGGGAAAGCCTTGGCGGGGCTTCCTCGCACTCCTGCTGGCCTTGCAGGTCCACCGCCGGGCCCATGATGTCAGGGGGTGTGGCATATGCTAATGAGTTATGCTAATGAGTTTCCCTAGCTCTTTTTCTACGAAATGACCCCTGCGTCTACTAATTCTATCTGTACTGTCTTTACTCATGCATTCTCTGTTGTAGCCCCCACCTTATGGAATGGCCTGCCTGATGAAGTCAGGGAGGCTCCCACTCTTCTCACATTTGTAAACTATGGAAAACTGAATTTTTCCAGAAGGCAGTTTTATACAGATATAGGGCTTTATTATAATGGAACTGATTCAGGAAGAATGCTGAGAAAGAGACTGTGGATGATACTACTGTGTGTAGTACATACTATTTGTTGTTGTTATTCTGCTATGTAATTTCTGCATCATTTAATATGCCTAGTTAATATTTATGCTTTGTTTCAGCTTCAGCTCTCCCCCCCCCCCACTGGCTTTTTACTTGGTTTCAATTTTTGCATCCTAATCCCATTGCATTGCTTATCAGGTGCTCAATCCTGTTGACTGCTTTGACTTACACCGTGTAATTGGCCATATGTATAAGAAATGTGGACCATAAATAATCTAAATAAACAAATGAACACACAAACAAATAAATACAAAATTAGATCTAATTTAAGCTAAATTACTTTACATTTTCCATAAATACAGACCTTTGCTGAGATCAGGACAAAAAAGAACAATATTGTATGCATCAAACCAACACCGAGGAAAGGAAAGTACCTTTTTGAACAGTTGCCTGTGATTAGAGTAATAGATCCAACATCAATCATTTGGAGATAAACTTTCCTTCTTGAGAGAGGGCAACCCTGCTTACCCTGGCTGTTTGAATCTCTTAGTTGAAGCTTTAAAGAATTTTTCATTCTGAACAAATTTTGCCTGCTGTCCATCTAAGAGGTCCTAAAAGGGGGGGGGGGGAGATTGAAAATAAATCCTCCCTGTTCTTATCTTGTACTTACAGGTTTTGTCAATTTCTCAGACTTCCAGTTTGATTTTTCTGAGCTGCTTTGTCTTTGTCTTCTCCCCACCAGTCTCCAGCCACAGTCCTTTCTCAGATTACTATAGAAATAGAAGTGAGCATATGAACGGCTTTATGGAATTGCATCTGCTTATTTGGTGTAGTGGTTAAATGCGTGGACTCTAATCTTGGAGAACCAGGTTTGATTCCCCAGTCCTCCACTCGCAGCTGTTGGATGACCTTGGGCAAGCCATAGTTCTGTCAGAGCTGTTCCCTCAAGGATAGTTCTGAAAAGAGCTCTCTCAGCCCCACCTACCGCACAGGGTGTCTGTTGTGGGGAGGGGGAGGGAAAGGAGATTGTAAACTGCTCTGAGACTCCAAGTGAAGGGCGGGGTATAAATCCAATCTCTTCTTCTTTTTGTTCTTAATGCAACTAATATGATCAAGGGGTTGCAATGTCTTCCTAAAGAGATTGGGGATTTTTAATTTAGGAAAATAAGATGACTTAATTGGATCATAACATAAGTCTATAAAGCATGAACAGAGATTGAATAGGGACACTTGTCTTTCAGACTAGGAGAAAATCATGACATTTGATGGATCTTGCTTTCGATATGGTGTTGCGTTGCATTTTCTGCCATTGAAAATGGGTGCAAAGATTGACTTGGGATGTAGAACGAGTACAAAAATTTCATTTTGGTATGTTCCCCACCCCTTCTATCTAACCTATGATTCTAAATAAGAGTTGGATCAAGGCTTAGGATTCTGATATGCATGGGGAATCTCCTGAGATTACAACTGATCTCCAAGCAACAGAGATCAGTTCACCTAGAGAAAATGACCACTTTGGAATGTGGACTCAATGGCATTATATCCACTGAAGTCTACCCTCCAGTAACCAGCTGGGTCCATGAGCATCCTGATTTAATGTTGGCTTAAGGTGCCATCTGAATGCAAGACGGTATGTAATAATCCTAGAGCTACTTTTGGTTTCAGTCTGCTGAGAGTGATCTTCCATTTCAGCTCTCAGAATCTCCAGTGGTGCTTTAGCACCCCTCAAAGACTCTTCAGGTGGGGCCATGGTGGAGTGCCTGCTTTGATTACAGAAGGGCCCAGGTTCAATCACTAGTGCATCCAGTTAAAAGATGATGCAATGGACCATTCTCAGGCAGAGACCCCAGAAAGCCACTGCCAGCCAGAGTTGATAATATTGACTGAGGGCATGGTAGACCAATGTTCTTACGCAGTTCAGCAGTGAAAGATTATTCTCTAAGCTACTGTTGGCCAATGGCAACAACTGCCTTTTCCATGGAGGAACACCCTCGAGGATGATCTTCAGTCACCAGGAAATAGCTGGTTCCATCTTGTTTTGCTTGTGAGCTCCCTGGAGGTATTGTGGAAGATGAAATGCAGGACACATAGACTCTTGGCATGATCTGAGATAAGTAGGGTTGCCTGTGAACTTTCTAGGGGATATCTGTTTGACCACTGTGGAAGACCATTAGAACATTGAGTGGATGTAGAACATTGATTGGATGGAATTTGTGTACAATGTGTTATAAGTAACTCTTCTCATGTTCCTATCTTAGCTACTATTTAGTTTTTTTGGAGGGGGGAATTAGCTATATCTTTACTCGTCCTGCAGTGTGTTCAAAAGAGCTGCAATCAATAGATGTCTACAGGTGCCACATGGATTTCAAGGCTCCTAAGGTGTTCGGAAACCTTAATTGTGAAAAGAATCGTGATAGAGGACAGCTGACAGTAACCTTCTGCGTTCATGTATAATCCCTCTGCCAGGTAATACCAGTAAAGACTGAACTCATGGCACTTCAAAGACAGCATTAAGTATTTATTAGCATTGTCATTGACAGCATCAATCTTTTATGATGCTTCAAACTAATAAAATTCCTTTTAAAGCTGATGCACACAGTAGTACACTGCAGGTCTCCATTAAAAATGCAATTCAGGTACTTTGCATATTTGAAAAAAACAGCCCATTTGGTGTGTAGTTTAGATTTATTTAAGCTGTTGTGAACCAAGGGGGCTGTCTTGATTCTGAGACAGAATGTCAGCTTGTTCTTAAATTTACACTGCTTGAAATTAAGTCCTATTAAATTCAGTGAGCCTTTCTTCCAACTGAACATTCAGAGCAAGGAAGGGAGATCTGATGCAGATCTCCACCACAGTATTCATTGAGGCACCACTAAATCAGCGGCATTTTTGTTGTGTTAATAGAAATTCTCTTAATTCCTCTTCACCCAATTATTTCCCCCGAAATCCAATAATCAATGTCTTTCCCCCTTTTTGAGGAATTTGGAGTGAGTTTCTAATCAATTTTGTTTTATCAAAGAGAAATTCAAAGAGAGGAACAGCATTTCTGCAAAAGTTCAGAATTTCACTCTGTAGATGCTCAGGGGCAGACAATGTCTTCCCAGGCCTTTCTATGGTGTGTAACATGAAACAGCTTCATGAACTGACGTTATAAAAGGATGCATTGATTTCTCTAGAGCAGATTACTGCAATGTGTTCTACGCTGAAAAGTGTTCATAAACTTCAGCCAGGATAGCCTTGCCAGCCCACAGGTCTGGGTGGGGGATCCCCCAATTTCAGGGGCTTCTCCCCACCGCAGACCAGCTGGCCGGTGGGGGAAGCCTGGCCCTAAATGTCTGAGGGTGAAAAAACTCTGTCATGGCACTAAAGCCGTGGAACTCTCTCCCTAGGGAGACTCATCTGTCCCCTTCCACCAACTGGGAAAGATTTTGTCTTGTTTGGCATTCCCTCAATGATCCTTCCTTCCTAATCAATGTTCATATGTTTTGTATGTTTTTAAACTTTGGTATAAATTTTAACTCTGTTTTTTAGCTCTTTTAAATTATTTTAATTATTTAATATTTAAATCATTAAATATTTAGGGGATTCATCTGCAAACATTTAGACTGATTACCCGCTGGTACTACACACCTGATCGCCTACATCATCTCAACCACAATCATAGTCAATTCTGCTGGAAGCAATGCAGGCTTAAAGGAAACTATTTTCACTGCTGGTGGGAGTGCCCACTCATCAACAACTTTTGGAAAAGTGTCATAGGAGAAATAAACAAGATCACCTCTCAAATAATTCCTCTTCAAATTCAAGAAACACCTGATTCACAATACAACTACAACGAACTTACCTTGATTTTGCTGGCAGCAGCCGGTCTGGGCATAGCTACCACCTGGAAGTCTGCCTCTCCTTCGACGCTGACCATGTGGAGACATAAAGTAAGGGATCAGTTTATTATGTGCAAAATCTCTGACTCACTTCAAAGGCGATGATCTGGCACCGCCATGACCTACTCTAGGTTTGTACGCACATGGTTTCCATGGCTGCGGTACATGACAGAAGCTGATCTTCTTCCCACTAATACTACTTACTCTTCTTGGCTTTTCTTCTAGCTCTCTATTGTACACTTTGAGATACATACAAAAGTCTTCTGCATCTAAGATCCAGTTCTAATCTAGTCCTCACACTCGTTTTTCTGACAGAGGTAGCATAATTACCGGCACTTCACACTCTTCATTATTGGTTGATAAATGTTCAAAAATGTTAAAATAGTTTTTACTGTTACATAATAGACTTTTGAGGCTACTTGATCCTCGCCTCTTGTTGTTGCTTGTTTAATTCTTTTGATGTTCATTGTTGTTAATGATTATTTTAAAACGAATTAAAAAAAGAAAAAAAAAAGAAATGTCCCCTCCCCATAACAGTGCTACATTTCACTCTGAGAAGGCAGTAACCATTTTCTATTAGTAGGAGTGGAAAGCCTGGAGAAGAAGACTCACACAGGTATGCATCACAATTAAATCCTGCTGCTGCAGAATGAAGAGAGAAGTATCTCTCTTAAAGTGATGGGAGAATATATTTAGGGCAGGTAGCTGTGTTAATTCTGGGTGTATCCAGAATTAAACTTTGTTGGTCCTAAATGTGCCACTGGACTCAAACTTTGTTCAGGGGGAAATATTGTCCTTCAGCATTTCTGGCTCCAAGAAGCTGAAGCAGAAGGGTTACGGAAGGTAACTACTTCAGTAACTCAGTTGTTCATCATAATATGTGCTTTAGGGGAAAGGTTAGTACTTCCCCCACCAACTACCACATAATCTTCCTTAGCCAGACTCCTTTAGAAAACCAAACCTCCTTTAGGCTGCAGTCCAATACATGTTTGCTCAAATGAATCATGTTGAATAATGAAGGTTCTGGTTTCTGATATAAACCCCACAGTGATCCAGGTACTGGTCCCTGTTTTCACTGGTAAAGTGAACCCATGTGTTGGCTCTTTCTCAATCATTTTGTTACTGGAACATCTGAAAGATGTTAAAGTCTGAAAGCAAAGGTGCTGTGCCTGGCTGAAAGTCTGTTTTCTAGAACCAGCAAGCCTTAACCTTGCCTGGGCTGTTTGTGGGTAGTTAATTACTCAGTGGTGAAGGAATACCTTTGACTTGTATGTGTGGCCAAAGGGCTCTTTGCTTTCTGCTACTTTACAACAAGGGAAGTGAGTCCTTGACTTAGGGTTTGGGGTGAATGGTGAATCCAGATCAAACTGAGACCTGCAGTACTCGTATCCTCATAAACCTTACTCTTTTCTGCCTTGGGGGCCCTATTTGGGTGGACAAGTGGCAAAGAAATGTTTTAAATAAATAAATAATGGGTTCAAGTGGCAGGTTTTCAGAAAGGGGAGGCATATGGCACACTTCTGTGTGTGTCTGTGTGTCCTGCATTGGGTATTCCTACCGTTGTTGTAAACAGCTGAGCAAAAGAAGAGGTGCTGTTAGGTTGGTCTGTGCACAGAATTTGGTTAAGGAACTGTAAAAGGTAAAGGTAAAGGTTCCCTTGCTCGAAAGCCAGTCGAGTCCGACTCTAGGGTTGTGGTGCTCATCTCCGTTTCCAAGCTGAAGAGCCAGCACTGTCCGAAGACGTTTCCGTGGTCATGTGGCCGGCATGACTAAACACCAAGGCGCACGGAACGCTGTTACCTTCCCACTGAAGTGGTCCCTATTTATCTACTTGCAATTTCTTGCTTTCGAACTGCTAGGTTGACAGGAGCTGGAACTAGAGATGGGAGCTCACTCCGTCATGCGGCACTCGGGTCTCGAACTGCTGAACTACCGACCTTCCACAGCCTGCAGTTCAGCGTCTTAACCACTTGAGCCACCACAGCTCCTTGTACTGCAGTGCTAAAACATTTTTGGGAGGGAGAGATTGCAAGGGAGGAGGGCATAAGGGGACAAAACCACAGTTAGGAGGCTCTGGCTCCACCCATCATGTCCTGCTCTCCATCTCACCAGCCCCGATGGGTTCCAGTCATCACTGGTATACCATAGTGATTTCGATAGACCAATGGCCTTATTCAGTAAAAAGTCAGCTTCATGTGCGAAAGGTTATGATAGCTGGTACTTTGGGTTGTGTTTTCCCGATGGCTGTGTGCTGTACAAGAAGAAAAAGATTAGATTCTTTTTTTCATTTGCATTGATTTCTTAGGGGGGAGAAAGAATAATCAAAGATGTTGGCATCTCATTGTATTTTATGTTGATAGGCAATTGTTTATTCATTAGGGAGATGATTTTCTTGTTGATGTTTTCTTACGTATTGATTTTGTTATTTGATTAAGGCAGTTAATCTTAAAATTACCATACTAGCCATTAAGCTATAATGGAATTATAGTGGTTGGTCTGAGGATTTTGATGAAAATGTTCTTTTTACCTTTTAGGAGGTAGTGTTCTTTCAGTTAATATATCTTGGTGGAAGAGAGACCTATGGGGGAAATAGTTGACTGTCTTAATTTTCCTTAGATCCGTATATACATTATAGAAGGCCTGTGGACTTGAAAGCTTCAGATCAATAGCGAGTCCATGAGGAACTGGTTTAATATATGTGTCGCATACTAGTCAGACTAGGAGTGGGTAGATGGACCTGGGTTTTGAATCCCCACCTAGGGGCCAGGACGTGATACCTTGTCCCCATGCATCCACCACATGGTCCTTGGTCCAGATGTGTATTGGCACCTCCAGGTTTGGATTTTAATTTCCAGGTGTTTGCAGGTCTGATGTGGATTGGGACCATGGTGTGTGGGGAAAGGGGGCATCAGCCTTCCCATCATGAAAGGGTCCCCATGAACCACTGTTTGGCCTTTTGGGGAAACAGATATATACCAATGGGCTACATATAAATTTCTTCAATGGGGTATTTCAGGTTAGGGAAATTACATAGGGGGAGGTTTGAGTCCCTTCTTCCTGCACGCCATCCCAAACTGGGAATTCTGTGCACCAGTGTCCTAATGTACATCTGGTTGACAAAACCCCTGGTGGACACAGGAGAGGGGAAAACACATAAGGACACCATATCACATGGTTATGTCCAAAGCCATGAAGCTCACTGGATGATTTGGTCTAGTCAATTTCTTTCACCTATCTCAATGGGCTGTTGTCAGGATGAAACTGAGGGAGAACTATGTGTACCGTCTTGAGCTCCTGGCTTGTTAAAAATAAGATAGAAGTGTATGATCTAGAATCAAATAGATCAAATCTGTGCTAAGCTCTTAATTTACTAGACTGACTTATTTTGTTTATTTTGCATATAGTTAGGCTGGCTGTCCATCTGAAGACCCTCAAGTTCTTAAATAAATCCATTCATCCCCCCCTCTACCTGATTAATATAGGTGATCACTTAAGCCTACTTCACAAGGCTGTTTTAAGGATTTCTGAGAAATACAATGAAGCTTGTTAAGCATTTTGGACAACTGCTATCTACATTTGTGTAACACTATGCCAGCATGGTGTAGTGATTAAGAGTAGCGGACTCTAATATGGAGAACTGGTTTTGATTCCTCACTCCTCCACATGAAGCCTGCTAGGTGACCTTGGGCCAGTCACGGCTCTCTCAGAACTCTCCAGCATAGTGTAGTGGTTAAGAGGAGTGGACTATAATCCGGTGAACTGGATTTGATTCCCCACTCCTCCACATGAAGCCTGCTAGGTGACCTTGGGCCAGTCACGGCTCTCTCAGAACTCTCTCAGCCCCACCTACATCACAAGGTGCTTGTTGTGGGGAAAGGAAGGGAATGTGATTATAATCTGCTTTGAGACTCCTTAAGGTAGAGAAAAGCAGGGAATAAAAACCCACTCTTCTTCTTCAGTCCAAATGTCTCGTGGCCACTTTATGTAGTTGTGGCCATATGAAATACCACTCTTCCATTTCTCAGCCTATTCAGAGAAGAGGTCTCATTATGCTGAAACTGCATAATGAGTGTTCTGTGGATCAGATTCATTCCGGAAGGGTTTTGCTATTGTCCTAAATTATACAGTGACATCTGATGCTAGAAAAGCGTTGCAGTCCAAATTGATGAAGGGTACATTGTTTAGACTTGGACAATAGGCACATATGGGATCAAATCCCTATTAAACTGTGAAGCTGATGAGGTAACCTCTCATTCACATACACAGATTTTTTTTTCAGTCTTAAAGCCTGGGATTTGTTTTGACGGTAAAATGAGGGAAACTCATATGCATTGTTTTGAGGCCTGTGGAGAAAAGGTGGGATTAAGTAAAGGTAAAGGTTCCCTTGCTCGAAAGCCAGTCGAATCCGACTCTAGGGTTACGGTGCTCATCTCCATTTCCAAGCTGAAGAGCCAGCGCTGTCCGAAGATGTTTCCATGATCATGTGGCCGGCATGACTAAATGCCAAGGTGCACTGAACGCTGTTACCTTCCCACCGAAGTGGTACCTTTTTATCTACTTGCAATTTCTTGCTTTCGAACTGCTAGGGTGTCAGGAGCTGGAACTAGAGATGGGAGCTCACTCCGTCATGCGGCACACTCGGGTCTTGAACTGCTGAACTACTGACCTTCCACAGCCTGCAGTTCGGCGTCTTAACCACTTGAGCCACCACAGCTCCTAAAAGGTGGGATTACAAAATGATAATTGTTTACATTGTATAGCTGAAGTGAATGTTCTACAATGAACCCTTTTGGGTCAAAAATAGAACATTTAGAAGGGGTAAATAGCTTAATAGCTTCCCTTCCTACTCATTTTTCTTTGCCATTTCCATATGCCTGTTTGGTATCCCAACAGTGACAGTAGCTACTATATTTCCACTGCTGTTTGGTGTCGATTTGTTTCCTTGGTTTGTGCAACACAAAAGTGAGAACAGGAAGCACTGCCCTCATTTTGGTCTGACTTTGGACATCATCCCACAGGCAGATCTGATTGGCTATCTCACATTTTCGTGAAGCCCAATTGGAGTGGAGGCAATATGACCAGGATCAAGCCAGAGCTGCCTCTGGACTTACCCAGGAGTCACAGGATGCTCACTTGGGAACCCATGGTATCAGCAACAGGGAAACCCACCAGGAAGTGGCTAAATTTGCAGATGACACATTGTTCAGAGTGGTGAGAACCAGGGACATAAGAACATAAGAACATAAGAGATGCCAATGTTGGATCAGGCCAAAGGCCCATCCAGTCCAACACTCTGTATCCCACAGTGGCCAGAAATACCAGTGCCATCAGGAGGTCCACCAGTGGGGCCAGGACATTAGAAGCCCTCCCACTGTTGACCCCCCCCAAGTACCAAGATGACAGAGCATCACTTGCCCCAGAGTCCCTATCTATACCTTGTGGCTAATAGCCACTGATGGACCTCTGCTCCATATGCTTATCTAATTCCCTTTTGAAGCCGTCCATGCTTGTAGCTGCCACCACTTCCTGTGGCAGTGAATTCCAAGTGTTAATCACTCTTTGGGTGAAGAAGTACTTCCTTTTATCCGTTCTAACCCGACCGCTCAGCAATTTCATGGAGTGCCCACGGGTTCTTGTATTGTGAGAAAGGGAGAAAAGTACCTCTTTCTCTACCTGCTCTTTCCCATGCATAATCTTATAAGCCTCAATCATGTCACCCCTCAGTCGTCGTTTCTCCAAGCTAAAGAGCCCTAAGCGCCTTAACCGTTCCTCATAGGGAAAGTGTTCCAACCCTTTTATCATTCGAGTTGCTCTTTTCTGCACTTTTTCCAAAGCTATAATATCCTTTTTGAGGTGTGGTGACCAGAATTGCACACAGTATTCCAGATGAGGTCGCACCATTGATTTATATAGCGGCATTATGATATTGGCTGATCTGTTTACAATACCCTTCCTAATAATCCCCAGCATAGCATTGGCCTTCTTTATTGCAGTCACACACTGTCTCGACATTTTCAGTGAGTTATCTACTACAACTCCAAGATCTCTCTCTTGATCTGTCTCTGCCAGTTCAGACCCCATCAACGTGTATTTATAGTTAGGATTTTTGGCTCCAATGTGCATCACCTTGCACTTGGCCACATTGAACCCCATTTGCCATGTTGACGCCCCATTGAGGTGCCTGTCCTCCCCAGGCTCCCCCCCCAAATCCTCAGGAGTGTCCCAACCTGGATCTGGCAAAACTACCCCCCATTCCTCTCTGAAGACAGACAGTAAAGGGTGTGATAGACAAGGGAGCTGCTG
>NW_015168196.1:56733-59240 GCF_001447785.1 Gekko japonicus | reverse complement strand
AACATAAGCTCATATCGTTACACTTCATACACACATCATGATTACATATTCATTATGCAGGTTAAGACAGCTCAACTTGTCCCCTTGTGAAAAAGGTTTTTTTTTTCCCCAAGTCCCCGTGGTTGCGCACATGCACCCAATGGAGCATGCGCATTCGTAGTGAACACAAAAAAAGAAAACTAGTTCGCCGCGCCACGCGCTTCTTCGTTGCGCGCAGGCATGTGTTGTGATCGACGCCTCTCCGTAACCACAGAAGCTCCACGGTACCTCCACAGAACCTCCACAGGAGGTATGATCGCTTTACTGCGTGTTAGTTTGCCCCAGGGCAAACAGCCACGCTTCCCCCCCGCAATTTCCTGCCCGTGTGACCAGGGCCTATGTACATCTGACTTAGACATGCCTGTATACTATCCCTATGACCAGACAAGGGACCGATTCTGACAGTAGGCAACAGGAGAGCCTCAAAGGAGAGGTCATTCTAGAGGTGAGGGGCCACCACAAAGAATGCCTTGTCTCTATTGGCTCATCTCTGAAGGTGGGGGCACAGAGTGCCAGGCTTGAGAGATGGATCTGGGCCAGTATAGGAGCATAGACAGTATAGGAGGAGTTGGTCCTTCATTTCACACAATGAAGCAAAGCCAAATCTGGTTCCCCTCCCCGTTTTGGGGGTTCATTCTCTGGCAAAGCTGCTGAATCACAAGGGAGTCATGATAAAAATGGGATCTGAGGAAGGGAGGGAGTTCAAAGGGGTATAATGCCTTAGAGTCTACCTTCCAGAGAGGCCATTTTCTCCAGATGAATTGATCTCTGTCACCTGGGGAATCAGTCGTAATAGCCGGAGATCTCCAGCCGCCACCTGGAGGTTGAAGCCAAAAGCGAGAGATCACGGGAGGAGATGGAATTCCAAACAAAACATCCACGACAAAAATAGCAAAGAGTCAATGAAGATATATGTGCGAAACTGATTACTGGAATAATGATAATTCTGTGGGAAACGCTCTTCTTTTATCACTCACACGCGAATTATGCGCAATTAAAATATCCGTTTCACAAGGATTGCTTTATCGGAGCGTGTTGTAATTACAATTCTTATCAATTTCCACTTATCAGCTCTTGAAATAAACATCCCATGTTGACTCTCTGATATCAGAACCCAAAACTCTCATTTCCCATCACCACTCCTGGGGGCGGTGAGAGAAAAATAAGCTAACCAATGGCCCTCCGGCAACAGTATGACATCACTTCCGGGGGAAACCCGGAACTCTGTCCCACATGATTTACCTGCTTGTGTACATTGGCCCTAAAACCACAAATGATTTTTTTTTTGTCAACGGAGACCTTTTTTCCTTTTGCCTGAAGTTCTGTGTTAACTGAGGTCACAGCAATCTGTGTTTTTCATAAATCCCATTTTGTTGTGGCAGGGGAAGGAGGGGAAGGAGAGAATAAGCTCTGAATACAATGACTGCTACTTGTCACTTTTGAAAAGATGTGCAGCCACTGGCACCAGGTTGGGGGGGGGGGAAGCATTATCTCTAAACGTAGTGCTAGCGAAGGCATCTTGTTTGCATAATTTAACGCACCGTGTCGCTTAATGCGGAGCAGGGAAACAGCATGGTTCTATTCAATGCTGTCGTTAACTTGCATCAAAGGTAATGCAGCAATCTCCTCCCCCCCCATTTACGCTATTACAGTTAATAGGTTTCAACAGGCACATGACTGTGTGCCGCACTGCCTATGGAACCTCCCAAATATGGTAGGTTTACATTCCGGTCAGGGAGCCGAAAGGATGCAGACACTAAGAGAGGGGGAAAAGGTGGTAGTGAGCAAAGCTCCCTCTAAGCTATGGAGTCCTGTGAGCAAAAATTCTACTTTGTGAGCGGCTGGCATTAGAGTTGTGAGCGAGCGATTGGGCTGCGGCATCAGTCAGTTTGCTCTGGAGCCCTCCTTCCTGAGCTAAGGCAAAAATGTGAGAGCCGGAGGCTAAAAAACTGTGAGCTAGCTCACACTATATCAGCTTAGAAAGAACACTGGTTGTGAGGTTAGTATGGGCTGGGTTATACCACATTATTCCAGGGGCATCTGTATATTCCTGAAGCACAAGGCTCCTTCCACTGATTTAAGATGGTCACACCCATGAAGCTATCTTCTTCTGAATCAGACCACGGGTCCATCAAAGTCAGTATTTGTTAAAAATATTTGTTAATGTTTCTTTTGTTTTGGAAGACTCAAAAGAACCACACCAAACACGGTCAAGTTTAAATGGTGTTTATCTAACTATTTACTGGTGAATAATTAAACAACAGATTGTATATATCTAGAGTTATTTTCAACAGACCAACATAGAGCTATTACAGTTAAACTCTCAGAAACACCAACTGACAGTGAGTAGCAAAATAACTGTCACTCTCAGAATCTCAGTGTACAACCAAGACAGATGCGACAGCCAACCAGACTTCAAGTTGTCTCACACAGATAAGATTGACAGAGACCCACAGTACACGCCCACA
>NW_015168196.1:50691-54318 GCF_001447785.1 Gekko japonicus | reverse complement strand
CCCCTTGCTGGGATTGCCATAAATTGGTTGTGACTTGACAGGCCAGGATAACCCGATCTCATCAGATCTCAGAAGCTAAGCAGGGTCAGTACTTGGATGGGAAGCCACCAAGGAAGACTCTGCAGAGGAAGGCCAAGGCAAAGTATTTCTGCTTCTCAGCTGCCTTGAAAGACCCTTGCTGGGGTTACCATAGGTTGGTTGTGCCTTCACAGGCCAGGATAACCTGACCGCATCAGATCTTGGAAGCTAAGCAGCATTGGTACTTGGAAGAGAGACCACCAAAAAGGGCTTTTTCTGCTTCTCAGCTGCCTTGAAAGACCCTTGCTGGGGTTACCATAGGTTGGTTGTGCCTTCACAGGCCAGGATAACCTGACCGCATCAGATCTTGGAAGCTAAGCAGCATTGGTACTTGGAAGAGAGACCACCAAAAAGGGCTCTACAGAGGAAAGTACTGGCAAACCACCTCTGCTTCTCACCGGCCTTGAAAGCCCCTTGCTGGTGCTGCCATAAATTGGTTGTGACTTGACAGGCCAGGATAACCTGATCTCATCAGATCTCAGAAGCTAAGCAGGGTTGGTACTTAGAGGGAAGACTGCCAAGGAAGGCTCTGCAGAGGAAGGCAAGGGCAAACCACCTCTGATTCTCAGTTGCCTTGAGCACCCCTTGCTGGGGTCACCATACGTTGGTCGCAGTTTGACGGCACTTCTGTACTCACATAAGTATGTACGTGCTTTCCCAACAGGGACCCAAAGCATAACATCATTCTCCTCTATTTTATTTTCACAACAACTCTGTGAGGTAGGTTACATGAGAGTATGTGACTCGCCCAAGGTCCCCCAGCGAGCTTCCAGGGCAGAGTCGGGATTGGAACCTGGTCATGCCTTGGTAAAAAGTCTCCAATGGCAAACTTCACTAGGTCTTCTCAGTTCACTGGAGAAGAGGCATGTATTCTCTGGGCTGGTTGTTTAGGTCAGTAAACACATAATTGCTCGCCATTCATCCCCATGTTGCACCAGCGCGGCTGCATGCATACTTTTTTATGACTGATAATGAATTCATCACTTGCTTTCTTTGCCAGCACAGTCAGTAGTATCCGTTCATGGAATAATCACAAAAAAACTGATTGCAAGATTAGTTAGGTTAATGCATAGGCAATGAAGGAACATTCAGAGAAGGGGGGACAACTTATACTGCCTTAAAGTCCTTGATGGAGGGTTGACATAAAACTGTCCTAAACAGAATGGTTGAACTACAAGAACAGTCACATGGTCCTGAGGTCGCCCTGCGTTGGTTGCACCCTGGCAGTACATTGGTGTTGTATATGCAGTAAGATAGTACACAACCACTGTACAATTTTTTATAAAAAATGCAACGTGCATATACCGTGCAAACCAATATGCAAAACCCAACAGACAAAAGCAGAGAACCAATATTAAGAACATACGAACAAAAGAGAAGCCATGTTGGATCAGGCCAATGGCCCGTCTAGTCCACCACTTTGTGTCACACAGTGGCCAAAGCCCAGGTGCCATCAGGAGGTCCACCAGCAGGGCCAGAACTCCAGAAGCCCTCCCACTCTTGTCCCCCAAGCCCGTTCGCGGGGAGGGCGGGGTAGAAATGCAAATAGATAAATAAAAATAAACACTACTGCCCCAGACATAAGAACAAAAGAGAAGCCACGTTGGATCAGGCCAATGGCCCGTCTAGACCTCCACTCTGTGTCACACAGTAGCTAATGCTCAGGTGCCATCAGGAGGTCCACCAGTGGGGCCAGAACTTCAGAAGCCCTCCCGCTGTTGCCCCCAAGCACACTTCTGCCACAGACATAAGAACAAAAGAGAAGCCATGTTGGATCAGGCCAATGGCCCATCCAGTCCAACACTCTGTGTCACACAGTGGCCAAAACCCAGGGGCCACCAGGAGGTTCACCAGCAGGGCCAGAACTCCAGAAGCCCTCCCACTGTGGCCCCCCAAGCACCAAGAATACAGAGCATCACTGCCCCAGACAGAGTCTTCCATCTATACCTTGTGCCTAATATTGTTCATTAGAATAGAAAAATGAACTATAACAAGAAAAAAGTTAGGGGACATTCGCTCATCTCTAATCCTCTGTGATCCAGTTCTTCACTGAGGAAGTCTTCAACATTCTATTCAAAGTAGCGGCTGGAGGGGGGGAATGTTCATATACATTTTTAAATCTTTGCTGAATCCATATCTACCCACAACATCAGACTTGTCTCATGTGAACATCGTGCGGACGTAGCAGATGAAAACATTTCCTCTTGAAACAACAATATTCTCATATCGCCCCTCTGACATTTGTCATGTTGTTGTTAGTGACCTATTTACGTTCCCTTTCCTTCAGTGGACATCGCTCTCAGGGTTAATCACGGAAAGGAATAGTCCATTTTTTCAGTGCCCTGCCACAAGTATACTTTGGATTTTTAATAGCGCAGGGAGATAAAGGTCAGTTGCTCCTGCTGGAGAGCAGCCCATATTAAATGTTCGGAGGCTGAAGGTCAGAGTACCTGGATAAATTGAGTGACCTGAAATGTAGAGTTGCCAGAAGGAAAATTTAGGCTGAGTCTAGACAAACAGATCACTTTGAACAACCAGAGTTGGTCTGTGAGTAGAGCACTGCCTAACCGAATGCATCTAAATAGTATCCTGCACACAGAAGATGAGATATCCAGGAATGGGTTCTTACGCCAGCTTTCTCATACACACTACTTTTTCTATATGCAGGAACTTCTTAAAAATGGGTTCTTATGCCAGCTTTCTCATACACACTACTTTTTCTATATGCAGGAACTTCTTAAAAATTCAGACATGTGATCACCAGTGTTCCCTCTAAGCTGAGTCAGGGTGAGCTAGCTCAGTTTTTTAGCCTCCGGCTCACACATTTTTGCCTTAGCTCAGGAAGGGTGGCTCCAGAGCAAACTAATTTATGCAGTAGCTCACAGCTTTAATGCCAGTAGCTCACAAAGTAGAGTTTTTGCTCACAAAACATCACAGCTTAGAGGGAGCATTGGTGACCACCTCCACTTGCCGTGTCAAATAGAACACTGAACTGCAGGGTGTCTAGACCTCTCTTATGCATTTAAAACTTTCCTAAACAGCATTTAGATCGAGTGCCCAAGGAAAGCTGTAAAATAACTGAACTAATAGGAGTATTTGGATTGGGTCCATGGTTCCATGGGAAAGATCTTTCATACTTGTGTCCATTCTTTTTGGGTGTAAGAACAAGTAATTGGACATATTAGAGTCCATGTCAAAAATGAAGTCAAATGAGGAGGAAGATCTATGCTTTATTTCAATTAGCAGGAAAACAGTTGGACCAAATAGTCCATCCACAATCGACTACTTTCTTCTCAGCATATTCAGGAAATATGCTTCAATAAACAGGAAAACAATTGGACCAAATAACTCATCCAAAATTGACTACTTTCTTCTTTTTCTTCTTCATCTTCTTCTTGAACATATTCCGAGCATATTCAGGAACTACATGATATTTTATACATGGACTGACATCATCAAGAAAACAATATTCAAAAGGCATAATCTCTCCCTCATAATAAATCAGTAGCCATCAAACCATTCTCTTCAACCCCCTGCTGTGCAGCTGAC
>NW_015168196.1:28457-50424 GCF_001447785.1 Gekko japonicus | reverse complement strand
ATCGTGAACTTTGTACCTATTATCTTGTCTGCTAGCAATATCAGACCTACAAGAGGAAAGCCTTCTAGATAACAGGCCTTTCTTTACATTCTAATAAAATATTACTTAAAAGAGAAATCCATAAAACCAAGAAAAATATGAATATGAACAATCAAGAAGAAAAAAACCTATATTAAAAAATCTTTATATTCCCATTCATACTACATAATGATGTTAAGCCACTGTCCCAGATCTCATGAGGAGGAAAAGAAGAAATTGGATTTATACCCCGTCCTTCACTACCCAAAGGAGTCTCAGAGCAGCTTACAATCTCATTTCCCTTCCCCTCCCCACAACAGACACCCTGTGAGGTAAAAGAAGAAGAAGAAGAGATTGGACTTATACCCCGTCCTTCACTACCCAAAGGAGTCTCAGAGTGGCTTAGAAACTCCTATCCCTTTCCTTCCCACAACAGACACCCTGTGAGGTAGAAGAAGAAGAAGAAGAGATTGGATTTATACCCCGTCCTTCACTACCCAAAGGAGTCTCAGAGCGGCTTACAAACTCCTTTCCCTTCCCCTCCCCACAACAGACACCCTGTGAGGTAAAAGAAGAAGAAGAGGAGATTGGATTTATACCCCGTCCTTCACTACCCAAAGGAGTCTCAGAGTGGCTTACAATCTCCTTTCCCTTCCCCTCCCCACAACAGACACCCTGTGAGGTAGGTGGGGCTGAGAGAGCTCTGAGATAACTGCCCTTGAGAGAACAACTCTGAGAGAACTTGTGACTGACCCAAGGGTACATCAGCACAGCAGCTGCATGTGAAGGCATGGGGAATCAAACCCGGTTCTCCCAGATTAGAGCTTATCCACTACACTGTTAGCCAAATTGTCTTGATTTATTCATAACAGTGGGGAATAAGAATATTAAATGGCAATAGGCTCAATTATGGAACCAATCACCTATGCATACGGGAGTCCGACTCATCCAGTTCCCAGAAATAAACTCAGAGGCTAGATCATAAAAAGCAGTGATTTCTTTTACTGAAGGATTTCCATACATTCAAACATAGAATCAAGCAGGGCTATTTTTGGGCAGGAACGCACAGGAATGGAGTTCCGGCTGGCTCCTGAGTTGGCCACACCCAGCAGGAACTCATTAGCATAATAGGCCACACCCAAGAGCAGAAACACATTAGGATTGGCTACATTCGAGGTGTGTGGCCTCACATGCAAAGGAGTCCCTGCTACAAAAAAGGCCCTGGGTTTTGACAACAAACAAGGTAAACAGAATAAGGAGCAAAAGGTGGGTGTTGCTGGATGACCACACTTCTGGTAACATGGGGGTGTGGCCTAATATGCTAATGAGCTGTGCTGTCAGGGGTGTGGCCCAATATGCTAATGAGTTCCTGCTGTTGGGTGTGACCTATTACGCTAATGAGTTCCTGCTGGGCTTTTTCTACAAAAAAACCCCTGGAATCAAGCATTCTCACAGACAATACAGAACTAAGAATTTAGATAGAAAAATACAGAGACAATTGCATTAGCAGGAAATATCGATGTTGGGCTCCGACGCAGCGAGACGAACCTGCAGCAAAAAAGGGGGTGACACTAAGGGAAGGGATCATGTGTTGACTGGCAGCACATGCGGAAGGCTCCAAACAGCGCTAGAACGGAACCAGTAAGGTAGGGTGGGGTTAGGAGGATGAGGAGAGAGAGACAGCAAGCAATGGGGTGATGCTCTCTTTTTATACCCAAATGTGACTGGAAGCTGATGCTTCACTAGTCACGTAGCCCCCTGGAAGTACTAGAAAAATCCAGTCACTAATGGTCAGGAGAATGGGATTAATCATTGGGCAATTGCAATAATATTTGACTAATGGTGACACCTCTTAGAGAGACAAAGGAAAGAAAAGAATAGTAATGTCTCAGCTCCATTGATGGTAGTTGGTCTCAACGACTTGATGAGCAACAGCAGCGTTATCAGGATGGGCGGCTGGAGGACGTGACAGTGGTCTAATCCTATCATGGAATCTGTTCTTATGTTTAGGATGAAGCTGAGTACGTGTTACACCTGGAGGTGTCAATATGCAGAGGTGTGTGTGTGTGGGGAGAAGGTGCCTGTGTGATGGAGCTTTCTATGCGCCTGTGAAAGGATATCCAGGTTCCCTTTGCAGAGCTAGGCTTCTCTTTAGTGAACTGCTGCTGGTTTCATGTGTTTGCCAGGTCAGGGAGGCTCCAAACAACAAGGGGAAAAGACTAGTGTCACAGGCAGGGCTATTTTTGGGCAGGAACGCACAGGGACGGAGTGGTGTGGCCTATTATGCTAATGAGTTCCTGCTGGGCTTTTTCTACAAAAAGAGCCCTGGCTGGAGTCCCAAATATACAAATGCCACTAGTAGAAAACACCATCAAAGATTGCCAAAACAATATATTAAAGAATTATAAAGTTGGTGGTGTCACAACAACAACATTCATGAATCCTGTAATTATAATAAGGCATAAGATACAATATTTCCTCCTTTGAGGATAAGACATAAAGTCCATGTAGTCAACGTAACTTGATAGGAGGAGTCCACATAGTCATATAACATTGTCCAAACAGCCTTTGCAAAGACGCCCATTCTAGATACTTGGAAGATGCGTTTCCTTCGACTTCTTCAGTTTGCCGGCTGTGTAAGTGGAACCTGATTTCAGCATTTTCAACAGACCACAAGGTTCATAGTGTAAGAAGCAAATCATAGGTTCTCAATTGTCTGTACACATGCCAGCATTCCAGTAAGGTGGTACAGTCTCATGGCTACTGTCCAGTCCATTTCCCTGGCACACTATTTGCACAGTCCAGCTTTACAATCATAGTTCAGAACCTTTATAGATGCTGTATAAGGCGACAGCATGGCAAGAACACCAAACTGGCTGTCTAGGGTCATCTGGGGGGGGGGGGCTTAATGCTTACTTCTTGCACAATTGCACCAATCAAAACCACCCCCTGTGGTGGAGTTAGCCTTGAAAATTCAAAATGTGTCTTCCCATGTGGGTAGTTCCCCCCCCCTTATCTTTGCTGCAGTTGTAATTCCTGTATTTTGCCCCTAGGTGTCACTGGAGTACCGGTGGTTTCAACACACCTGGAGATTGCAAACCATACTATAGCAGAATTGCAGGGGAGACCAGGACAGCAGGGCTCCCATCGCAGAAAGAAAATCGCAGAAAGTACATCTGCTGTGATGACTTTTTAAAGTGGCTCAGACTCCTCCACTTCTGGAATATTTAGGCAGCATGCGCGCACAATCAAAGAGACATATGTTAAATAGTCACGGTAGCACTATGTTGCAAGAGATTCTATTTTCAACATGAGCGTGATGATTGTAAAATGCAAATACAACACTGGGCTCCATTTATCTGACTGATGCAGGCTTCAGTCCTGCGTAGGAGAACAGACACGCTTTACAAATTTCACTGGCTGCACCGCAGCTGGGGGCAGAACTCCCTACTTCTCCAAGCAGTTATAGGGTGATCTTTGTGTATACTGGACCTCCTATGGCCACAGAGAAACACTGGATTGGAAGGACGATGTGTTCATACTGGACAAACACACTGCCCGGCGGATGTGAGTCCTCTGTAAGCACCATAGTCCGATGTTCTACAAGGCCTGCTTTCTGACTGTGGATTACTGTGTTTGAGATACCATCAGCTGCTATTTTCAAGGGTTGAGCACCCTGTCTTAATACCACTGTATTACATGACAGCTTCAGGGCCTTGCTGCAGAAAAGAAAAATCCATCTAGTCTGCTTGGTCTAGCCGAATTGTCCTGAAAACTAATATGCAGGACCTGACTACCATTGCTATATCTCTGGCAATGAATCCCACGTTTTAATCATTATAAAAACATGAGAGCCCTGTTGGATCAGACCAGTAGCCCTTCTAGTCCAGCATCCTCTCACACAGTGGCTTGCTGGTAACGCTGCAGGGCCAAGAAAGTGAAAGGAGCATGCAGTGTGGAGGGTACCATAAAATCCGACAATCAAAGAAAGTGAAAGCAGCATGCAGTGTGGAGGGTACCATAAAATCCGACGATCAAAGACAGTGAAAGCGGCATGCAGTGTGGAGGGTACCATACAATCCGATGATCAAAGAAAGTGAAAGCGGCATGCAATGCGGAGGGTACAATAAAATCCAATGCTCAAAGAAAGCGAAAGTGGCATGCAATGTGGAGGGTACCATAAAACCCGACGATCAAAGAAAGTGAAAGCGGCATGCAATGCAGAGGGCACCATAAAATCCAATGATCAAAGAAAGTGAAAGCAACATGCAGTGTGGAGGGTACTATAAAATCTGACAATCAAAGAAAGCGAAAGCGGCATGCAATGCAGAGGGTACCATAAAATCCGACGATCAAAGAAAGTGAAAGCGGCATGCAATGCAGAGGGGAATTTCTGTTCCAATGAGGGTTTCGTAAAACATTGGAGGGAAAAGCCAACCCAGAATCACCCACACGGAGGTATCTGACGAAGGCAGCTTTGACTCTCGAACGCTCATACCCCCAAACTCTTGTTGGTCTCTAAAGTGCTACTGGACTCAAATCGAGCTATGCAATGAGCAGTATCTAGTTTTGCCCTCGGGTTCAGGCTGTCGCTTTCTGCCCCGATTCCCAGCTAACGGATTCTCACCCTTGCTTTCCCAGGAGCCCAGGAAAGGTATCCGAGGTTCAGAGCAAAGGAGGTAGAAACAGATTGTTCAGGACGACTCTTCCATTTGCAGAAGATCAGCAGGGGGCAGCATCATCTTGAATCTACATCATTACTACTGATGTATTCCTTTAGTAAAAAAAAAACGATACAGGTAAAGCATCTCAAAGGAGAGGGACCAAATTTGCATTTGTATCTCCCTGCTTGGCATGCTATCAGGGATCCTGCTCTTTCTCCTCTTCAAAACATGGAGCGCTCCGTGTACTTTAGAAATTGTCTGCGTTTACCACTCGGTGTCGTTCCAGAGCGAAGTCTGCGCTCGCGACTTGGTGCTTTTCATGTTGAAATGTCCTGAGTCATTCACTTCACTTGAACTGTTAATTAAAGACTTGGGTAAAGGTTTTCCCAAGAATACGGGGAGGTCATTTTTAAAAATGCGCTTCCATGCCAAAGCGTCATTTCCAGAGTGAAATGATTCCCCACCGCTGAAGGTGAAGTCCAGAAATGTATAGGATTGAGAGGGATCTTGGCTTTGAACAGGGCAAGGCTTTCGAGACGGAAAGTAATTTTTTTGGACAATTAATTTCAGTTCTCAAATGTGGTCCCAGGACCTTAAATGACCTTGTACAGACTAGGTATCTTCCCATCCCATTATCATCTCTGGAAAACCTGGGCTGATAGTTAAGAACATAAGAGAAGCCATGTTGGATCAGGCCAGTGGCCCATCCGGTCCAACACTCTGTGTCACACAGAGGCCCAAACCCAGGTTCCATTAGGAGGTCCACTGAAGAAGAAGAAGAGAAGAGATTGGATTTATACCCCGCCCTTCACTACCCAAAGGTGTCTCAGAGCGGCTTACAAACTCCTTTCCCTTCCCCTCCCCACAACAGACACCCTGTGAGGTGAAAGAAGAAGAAGAAGAGATTGGATTTATACCCCGCCCTTCACTACCCAAAGGAGTCTCAGAGCGGCTTACAAACTCCTTTCCCTCCCCCTCCCCACAACAGACACCCTGTGAGGTAAAAGAAGAAGAAGAGGAGATTGGATTTATACCCCACCCTTCACTACCCAAAGGTGTCTCAGAGCGGCTTACAAACTCCTTTCCCTTCCCCTCCCCACAACAGATACCCCGTAAAGTCGGTGGGGCTGGGTGGGGCTGAGAGAGCTCTGACAGAAACTGCTCTTTTTCAAGAACACTCTTATCAGAACCATGGCTTGCCCAAGGTCATCCAGCCAGGTGCAAGAGGAGGAGTGGAGAATCAAACCCGGTTCTCCCAGATTAGAGTCCGCGCACTTAACCACTAGACCAAACTGGTGGGGCCAGAACTCCAGAAGCCCCCTCCCACTATTGCCCCCCACCTTTTCTCCCCATAAATGAACATTGGGAAACTGATATGTAAAAATGAGAACACCAGTCAAATTTGGAGACACTAGAATCCTAGAATCACAGAGTTGGAAGGGTCCAGACAGGCCATTTATAGTCCAACCCCCTGCTCCATGCAGGATCCACCTAGAGCATCCCTGACAAGTGTTTGTTTAGCCGCTGCTGAAAGACTGCCAGGGAGAGGGAGCTCACCACCTCCCCAGGCAGCTGATTCCACTGTCACACAACTCTGTCAAAAAGCTTTTCCTAATGACCAGCTGGTCCCTTCCCGCCCTGAAATTAAACCCATTCTTGCGAGTCCTCTCCTCTGCTGCCAACAGGAACAGCTCCCTGCCCTCCTCCTCTAAGTGACAGCCCTTCAAATACTTCAAGAGAGCCACCCTGTTCCCCTTCCACCTCCCTTTCTCCAGGCTAAACATTCCCAAGTCCTTCAGCCTTTCCTCCTAGGGCTTGGTCTCCTCGAAATGGCATTAAAGGTATTTTTTGAAATAGTCTAGTTTGGCCATAAATCACATTATTTGGGTCAGGGGAATGGCACCAAAGCTTTTATCCAAAGATGTTTGATCGGAGAAAAACACATTTCTTGTTTCGGGAAACCTCAAAACTAACAACTGTCGGGGCCCTGCAGAGATAGACAGAAGTTTAAAAAAAAGGTAAAATCTTTTCAAATTATGGCATGTTCTTCATTCATGCCAAAGTCCCCTGGGAAAATTTCAGAGTCTGCCTTCAGCCGGCTTGTATTTTAAACACTACTTTTCAGTCCAGCCGCCTGCTAACCGCAACAGGTAATATCCCCGGGATGCCGGAAAGGTTGACAGTTCGTGCAGACATGATGAAACGGCCAGTGATCCTGGAATTTGCGGCATCAATAAACATTTCAGTGAAAATGAGGGGAGTCTGAGGCAGCTGGGAGGCTGGAGGCCAGTGGTAGTAAAACCAGATCTTATGAGGCAGCTGGCCTTAGCTATTGACATTGTCATTCAAAAATGATGACCGGAGGCAGGTATTCAAATGAGGGAACGATATTAGGAAGTCAGTTTTGAAAGCCATTGGATTATAGGGATGCCAACCTCCAGGAGGGCCCTAGGGATCTCTTGGCATTACAATTGATCTCCAGACTAGAGAGAAGGAGAAGAAGAAGATATTAGATTGAGAGCTTCCAGTTTATGGCGACACGCAGGCAGACGCATCTCCCGGACGTCCCAGGGATGTAAACTGCACACCAGCGTGTCGGAGAGGGTCCGACGGGTCGCGACCCCCAGAGCCTTGGTAAAAGGCTCCCAGCCAGGGGGCTTTTGAGGGCGACCTCTTCGATGGCCGAAAGCCAGAGAATTTAGGCGCCCCTCCGCCCTGAAGGTCCTGCCGCTGAGTGACCGCATGGTACGAGTGCTGCTGACCAGGACAAGCGTTGGAGATCGGGCGAAATAAATGATGACGAGTGAGGCCAAATGGCCAACAACGAACTGTGAGTCAGGTTAAAGCGAGCATGAAGATATAATAAGAAGCTGCTCCCCCTAAAGAGCGAGGGGAAACTGAGCAGGGGAGGGATCGCTCCCAAATGCATAGACGAAACACGAAAGGAAAGAGGGGGGAGCGGAAAAATAAGCGACTAAAAGTGTTTTAAGAGACTTACCAGAGCGCAGAAAAGTGTTTGGGCGAATACCAGAGACTTTAGCAACTTTTTTGAAAAGTAAACAAATCCAAAAGGTGGTGGGGAAGAAACCAGAGAAAGAGAAGCTGTGAAATCGAAACTAGGGGCCAGTCCTCAAACGGATGAGGTCACTGAGCTCTCAAAACTCTTGGCTGACTCCCTGCGCCCCCTGCTGGACGGGATCACTGGCATTAAACAACAACTGTCAGTAATTGGGCAGAGTGTGGCAGGGCAGCAGATGCAACTGACGCAATCCTTAAAAGCAACAGAGCAAATGGGAGAGATGGTGAAGGAAATGGACGTCACTACTAAAAAAACTAAGAAAAAGGTGCAAAAGCTGGAAATGAAGCAAGCTACAGAAGAATCAAAGCTTTTACAGCTATAAATGGATAAAGCAAATTTGGTCCTACGGTTTCAGGGGGTCCCAGAAATTGAAGGAGAGAATCTTACAAACAAATGGTTGTACCGCCTCCCCCCCAGGCGCGCCGCCCCCATGTGCTTCTGAGCGTGCTTCTGAGCCTTGCGCTGGCCCCCCCCCCCGCGCTGGAGCCAGCAAGCGAGGGCGAGGCGCGCTTGCGGTCAGGCCATGGCACGCAGGGCCTGCGGCTCTTTGGCGCGGGGCGCAGTTTGGCGCCCCTGAGGGCCAGCGCGCCCTAGGCAAGCACCTAGTTCACATAGCGGGTGAGCCGGCCCTGCCTATGAAGAAAGGTTAAAGCGCCTGGGCCTCTTTAGCTTGGAGAAACAACAACTGAGGGGTGACATGATCGAGGTTTACAAGATTATGCATGTGTCATGACCCCAGAGGGGTCTTTGCCTAGATGTTGTTCCCTTTCCTATATTTTCTGTTGTAGTTTTGTAGTCTGAAACCCCCCCCAATAAAAACCTCCCCCCAGGGGGATGCAAAAAGAAGAAGAAGAAGAGATTGGATTTATACCCTGCCCTTCACTACCTGAAGGAGTCTCAGAGGGGCTTACAAACTCCTTTCCCTTCCCCTTCCCACAACAGACACCTTGGGAGGTAGGTGGGGCTGAGAGAGCTCTGACAGAAACTGCTCTTTTTCAAGGAAAGCTCTTATCAGAACTATGGCTTGCCCAAGGTCATCCAGCCAGGTGCAAGTGGAGGAGTGGGGAATCAAACGCGGTTCTCCCAGATTAGAGTCCACCCACTTAACCACTACACCAAACTGATCAGTTCCCCTGGAGAGATCAGTTCCCCTGGAGAAAATGGCTGCTTTGGAGGGTGGCCTCCCCACTGAGGTCCCCTGTCCTCCCCAGGCTCCATCTCCAAACCTCCAGGAGTTTCCCAACCTGGATCTAGCAACCCTACCCCCCTCCCATCCCTCACTGGTGACCAAACTCACATTGGAAGCTGCAAAATGGGATTCTGCATGTTTCTGAAAGTTTGTTTCCCGCAGGACCCAGACAGAATAGTGGAGGAACCTTGTTGCAGACTACCCCTAAGAGATGTGAACACACCAGAGGCTGGGGTGGTGGTAGAAATGAGGGCGAGGTTCTTGAGAAGTTTGCTAGTGAAATGTCAAGGAACGGGGATGATTTAAGCCCATCCCGCCTATTCAGAGCCAATTTCTTTTTCTGAGTTTACCACCCTTTTCATCCTATTGTGACGTGGTCCTGTCTATCTCCCTTGATGTGGCGAGGGGGCTTCCGTGGCTTGATGAGGCTGTGGGCTATGCAGTGGAGGGCCACCCAGGGCGGACAGGCCACAGCAGAGAACTCAGACAAAATGTGATCCAGTGGAGAAGGAAATGGCAACCCACTCCAGTATCTTTGCCAAGAAAACCCCATGGACAGTAACAAAAGGCTAAACGATATGATGCCGGAAGATGAGCTCCTCAGGTCGGAAGGTGTCCAATATGCTACTGGGGAAGAGCAGAGGGCAAGTACAAATAACCCCAGAAAGAGCGAAGCGGCTGGACCAAAACAATCAACCCTGACTGTTCCCTGGAAGGCCAGATAATGAAACTGAAGCGCGAATACTTTGGCCACCAAATGAGAAGGGAGCACTCCCTGGAGAAGACCCTGATGCTGGGAAAGATTGAAGGTCAAAGAAGACGGGGACGGCAAAGGATGAGATGGTTAGACAGTGTCATAGATGCAACAAACATGAAATTGAGCCAACTTCAGAGGACGGCGGAAGACAGGAAGGCCTGGCGAGATCTGGTCCATGGGGTTGCAAAGAGTCGGACTCGACTGTGCGACAGAACAACAACAAGGAGAAGCAAGACTTTATTGACCTTGGAGATAGGGGATGCTTGCTGAAACACTGGCAAACCCAGTGGGGCATCTTTTGGGGGGAGAATACAAATGTGGCTAAAAGGTAGGGTTGCCACCTCTGGGCTGGGAGATTTGGGGGCATAGAGCCCAGGGAGGCAGAATTTGGGAAGGTGAGGAAGCTCAGCGGAGTATAATGCCCTGGAGTCCACCTTCCAAAACAGCCAATGTCTCCAGGAGAACTGATCTCTGTAGCCTGGAGTTAAAAGGTACATGTGGACACATATTGAAGGAAGATGTTATCAGTGGTTGGACATCCTACCGTTGCTGATGTCCCTTTGCTTGACCTTGACCTATATTCATACTGTTTAGAAGAGGTGTGAATGTTCCATGTCATCTATTGATTCTGCATCGCAGCATGAAGACTCTCACGTGGAGGGAGGTGTTGTGAATCTTTTCTCTTTCCTGTGACTTTATCTTAAATCTCAAACTACACAATTAGGCATTACAATATTAGTCTTTGATTTTCAGTTAACTGATGGTCATCAATTTCTCACAATTATATAGTTAAAACTGTGAATGTATGATGATGCTCGATGGCGATATGGAATTTAGCTCTTTCCCCATCAACACAAATTATTTTAAACGGCTATGTGATTATTTCAGATCTACATAAGATATTGAGAGAATTTGTTTGCATATCCTTCCTTATAATTTCTATTTTTAAGTAGGGAATTGTGAAAACATATTGCAGGGCAATAGCATTATCGGTAATGCTATTATAATGATTTACTTAGATTTGTTAACGGGCAATAGCATTATCGGTAATGCTATTATGATTTACTTAGATTTGTTAATCTATTTCTAAAATATTGTCTTCAATATTTGTAAAATAATTTTTGTTACTCAGTCGCACAGTCAAGTCCGACTCTTCGCGACCCCATGGTTTCGTTGTTGTTGTTGTTTTGCTCACTAGACTCCACAGCTTAGAGGGAGCATTGCACAATATACAGATTTACTAGAGTATAAGATTTCAAAAACTCTCATTATTTCCCCAAAAAAAATATTGCAAAAAGAATGCCGCACCCTTATTCCTTTTACCCCCTCATACCTTGGACTGCAAGAAGATTAAATCAGTCAATCCTAAAAGAAATCAACCCTGACTGTTACCTGGAAGGCCAGATAATGAAACTGAAGCTCAAATACTTTGGCCACTGAATGAGAAGGGAGCACTCACTGGAGAAGACCCTGATGCTGGGAAAGACTGAAGGTCAAAGAAGACGGGGACGGCAAAGGATGAGATGGTTAGACAGTGTCATAGATGCAACGAACATGAAATTGAGCAAACTTCAGAGGAAGGCGGAAGACCGGAAGGCCTGGCGAGATCTGGTCCATGGGGTCCCTTTGCTTGACAAAACTACTAAATTAGGTGTGATCGAGACAGTGTTCCATGCTTGTAGCGCACATTCCTTGGTGGATTCCATTGCGAAGCTTGGAAAATACGGTATACCCCTGACATTTAAAGGACCTTACTCTAATTTTAACACATCTCTGGCTTCTTCAGGGACTTTAAATGTAGGAAGAAATTTCAAAACCGGCATGTACTTCTTTTTTTAAAAGAACAACACAAGCTCTGCACTTAGATATAATACCAGGAGGTGGTGTCCTTCTTGCTCTTTTGATCCCCAGCTACCCTGGTAGAGTAGTAGTAGAGGAGTAGTAGGTTTAATAGTAGTAGTTATGTTACACAAGTAGAGATGTAAAAGCCCCCCAAAGATGGAGAAATTCAAGGGGAAATGCTTTTTTCCTGGGTGGTTTTTTTTTTGGGGGGGGGGATTTCCATTTTTCCAATGCAATAATTGGAAAATTTGGGGGAACACTAGGGTTGCCAGCTCCAGGTCGGGAAATACTTGGAGATTTTGGGAGTGGAGTCTGAGGAGGGCGGGGTTTGGGACAGTGTTCCCTCTAAGCTGAGTTCGTGTGTGCTAGCTCACAGGTTTTTAGCCTCCGGCTAACAGATTTTTGTCTTAGCTCAGGAAGGATGGCTCCAGAGCACACTAATTTATGCAGCAGCCAGATCGATCGCTCACAACTTTAATGCCAGTAAGCTAACCAGGTAGGATTTTTGCTCACAAGACTCCACAGCTTAGAGGAAGCATTGCACAATATACAGATTTACAAGAGTAGAAGATTTCAAAAACTCTATTTCCAAAAAAATTGCAAAAAGAAGCTTGCAAGACAATGAGGAGCCGGTAACAAGAATCCCGTTTCTGTCATCTTCATCAGATCTTACAGCTTCAAATATCTATGGATACACAAGTATTATAATAAACAATATACCACAACATATACCTAACATACCGTCAACCAAAAAACAACCTCTAAGAGTAACAGAAATTACAATACGTGCTTATGACTCAGATTTCCAGGAAGTATAATAGAAGACCTGGGGGATACCCCAGAATTACAGCTCATCTCCAAAGTACAGAGATTAGTTCCCTTGGAGAAAATGGATGCTTTGGAGGGGGGACTCTATAGGGTACTGAACCCCACTGAGGTCCCTGTCCTCCCCAGGTTCCATCCCCAAGTCTCCAGGAGTTTCCCAACCTGGAGATGGCAACTCAAGGCCCAGACCAGGCCTTACTTAACATTCTAAAAAAAAAAATTATGTTCTGTTTTGTTACTGGGTACATAAGGACATGAGAACATCAGAGAAGCCAATGTTGGATCAGGCCAGTGGCCCATCCAGTCCAACACTCTGTGTCATACAGTGGCCAAAAATACCAGGTGCCATCAGGAGGTCCAGCAGTGGGGCCAGGACACTAGAAGCCCTCCCACTGTTGACCCCCAAAGCACCAAGAGGACAGAGCATCCCTTGCCCCAGAGCTCCTATCTATACCTTGTGGCTAATAGCCACTGAGGGACCTCTGCTCCATATGCTTATCTAATTCCCTCTTGAAGCCGTCCATACTTGTAGCTGCCACCACCTCCTGTGACAGTGAATTCCATGAGTTAATAACTCTTTGGGTGAAGAAGGACTTCCTTTTATCCGTTCTAACCCGACTGCTACCGTGGAGTTACGACAATATTACAATATTAAATCCCAATCTTGAGAAGGGATGAGAAGAAGAAAAGAGACAGTTTTTCTACAAGGAAGGCAAGCCCGGGATGTCGAAACCATTATCTCCACCCTCCCATCCCTGGCTGGTAATCTCCAGACCAAATTACTGAGTGTTTAATCAACAGCTTAATGTGGTAACACATTTGCAATGACGATTCCTTCACCTCTCAGACTGTCTGGAGCCGCATCCCATCAAGTCCTTGCCTTCGTGTTTAACGCCTTAATGGTCCCCCTGACAAAATGAGGGAGGGGAGGAGAGAAATAGATCCAACCGGGGAGGGAGGAACAATTATGGGACAGACACACACAAATGCTGCTTGGTGCCAGCTTTTGTTACTTCAAATAAGCAAAATTACAGCCAACGTTTTCCTCTTCTACGGTTACATAGCAAGTCTTGGGAGAGGTTTTCGAGTAAACGGGCAAGGACACTTTCATGGCCTTGGTGCGAAGTGAACTAAGTCAACGGAAGGAGGCACTGAGGGGGCTAAAACTTATTCAAGCCGCCTCCACGTTCAGGGGCAGGAAACCTCTCAATCCCAGTGCCAGGAGGCAACATCAGGAGAAGGCCTCGGCCTCTATGCCCTGTTGTTGGACCTCCAGAGGAACTGGTCGGCCATTGGGTGAGACAGGATGCTGGACTAGATTGACTACTAGTCTGATTCAGTATGGGTTCTTTATGACCTTGAATCTTGTGCCACAGCTGTTGTTATGGATTGTTGTTATGGATTGTTGTTATGGATGCCTCCAGCATGACACAAAGTAGAGGAAGAGAAGGAGATTGGATTTATACCCCAACCTTCACTACCCGAAGGAGTCTCAGAGCGGCTTACAATCTCCTTTCCCTTCCCCTCCCCACAACAGACACCCTGTGAGGTACGTGGGGCTGAGAGAGCTCTGACAGAAACTGCTCCTGAGAGAACCTGTGACTGACCCAAGGTCACACCAGCAGCTGCATGTGAAGGAGTGGGGGATCAAACCTGGTTCTCCCAGATTAGAGTCTGTGCTCCTACCCAAGAAAGGAGACCAAGACAGTCTCATAAGTATTCCAAGGGTGGGTTGTTCTCTAGTCACTCTGGGCGCCCAGGCAAGACTTGATTCTGACTGCGGACCTCAAGATATGAGACAGATTTCTTAAAGCTGGTATCCCTTTGACCTTTGAACACATGAAGCTGCCTCATACTGAATCAGACCATCGGTCCCTCAAAGTCAGTATTGTCTACTTAGACTGGCAGCGGCTCTCCAGGGTCTCAGGCGGAGGTCTTTCACATCCCCTACTGCCTGGTCCTTTTAATTGTAGATGCCGGGGATTGAACCGGGGACCTTCTGCACGCCAAGCAGGTGCTTGACCACTGAGCCCCTCCTTTACATCTCCAGTGTACTTCAGGGTGTTCAGCCATCACTACTGGGCAGCGTGACAGTTGTCTCCAAAACAGCTATCTTTTAGATTGCTATGGGGGGGGGGCTCTACAACTTACCTGGTTGCTTCTTGCTCCTTGTGGCCCAGGGCTGCTGGGAGCAGGGGGTGGGGCTTGTTGCATGTGCTCTTTACTGTCAGAGCTTCGCTCCTGTGCGCTCCTGCAGGAAATGACCCCTGAGTGATCCCCTAAGCCTTCCTGGTCTTTTCTGGACACCCTCCTACCCAAGTGAAGCAGAGGAAAACCAGGACTGGATGCTGGCTTTGAAGAATAAATGTTTTGGGGGAGAAACAAGTGAATGCCGGGAAACATATTGACACCATGCTGGTTATCACTGAGCTACAGTGTGGATATAAGGTCACTTGAAAGCAATGGAGGAGGCTCAGGTGGTCACACAGTCATTCAGTTGATGCTGATTATTTCCCTCTTCTCACATACAGTGTTGCCAAAATGGCTGACTTGGAGCTGTCTGAATCCTATGCTGTCATTAGTGTCGCCCCCGAGAAGGACTCCCGTGCCTTCTCTTCCTTAGGGAGTCCACTGCAAATTGGCCAGTGGTCAACCGTGGGTAAACACTGTTTCCCCCAGCTGCAGAAAAACGAGTACAACGTTCCCTGTGCTGATCCTAGATCGGAGACGACTACATGGAAGCATCTCAATGGACACACAAAGTTGACTTTACACCGAGTCAGACCATTGGTCTACCAAGGACAGTACTGTCTACGATGACTCACACAACCGAAGATCTTTCGTATCACTTACTGCTTGATCCTTTCAGCTGGAGATGCCAGGGATTGAACCCGGAACCTTTGTTACCTAAACCAGTCCCAGTTGGGATTTCCAGGTTCCCCATGGCCCTCATTGGGGAAATGGGGGTGGGGGTAAGATTGCCAGATCCAGGGCTATTTTTGGGCAGGGATGCACAGGAATGGAGTTCCGGCTGGCTCCTGAGTTGGCCACACCCAGCAGGAACTCGTTAGCATAATAGGCCACACCCAACAGCAGAAACTCATTAGGAATGGCTACATTAGGAGTGTGTAGCCTAACATGCAAAGGAGTTCCTGCTACAAAAAAAGGCCCTGGGTTTTGACAACAAACAAGGTAAACAGAATAAGAAACAAAAGGTGGGTGTGGCTGGATGACCACACTTCTGGTAACATGGGAATGCAGCCTAATATGCTAATGAGTGGTGCAAGTCAGGGGTGTGGCCCAATATGCTAATGAGTTTCTGCTATTGGGTGTGGCCTATTATGCTAATGAGTTCCTGCTGGGCTTTTTCTACAAAAAGAGCCCTGGTGATGAGGTGGTGGGAGGCTGAGGCAGTAGGACAAACATCACCTTTTTAGATTGTCAGCGGAAAGTCACAGCTGTAAATGCTTCCCCTATGTTCTTAGCTCCCCGCCAACAGAAAAGCGGCTGAAGCAAAGAGATGCTTTCTATTTGGACTGCTAGCTTTCTGCTTTTATGGAAATACTGCTTGCATGGGAATACTGGAACTTCTGCTTGCATGAATGTTCCCTCCTAAGCTGTGGAGTCTAGTGAGCAAAAATTCTACTCTGTGAGCTGCCGGCATTAAAGTTGTGAGCGAGCAATGTGGCTACAAAAAAGCCCTGGCGTTTTGACAACAAACAAGGTAAACAGAATAAGAAGCAAAAGGTGGGTGTGGCTGGATGACCACGCTTCTGGTAACATGGGGATGCGGCCTAATATGCTAATGAGCTGCCATCTCAGGGTGTGGCCTAATATGCTAATGAGTTTCTGCTGTTGGGTGTGGCCTATTATGCTAATGAGTTCATGCTGGGCTTTTTCTACAAAAAAAAGCCCTGGCCAGATCCAAGTTGGGAAACTCTTGGTGATTTGCGGATGGAGCCTGGGGAGGACAGGGACCCTCCAAAGCATCCCTTTTCTCCAGGGGAACTGACCTCTGTAGTCTGGATATGGGCTGTTGTTCCAGGGGGTCCCCAGGTCCCACCTACTGTTCCCTCTAAGCTGTGGAGTCTTGTGAGGAAAAATTCTACTTTGTGAGCTGCTGGCATTAAAGTTGTGAGCGAACCATTTGGCTACGGCATAAATTAGTTTCCTCTGGAGCCCTCCTTCCTGAACTAAGACAAAAACGTGTGAGCCGGAGGCTAAGAAACTGTGAGCTAGCTCACACTAACTCAGCTTAGAGGGAACACATGGAAAACAGGGGCTCCACCCCGAGACACCAGCCCCACCCCAAAATGGGAAGGATGGTGTCCTAAACAGAACAATAATTATCGCAAGGAGCTCAGTCATCTATCTCCTGCACCAAAGCCTTTTGAAGATTTAAACACCAATAAACAATTTTATGTGCAATTCGTCCAAGCATATCTTTATTTGCTATAAAGGAGAAAACAGCTGAGAAAGAAAAATGGAAAAATAACGCATAAAACCCTGTGCATAAAAAATGGTACTGGAGAAGGCTGCGTGGATAGATAGATAAATAAATAAATAAATAAATGCAAAACCCCAAAAAACAATTAATTACAATGCTATTTATCAAACCATTTTTATAACAATGGTCATTTAAAAGCGATAAATACCTCGGAGTACTCCAGCTGTTAAGTGCTAGATGGAATACAATCCCCCTCACCAGTAAAGGTCTTCTTACAGATGCTTGGAAGGACAGGTTTTTCTCTCTTGACCCTACTATTGATTAAAAAGCCATGTAAATCTCATTGCAGAGACTTGTGTCTGGAGTATCGTCATTAATTTCCCTCAAAATGTGGTCGCTGCCACTGGGAAGAAAAACAAAACTCTCTCAGTCACCTAGGGATGGTTAAAAACATGCACACAGCCCATCTAGGGTTGGGAGGGGGTTGGGGGGGGCACATCACAGGAGAAACATTAAAAAGAAAAATAAGCCCTCAACTACTTGCCATACTGACCATAGAGTTCCTGGTGATTCCTAGTGTTCCCCAGGAGAGCGAAGTATAGCTCTAGTAACTGCCAGAAACCTACCACAGAGTAGCCCTTTCTTACATGCCTAGGGAAATGCTGATGGCCACTTCGGGGTCAGGAAGCAATTTTTCTCCAGGCCAGTTTGGCTGGAGATCCTGGAGGTTTTTTGTCATCTTCTGGACATGCAACAGGGGTCACCGGCAATGTTCCCTCTAAGCTGTGGAGTCTTGTGAGCAAAAATTCTGCTTTGTGAGCTACTGGCATTAAAGTTGTGAGCCAGCGATTTGGCTACTGCATAAATTAGTTTGCTCTGGAGGCCTCCTTCCTGAGCTGAGACAAAAATGTGTGAGCTGGAGGCTAAAAAAATGTTGAGCTAACTCACACTAACTCAGCTTAGAGGGAACATTGGTCACTGGGGTGGGTGGGTATTTGTGAATTTCAAGCCTTGTGCTGGGGGTTGGACTAGATGACCCTGGAGGTCCCTTCTGTGATTCTATGAGCCTATGACAAGGGGGATAGAGCGTCCCCCTTGTCACTTCTGGGTAGCTCTAGGAATCATCAGGAACTCTATGGTTAGAACTTCCTGGAGGTAGATTAGACTTCTTTTTCATTAGACTTTTTTCTCCCCAGAGTGAGTGTGGCCCATTTATGGACCCAGTTTCCACCTGCCAATCAGCTGAGCAGCATGGGCAACAGCTGCAATTGGATGGAGGTCTCCCACCCTAAGTGGGCAAATGAAAAGCCTAGTCCAATCCTAAGCAGGGGTGCGCCCTTTTAAGCGTGGTGACTTCATCAGAAGGATGTGACTCTGCTGCAGATGGCGCCGATAACTTTTCGTAAAATGTTGTCCCTGATGAAGAGGATGGTAAATCCAAAGTGAATCCAGCACCCCAACCCTTTCCTTGGTAGTACGTTGAAGAGGAACTCCCTCTGATCCTCTTTACCCAATTTCTCCCTGAAATCCAACAATCCATTTCTTCCTCTCTTTTTAGGATTTTGGAGTCTGTTTCGAATCCGTTCTGTTTTGATCAACTGCAAAATCTGAAGACAGGAGAAGCAGGAAAGGAGGTTCAGCAAAATGGCAGGATTCTGTTCCACAGGGGCTTGGAGGCAGCTGCTGCCTCCCCAAATGTTCTTGCCCTCCTATCATGACTCCCTGCTGAGCTGCCTATGGACTCCAACCCAGAAGCCTCCAGAGGAGGAACCTGGGAAGCCAGAGACATGGCCTGGGGGGAAGCAGGAAGCTCGGGGAGACCCCAGTGTGGTAGAAGACTCTGCCCCCATCTATTCCAGAGGCTGCCATGGAGAAGCCTGAACTCAGAACTTCCCTCTGTCACCCCAGATTAAGGTTGCCAGGTCTTACCTGGCTGCCGGCCGGGGGGTCCTTTCATCGGTCCAGGATGTCTTTGGCACACGTGCCAGGATGACGTCACCCAGAAGTGATGTCATTGTGCAGGGCACATTGCAGTGGATGCTCTATCATTTAAGGGAAAACTCTACGGTTAACTGTAGAGTTTTCCCGGAATGATAGAGCGTCCCCCTGCAGCATTCCCTGAGCAATGACGTCACCTCTATGGTTAACTCTATGGTTAACTCTATGATTAACCATAGAGTTTTCTCCGAATGATAGATCGTCCCCCCACAATGTGCTCTGAGCAATGACGTCAGCTCCAGATGATGTCACTGCGCCGGGCATGTCAGTGCAAAAGAGGCACTTTGGGGGCAGGGTTCCCCCCACCAGCTGGATCGGGACTGGCAGATTGGGGGGCCTGAAAGCGGGAACCTCACCCCAGATCCCATGGACACTAAGCACCAGCCCAGGACCTGGCTTCTGAACCCACCAGGATCTGCCTTCACCCAGCAGGAGAAGCAGAGGCAGCGGGCTTGTGCTGAGATAGCTGGGAGAAGGTGCAGTGCCAAGTTAGCAGCCCATGCACCAGCTGTGGAACCACGCAAGTCATAGTTCCCTGCAGGATTCTGGCCCAATTAAGACCTTAGAGGAGAAGTCCAGGAACTGCATCCAGAACAGCTGGGGCTGCTTTTCCTTCGTCTATTTCAGCTAAAAGCAAGGAAGGCGGGAGGTGCAGGATCAGCTAGGGTTGCCGGGTAAATTTGGCTTCTACCATAGAGTGTTTGCCCAAATACCAAAGTGTTTACCTGACATCCTGGATGTGATGATGTCACTTCTGGGTCACATGGACAGTGACATAGACACTTTTAAAACAATTTTAAAAGAAGACCTGTGCTGGATCAGATCAATAGTCCATCTAGTCAGTTTGGTGTAGTGGATAGGAACATGGACTCTAATCTGGGAGGACTGGGTTTGATTCCCCCCTCCTTCATATGCAGCTGCTGAATTGACCTTGGGTCAGTCACAGTTCCCTCAGAGCTGTTCTCTCATGAGCAGTTCTCGAAAGAGCTCTCTCAGGCCCACCTACCTCCCAGGGGTGTCTGTTGTGGGGAGAGGAAGGGAAAGGAGATTGTAAACTGCTCTGAGACTCCTTTCGGGGAGTGAAGGGTGGGGTATAAATCCAATCTCCTCCTCCTCCTCCTCCTCGGGCACCACGTTGGGGACATCTGCCCCAGGACTACATATGTATTTTCCAGCTTTACTATGGGCAAACCAAAGACTGGAATGACATGCATTTGTATGTACCAAAGTTGGAAAATATGTATGTTGTCCTTTTCACCCACATTGGTGACAGCATATATCGGGAGGATCACGGGTCACATTATGTGCAGTTGAATGTCTAAAAAAGGCTAAAATAATTGTGAGATATGTGCCTTTTGGAGCAAGTTTAAAGGATGTGGATAAGGATGTGGATAAGGATGTGGATAAGGATGATCTAGTAGACATTAGGGATGGGCATGAACTGGAAATGAGCCATAGTCCAAACATGAACCAGGCTGGTTCGTGATTCGTTTTGAACCAGTTTGTTTGATTGTGTTATTCCCGAATCCAAAAATGAACAGCCTTTTTCCCCCCATGGAGGTTCTAATCTGGGAGATCCAGATTTGATTGCCCGCTCCTCCACATGCAGCTGCTGGTGTGACCATGGGTCAGTTACAAGTTCTTTCAGAGCTGTTCTCTCACGAGCAGTTCTCCAAAGAGCTCTCTCAGCCCCACTTTATTGTTATGGGCAGGGGAAGGGAAAGGAGATTGTAAGTCGCTCTGAGACTCCTTCAGGTAGTGAAGGGCTGGGTATACATCCAATCTCCTCCTCCTTGTCTAGGAAAGGTTTTCTAAATCCAATATTGTTGTGGCCCCTCTGTACTGTGGTCACATGGATAGGAGGGTAAAGATCCTGTGATCTTTGTGATCAACAACACTGCTAAGGCTTATTTTCTTTTGAGTCAGGCATCCCCTATGAACACATCAATGATAATTCAAGAGGAGAATTATGTTAAGTCTTTTTGTGCCTGTGCTGTTAGATTCAAGTCCAGTAGCACTTCAGAGACCATCAAGGATTTCAGGGTATAAGTTTCTGAGAGTCAAGGCTCCCTTCGTCAGACACAGTAGAGTAGAATTTGAGACCACTGAGTCCTTTTATCCTGGTCAGAAAGTGGTAGGGGTGTTGTCAAGATTGCTTGTAAAGGATGCAGAGGTACCATGAAGATTGTAAGCAGATTGATTAAAGCGGAAAGGAAGGGCTTGGGGGCAGAAAGTTAGCATCTGTAGTGAGATCAGAACTCTTCATCTGTGGGAGTTCCTGCCAACTCTGCTGAGGACTCACCACCCCTGTCCTTTGATCCTGTATTCTCCCTGCCTTCCGCCAGCATCAGAACACTGGGTAGTAGTGTGTACGAACAAGATCTTGGGGTACAGGTGGACCATAACTTCAACATGAGCAGCCAGTGTGATGCAGCGACAAAAAAGACCAATGCGATCTTGGGGTGTATCAACAGGGGCATATCATCCAAATTGCAAGATGTGATAGTTCCACTGTACACAGGAGTATTATGTGCAGTTCTGGAGGCCAGTTTGGGTCCTTATTGGGGATAAAGGCGGGGTATAAATGAATTTATTTTTTTATTTAATTTTCAATTTAATTTTCAACTTCTATACCGCTCTGACCCCGAAGGGTCTCTGAGCAGTTTACACAGCTTTTTATACCTAACTAGGGCCACATTATTTGTATGGGAGGTGATAGCCTACCAGCACCCCAGCCGCGGGCTTAGTTGTTGTTCAGTTCCTGGCTCAGCTCGGCTGTTGTTCAGTTCCTGGCAGCTCTTCGGTGCTTCACTTCCTGGCGCCCGGAACAGGTCTTTTAATCCGTGCCTCCTTCCGGTCGACTTCACCCGGCGCTCGGCAATGCGCCAGCCGCAGCTCCGGTTCCGTCCCGCAGGCTCCACCACGCCGTGTCGCCACGCCACCGAGCGCCATGACTTCCGCCTCCGTCCAGCCTCGCGCACGCTGGGTCGCCAGGGCCAACTCCGCTGCCGCTGTCGCCATTGCCGCCGCCACTCCTGCTCTGGCCCAATGAAAGAGCCTCTTGCTTTGCATGCAGAAGGTCCCAGGATCAACCCCCGGCATTTTCAGTTAAAAGGATCAAGATAGAAGAAATGTGAAAGACCTGCCC
>NW_015168196.1:27154-28367 GCF_001447785.1 Gekko japonicus | reverse complement strand
ATTATTATTATTATTAAAAAAAAATTTGGGGTCAGATGACCTTTAGGTATACTTATTTTAAACGTCTGTGAACAACTTTACAGTGCGGTCCATGCAGAGCTAAAAGGTAAAGGTTTCCCTTGCTTGAAAGCTAGTCGAATCGAACTCTAGGGTTGCGGTGCTCATCTCCGTTTCCAAGCTGAAGAGCCAGCATTGTCCAAAGACATTTCTGTGGTCATGTGGCCAGCATGACTAAATGCTGAAGTACACAGAACGCTGTTACCTTCCAACCAAAGTGATACCTATTTATCTACCTGCAATTTCTTGCTTTTGAACTGCTAGGTTGGCAGGAGCTGGGGCCAGAGACGGGAGCTCACTCTGTTACATGGCACTTTGGCCTCGAACTGATTAGACCAGGGTCCCCGACCTTTTTTGAGCCGATGGGCACATTTAGAATTCTGACACAGGATGGTCGGTGCAGCCACAAAATGGCTGCCACAAAATGACTGTCGCAGGAGACGGAAGCAATCACAAAATGGCTGCCAGAGCTTAACTTCAATAACACAGCGCGGATTCTCATGCTGTGGTGGCAGTTGCTGCCGAGCCAACATTTCAAAAAAACATCTGCACAGCCAATCAAATCTCCAGCAGTCAATCAGAAGCCTTGCTGGGCAAAAGCCCCGCCTGTCCTTGCCCACTCCCTAAACACAATTGGCGGGTGCCATGAAAGGGTTTGCCAGCCAGCATGGTATCCGTGGGGGATGGGGATGTGGGGCTGCCAGATCCAGGCTGGGAAAAACTTGAAGATTTGGGGGGGTGGATCCTGGGGAGGACAGGGACCTCAGCAGGGTATAATGCCATAGAGTCTACCCTCCAAAGCACCCAACCCCATCTGGAGGCTGGCATCCCTAGTTCATAGGATTGCACTGGGAATTTACCTCATGGAACACTTTCAAGTAAGATTTAAGCAGGGGTAATTTCCAGCCGGAGACAACAGGAGCGGAGCTCCGGAGGTAAGGAGCCCAGGGGGCGGGCACATGCAACAAGCCCCGCCCCCTGCCCCCAGCATTCCTCAGTCAGGCCATGAGGAGTAAGAAGCAGCCAGGTAAGTTGCAGAGACCCCCCCCGGCCCGCCTTCAGGTACAAACTGTCCCTCCTCTGTGATGTTTGCACATCCCCCCCCCCCAATAGCTAGCAATCCAAAACAGTCCAGTGGCACCTTTAAGTCCAAGTT
>NW_015168196.1:5596-26924 GCF_001447785.1 Gekko japonicus | reverse complement strand
TATGCTAATGAGCTCCTGCACCTCTTTTTCTACAAAATGACTCCTGGGTTTAAGCAAAATATGCTTACAGTATGGAGGCAGAGAGTCAGCATAGTATGGGGGTTATTATTATTTATTTATTTATTTAATTTTATTTATTTATTTAGAGGGGCAAACTAGGACCTGGGACAACCTGGTTGGGATCCCTTCTTTCCTGGCACCTGCTAAGAATTTTCAGAAAGTGGAAGAGAGGGCCAAGTGGGGCTTTTGCCCCGCATGTCTTCCGATTGCCCCCTGGAGCTCTGATTGGCTGCACTGATGAAAGGTATGTTGTTAAAAAGAGCTTTTGTCTGAAGTGTTGACGAGTTACTGTCAAAGTGACACATGGCCTCACTCCCTGATATTTAATGGCTGGCCCTGCTTCCCGTGGCAGCCATTTTGTGGCTGGGCCCACCATCCTATCACTCGTGGCCCTAACCAGTGCACCTGTGCTCTTCCCCTCTGTAGGACCACCCTGTGTCAGGATTCCAAAAGTGTCCGCATTCTCAAAAAAGTAGGTGACCCCTGCATTAGGGAGAAAACCTGGATATAAATAAGAACAGGTAGACAAATTAGCATAATGTGCCATCCACATTTATGTTTCCTGTTCATCCGTGTACAATTGCAACAGGACAAGGACAAGTATCACAGGAATGTCCCCTCTCTTTACTACCCAAACCAACCTTGGGCCAAAAGACAATTTCAAATGTCTCTCCCCCCCACCCGCCACCTTTCCCAGGTAACAATAGCTCCTTAACCCCGGCAACTGCAGAATATATTGGATTTACAGGGCGACATTCACACCGTGTGTCTGCTAAAGCCCCGGCGCTTGTAATTTAAGGGGAAGTCATTTATTCTCCAGTGAGTCTTCTGTCAGAGCGTTTGGGAAAAGCTTTCTCAGGCGTCACTTAAACAGGGCATCTATCAGGTGAAGGCGGCAGGCTCTTTAGCCGAGCCGAGATTTCGCACTGCACAGCCTGGGATGTAAACAAAGATAATGCATTGGATTTTGGTATCGATCCCTCTCAGGGAGGCTAAAAGCATCACACCAGACAAAAGGGGGACTCTCCCCAGTCGAGCAGCCTGCTGGACTCGGTTTCTGTCAGGCATGGCTTCTCTCTCTCTCTCTCTCCTTCTACACCCCTCTAGCTGATTGTAACTTCTTTTTTTCCCACTCTCCTCTTCCTCATTCTCTTCTCTGGTGATTAATGGCAAGCCACTGTTGGGAGGTTGTCTTCTGTTGCTTGACGAAACTAAACAGTGTAGAAAGTGTCTCTGGCTGGGGGTCGATCTGTCCTGGAATAACTCTGTGTTTGCCCTTTCCAGAAGGTCAAAAACCAATGAGGAAAACAGGTATATCCTTGTTCTAAAATGAGTGGATGATTGTGACAATTACAGTGGTAGCGGGAAAAGAATCAGTCACATAAATGACAGATCTATCTTGGGATAATCAGTATAATTTCTGAAGACGTTTGTTGTCAAAAAATCATCACGGATCTTCCCTAGCTGATGATGTGCCACGGGGAGCGCTCATTTCTTTTAGGCAGGTATCACTGAAGGCCACGTGATAGAGGAACACTGCTGAAGTTAAGCTGGTCAAGAGGATTCCTAGGTGGAAACAATCTTGAATTTCACATCCTGGGAATTTTGAGTTGAAAATTTCAATTTCATTTTTCCTTGCACTAATCAAACACAGGTTTTTTAAAAAAATTGTTTTCATGACATTTAGCTTCACATATGTTTCCACTGTGGTTTAGTGGAAGAGCCCCTGCTTTGCATACAGAAACAGGAGCAAGAGTCCAGAAGCACCTTAAATTTACACACACACATACACACATGTTATTTCAATTTATTAGTCACTGCAAATGTTTCTCTTTTAAAATGACAGAATATGAACACAATAAACAAAGACAGATACTAATAGAAAGTGTCACATAGTCATCGACGTAATCTTTGTGGTTGAACAGGGATTTGATACCAGTCTATCCCTCTTCCTTTCTAGAAGAAGAAGGGGGGGGGAGGAAGAGGAAGAGATTGGATTTATACCCTACCACTCAGAGTCTCAGAGCAGCTTACAATATCCTTTCCCTTCCCCTCCCTACAACAGACACCATGTGAGGTAGGTGGGGCTGAGAGAGCTCTTTCAAGAACTGCTCTTGAGAGAACACCTCCAAGAGACCTTGTGACTGACCCAAAGTCACACCAGCAGCTGCATGTAGAGGAGTGGAGAATCAAACCCAGTTCTCCCAGATTAGAGTCCACACACTTAACCACTACACCAAACTGGCTAATTGCCCTTGGGGGTTCATTTTTTAAAATTCCTTGGAGTCAGAACACTTACAACACCTACAATAAATAAACTAAAGTCATTCTCCAACCCCTGGCATTACAAAGGTACATTCAAACATCACAATAAACTATTGCTTCTTCAAACTGTATTGTCGGAACAAACTTTGATTAGCTTACCAGACCTAAGTAACACATCCTGGTTTATGCATATTCCCTGAGTTGTCTGCTTCTTGGATTCTCTCTTGCTTCCCAACAAGGAGTATATCTTCCCAATACTGCTATCTCTGTGGCTAAGTGAAACCAAAGGGCAGTGATCTGCTATGTCCAGGGGTCATTTCGTAGAAAAATAGGTGCAGGAGCTCATTAGCATAACTTATTTGCATATGCCACACCCACTGGCATCACCGGAAGTGTGTCAGAAGGCAACACCCACTACTCAGGCTCCACTGGACTCTTTTGGATTGCTAGCTATTGGGGGGGGGGGACGGGCAGATCTGTCCTCGCAGAGGAGGGAGAGCTTGTACCTGAATAAAACTTGGTCTTAAAGGTGCCACTGGACTGTTTTGTCCGATCTGCTTGTACCTGAATAAAACTTGGTCTTAAAGGTGCCACTGGACTGTTTTGGATTGCTAGCTATGGGGGGGGGGAGACGCAGATCTGCTCTCACAGAGGAGGGAGAGCTTGTACTTGAAGGCGGGCCGGGGGGGGGCTCTGCAACTTACCTGGCTGCTTTTTGCTCCTTGTGGCCCAACTGAGGGCTGCTGGGAGCAGGAGGTGGGGCTTGTTGCATGTGCCACCCCCTGGGCTCCTTACTGCTGGAGCTCTGCTCCTATGCGCTCCCACAGGAAATGACCCCTGCATTTAGCGCATTTGGTCTGAAGTATTAATAACTGAGAATGTACCAAGTAGGAAAGGAAACAGAATTGTTTGTTGGACTGTCTGCATTCAGGCATCATAACTAACAGGGCCTTGATCAAACCACAGTTTTAAAAAATCTCCCACAGGAAATGACCCCTGCATTTAGCGCATTTGGTCTGAAGTATTAATAACTGAGAATGTACCAAGTAGGAAAGGAAACAGAATTGTTTGTTGGACTGTCTGCATTCAGGCATCATAACTAACAGGGCCTTGATCAAACCACAGTTTTAAAAAATACCGTTTGCCATGATGTCTGAATGAAGCCAAGGCTGCAAAAGCTTTGCTGCATTAACAACTGACGAGTTAATGGGCAAGGTTGAAAAATTAAACGTACACAAAAGCACCACTGTGTTGTATTCTTGTAGGATGCTCGTATTGGTGTCAAAGCATACGTTTTTGGGGTCGAGATAACCAAAGATACAATTTCTTTCATTGTAAGATCAAAATTCTCTATACGCATATATATATATTTGTGTAGGGTGATATGGTGGGTCCAGGGCTATAAGGGCAAATGTCAGACCTTTGCCGGCTCAGACCCTAACTGAGCACGGCCAGTGGATCCAAGACTAGCCCAGGGTGTGGTCTACCATATTGTGTAAGTTTTTGCTTTCTGTTTGCTAATTGTTAATTGTACTTCCATACTTTGTAAGCTGCTCTTACTTTGTAAGATTCGGGACAAGAACACGAACTAAATAAATAAGTTTGGGAAAATATCAAAAACCTTTCAGTTCTCTGAAATCATTGCTCTCTCTTTTCCTGTCTTTGTTCTTGCGATGTGACTTCAGGGGATAAATCCAAACATGCCCAGTAATCAGGATCATCTCGAACTACCCGACAAATCTCCAGTTTACCTGGCGCATGCTAGCTTTTGTCTTTGGGAAGGAATCAATACTTTTTCTCTCTCCAGGTGTTGAGAGCCAGTTTGGTGGAGTGGTTAAGTGCGTGGACTCTAATTTGGGAGAACCGGGTTTGATTCCCCACTCCTCCACTCGCACCTGCTGGATGACCTTGGGCAAGCCTTAGTCCTGTCAGAGCTGTTCTTGGAAAAGAGCAGTTTCTGTCAGAGCTCTCTCAGCCCCACCTCCCTCACAGGGTGTCTGTTGTGGGGAGGGGAAGAGAAAGGAGTTTGTAAGACGCTCTGAGACTCCTTTGGGTAGTGAAGGGCGGGGTATAAATCCAATCTCTTCTTCTTCTTCCTTTACCTCACAGGGCATCTGTTGTGGGGAGGGGGAGGGAAAGGAGTTTGTAAGCCGCTCTGAGACTTCTTTGGGTAGTGAAGGGCGGGGTATAAATCCAATCTCTTCTTCTTCTTCTTCTTCTTCTTCTTCTTTTACCTCACAGGGTGTCTGTTGTGGGGAGGGGAAGGGAAAGGAGTTTGTAAGCCGCTCTGAGACTCCTTTGCGTAGTGAAGGGCAGGGTATAAATCCAATCTCTTCTCATCTTCTTCTTCTTCTTCTTCACATGGGACCGATGGCAGGGCAATGGTGCTTGAATCACGCCGGCGGGGTGTTCATTGCAAGGCTACAAAGCGGCGGCTGACTGTCGAAGGCTTCTGTACAAGGCTGACAGTGGAGATTTCAATTACAATAAAAAGGGCCTCTTGAATAAATTAGCTTGTCACATTGCCACACAGCCTGGCAGCTGGATCCCAGGAAGCAGCACCAGTGCCGCGCTGCCCTTCTCAGAATAGCAAGCTCCAAAAAGGACTGGTAGATCAGACTGACCACAAATATCGACCCTATATGGCTGTCAACCTCCAGAAGAAGAAGAAGAGATTGGATTTATACCCTGCCCTTCAGTACCTGAAGGAGTCTCAGAGCGGCTTGAAATCCCTTTCCCCTCCCCTCCTCACAACAGACACCCTGTGAGGTAGGCGGGGCTGAGAGAGCTCTCAAGAACTGCCCTTGAGGGAACTGCTCTGAAAAAACTTATGACTAACCCAAGGTCACAACAGCAGCTGCATGTGGAGGAGTGGGGAATCAAAACCGATTCTCCCAGATTTGAGTCTGCGCTTTTAACCACTACACCAGAACAAGTGAATAGATCGGAACTGATTAATTTTTTTGCAGACATATAATGGTAATGCTGAGAGAAATGTCAGTCCGGTTCCAAATGGAGGGAGAAAGCTCTCATTGGCTTCCGGGCCCTCTTAAAACCTTACTTCGAAATCCTTCAGTCTTCAACCATTTTGTCCGGCACAAGTTAAAATTCACCTTGGCCAAGGGAGTATTTTACAAGATTGTGGGAAGAATGTTATTTATTAGAGATTTTATAGGAAAAAAACCCCATCTCTATAAACTGCTTTGTTTATAAGTGTGTCCCAGGAAGGATCAAGGTAAGGGGACGTATGCTAACTTCCAGCATTCATTTAGAAATGCCTGCTTTGTACTAATAAAAAAAGTTCAATGTAATGGTCTTGAAGCCCTGAAATCCACACATTTGATTCATTTATCTTGTTTTAGATGGTTAACCCTTCCTCTCACAGTAAGACCAGCTGAGGACAGAAAACTGAATCAAAGGTACTGTGCAGGGAAAGGAAATTTGAAAGTAAGGTTTGAAGATTAGGGCGGTGAACTGGGCTTCGGAAATTCCCCAGAGGTTTTGTGGGGGTTTTTTGGTCCTTTCTCCACTGGAGCTTAAATCCTGGTTCAACCCTGTCCACGGACTTACATTCTACACTACACGTGAGTTCACCCATGTAATTATCTTGGGGTATTTTTACATTTTACACTATATTCGAGTTCACCCCCGTAATTATCTTGGGGTACTTTTTTGTTTCCACATTACATTGAGGTCACCCCGGTTTCGCCCTACACTTGTCCCGGGATAAACGGATGCTGTTAGAACCAGGGATAAGTGCAAGGTCTTGTGTCGCGAGTTGAACTCTAATAAAACCATGGATGAGAGCCAAGTGCGGAAAGGACCTTCATTAACTTTTTCTTTATTGGTATAATATACAGACAAACTATCATTAAATAACTCACATAGGGAGAAGTATGGCTTTACACATCAAGATTTTTTTCCTTGTCAGGTACTAAACATTAAATAAACATAAAACTACAATTAGTCATTCAATATCTGTCGATCAGAAAATGGTTACCGTAACTGGAGGTCTGTAACTATGTTTGGTATTTCTTTTTGCTGAACCTTTTTTTCCAAAATGGGGAACCATATTGTAACCCAATTAGGTTGAACTAAAGTAGGGTCATATTGGCCCCAGTCACACGGGCCAGATAATCCGGGGGGGGGAGGCATGGCTGTTCGTGCCGGAGCAAAATAAAGTGTGGCAGATCGATCATCTGCCTGCCGTTCGTGCCTTTAGCGCGGCAAATCCTCCGTGTGAACGGGGCCATTGAGTAATATTCTCAGTTATTTTTGCAAGGGTATAATATTTTCCCCAGAGGTTTCGAGGCAATGCCTGGGAAAGGTAGAATGTGTGTGTGTGTGTGTGTAGGGGGGGAATTCAGCAGGGATGTGATGTCACTCCAGGACTTCCATTTTTTTCTGGGTTCTAGGGTATACCATAGAGTCTGCTGTCCAAAGCTGCCATTTCCTCCAAGTGTATTAAGAATATAAGAACATAAGAGATGCCAATGTTGGATCAGGCCAAAGGCCCATCCAGTCGAACACTCTGTGTCACACAGTGGCCAGAAATACCAGTGCCATGAGGAGGTCCAGCAGTGGGGCCAGGACATTAGAAGCCCTCCCACTGTTGACCCCCCCCCCAAGCACCAAGAAGACAGAGCATCACTTGCCCCAGAGTCCCTATCTATACCTTGTGGCTAATAGCCACTGACGGACCTCTGCTCCATATGTTTATCCAGTTCCCTCTTGAAGCCATCCATGCTTGTAGCCGCCACCACTTCCTGTGGCAGTGAATTCCAAGTGTTAATCACTCTTTGGGTGAAGAAGTACCTCCTTTTATCCGTTCTAACCCGTTCTATTGATCTCTGTAGTCTAGAGGTCCATTGTAATTCCAAGAGAACTTCAGGACCCACCAGCCCACCATGAGCTTGGTCACTCTATGAAGATAGGGATGTGACCAAACGTCACGGTCACACTGTTTCAATTAAAACATGACATGGGTTCTTCTCACTTGGAATGAAATCTGCAATTGGACTGATAGACATTGTTTAAAAAAATATGACCATTAGGATCGATGCTAGATTTTTATTTATTTTTTGGCCAGTTGCGTACGTGGTGGTGGAAAGGGCCATCAAGCCACAACCAGCTTCAGGAGGCCCTGCAGGGTTTTCAATGCGGGAGACAAACAGAAGTGGTTTGCCATTGCCTGTCTTGGCGTCGCAACCATGGACTTCCTTGGTGGTCTCCAACTCAAATACTAAAACAGGGCATGGTCCTCTGGGGTTGTGGGGGGGGAGGTATTTGTGAATGTCCTGCATGGTGCAGGGGGCTGGGCAATGTTTCCTCTAAGCTGTGGAGTCTTGTGAGCAAAAATTCTACTTTGTGAGCTACTGGCATTACAGCTGTGAGTCAGCAATTTGGCTACTGCACAAATTAGTTTGCTCTGGAGCTGTCCTTCCTGAGCTAAGACAAAAATGTGTGAGGTGGAGGCTAAAAAACTGTGAGCTAGCTCACACTAACTCAGCTTAGAGGGAACACTGGGCTTGACTAGATGACACTGGAGATCCCTCCCAACCAAAGTGAACCAGAGAGCTTTCATGGACGAATGGGGATCTGGATCCAGGACTCCCTGGCAATGTTCCCTCTAAGCTGTCGAGTCTTGTGAGCAAAAATTCTACTTTGTGAGCTACTGGCATTAAAGTTGTGGGTCAGCAATTTGGCTACTGCACAAATTAGTTTGCTCTGGAGCTGTCCTTCCTGAGCTAAGACAAAAATGTGTGAGGTGGAGGCTGAAAAACTGTGAGCTAGCTCACACTAACTCAGCTTAGAGGGAAGACTGGGCTTGACTAGATGACGCTGGAGATCCCTCCCAACTCTGCTCCTATGATTCTACGACACTGCTTAGCTTCCTAGACCTGATGATATTAGGCTAACCTAGGCCATCCATGTCGGGGCAAATATAAATAGTGTAAAATGCCATCTAGTGTATAAAATGGAGATGAACCACATGAAAGAAGCAAATGAACTGAGGAGATGTAGATTAAGCATTTTCCTTCTGAAGGATTTTGGAGACCCCAATGGCCAGAAGGTGATGTCTCCCAGCAGTCGTTCAGCCTCTAGTGTCAAGAAATGGCCCACTGGAGTTTAGCATCTGGGCAGAAAATCCAGATGGTGCCTCCCATGGAGTTAAAGATATAACTAAGAGTGGGCTTGCATTCTTCTAAACCCATTGATGTTTACCATATCCTACTATTACACAGTATGGAGCTGCGGTGGCTCAAGTGGTTAAGACACTGAACTGCAGTGGAAGGTCAGTAGTTCAGCAGTTCGAGACCTGGGTGCCGCATGATGGAGTGAGCTCCTGTCTCTAGTTCCAGCTCCTGCCAACCTAGCAGTTCGAAAGCAAGAAATTGCAAGTAGATAAATAGGGACCACTTCAGTGGGAAGGAAACAGCATTCCGTGCGCTTTGGTGTTTAGTCATGCTGGCCACATGACCACGGAAACGTCTTTGGACAGCGCTGGCTCTTCGGCTTTGAAACGGAGATGAGCACCGCAGCTCTAGAGTCGGACTTGACTAGCTTTCGAGCAAGGGAACCTTTACCTTTACCTTTACTTTGGATTACCGGTGTCCTGATTCCCCAGCCACTCTCCAGTATGCATGAAATCAGTGGAATATGTTTTCAAGCCCGCTCGCCTTCTGAAAAAAAATGATTGTGAAGCTGCGTTCCCCTAGAGAGGATGCAGAAAATTGCTTTACAGCATTGGGATGTGATTCGCTGTCATCCTCCCCCCTTTGGTCTGTCATTTGCCGTCCTCCACCCACCTGCTGCCCAGTTCTGGGACTATCTGACACCGTAAGAGGAGCAAGCCAATCGAGCACTCCTTTGGGAACGAAAACGTTTAATGGAGATGGCAAAATTAGTTCCTTTTTCAGGGTAAGCGTTTAATTAAATCACAGCATTTCAACACTGGAAATATTAGGAAGGGGGGGGACCACACAAACACACGCAGAATGAAGTTAGAGTCCAGTGGCACCTTTAAGACTAACAAAGGTTGCAGTCACAACCACGAGATAACGTGGAGGGGAAGCTATTTGCTCCGTAGGAATTCTGCCTGCATTTGCGCGATCACACAGTCCCTGGGAGCTGTGGGGGCAGCCCGCCAGTGCATGATCAGACACAACCGCAGGTGAATCGTGGGGGGGGGTTGCCACGTGTTTCCGGTGTGCTTCAGCGAGGGATCAATGATTTGCATCTCCACACTGTGTGCTCCCTATGCAGTGTGCGCATGATGTGCATACCAAAACGGGGGGAAAACGACCGCACGGAGTCGGGATGGCCTGATCAGACCATCCCGATGACATGGGAGAGCACTGGAGCAATCGCACAGGGAAAACTCCGCTCCTGGCCCGTAGCAACCCGTTTGCCACTGGACTTTCCCTAGTGTCCTTTTACCCCACTTCTGTGGCGGAGCAAAAAGGGTTGCCGACCGGGTGCAGGACGCTTCCCAGATGTTCGCGTCTGATCGCACCCTTAAAATCCACCCGGCATTTGCGCCTATGGCGTGGCTAATCCTGCGTGTGATCGCGACCAAAGTTTTATTCAAGGTGTGAGCACAACTTCATCACACAATGAAATGGAATCACAGCTCATCGTCAGGGGTCATTTCGTAGAAAAAGAGATGCAGGAGCTCATTAGCATAAATTATTAGCATAACTTATTTGCATACCGGAAGTGTGTCAGAAGGCAACACCCACCACTCAGGCACTACTGGACTGTTCTGGATTGCTAGCTATGGGGGGGGGACGCGCAGATCTGCCCGCACAGAGGAGGGAGAGCTTGTACCTGAAGGTGGGATGTGAGGGGGGGGGGGCTCTGCAGCTTACCTGTCTGCTTCTTACTCCTCGTGGCCCTACTGAGGGCTGCTGGAAGCAGGGGGTGGGGCTTGCTGCATGTGCCTGCCCCCTGGGCTCCTTACTGCCGGAGCTCCGCTCCTGTGCGCTCCCGCAGGAAATGATCCCTGCTCATCGTTGTATATATAGATGGTGGCTTGTTAAATCAGCATGCAAAATAGTGAAGATGTTTTTTAACAGAGAAAAAGAATGACAGGCTTGGGTTCTGGTTATCATCTCTTTGGGTTCAACTGGGGGGGGGACAACATAGGAAATAAATATGTCAGAACTGGCGATCGATGTGCCCTAAATTGTGAGAATTCAGTCATTAGATTCCATCCATCTCCTTTCTAGCATGGAGGCCAACTTTAAAGCATCTTGGCTGCTTAGAGTGTTTTTCTTGGCCCCAGAATAATGGGGGGGGAAAGGCCAAAAGTTCTGCTTTGCCGGTTTGATTATCTCTGAAGTCCTCCCTCGCTTTTGAAACTCGTCTTAATGGATAGAGCTGTCTCATCCTGTCAATCAAGATCTGCCGGTGTGATATTTATAATGCCTGCGTAATTATCCACAAGATCCTTTTCAAAGTTAACTAGACCCCGATGTGCCGAGTTACTTAACGATTCCACTGCTGCAGCAGGGCTTGCATTTGTACTTTAATTAGGGATGCGATATAGTAAGAAAGAAGCCATTTGGGCTAGGAATGGGGGAAGCCTTCCAAATTTCCCCCATGGATGCATCTTCCTGAGCATTAGTATTACAGGTCTGCAAGGCTATTAGAGGATAGAGCATTTTCATACCTCTCAGATGGGACTCCTCAGAGTTGTCTGGCTAGACAACGGAGCCGTTTTGAGTTCCCTCAAACTTTCATAGAGTTTCCCCCCGCAGGAGAAATCTTAAAGTTTACTTCAAGTTTGCTTTAAACAAGATTCACTTCTCTGGTTGCAGTGACTGGTTAGGTGTTAGACCTTGCCCATTCCACAGCAGTGCTTCCAGTGGGGTTCAAGCAGGGCCATACCCAGAAACTTTTGGATCAGGGTGCATATTTTTTGTTGATGGGGCACCTTAGCACAGAGGAGAAATAAGCTTTTATATATAGGGTGGATAGTGGAATAGGCCTTAAGTATTGCTGTCTTGGCCACCCAATGAGAAGGGAGCACTCACGGGAGAAGACCCTGATGCTGGGAAAGATTGAAGGTCAAAGAAGACTGGGACGGCAAAGGATGAGATGGTTAGACAGTGTCATAGATGCAACAAACATGAAATTGAGCAAACTTCAGAGGACGGCGGAAGACAGGAAGGCCTGGTGTGATCTGGTCCATGGGGTCGCGAAGAGTCGGACTCGACTGTGCGACTGAACAACAACAACAAGATTGCTGTCTTTATTTTAGTGTACCTTGCATGTTTTCAGTGTGTTGTGTTGGAAACGGAGCTGTTTCGTCGGGCGTTCCAGTAATAATTGATTCTACCGGTCGTGCCGCACTTGCACTTTATTATAGGATGCCGTCGTATTTAAATAGTTTACCTGTATTGGAATTTTATGGAATTGTATTTTACGTTGTATTTTTGCTGGTTTTAAAATTGTATGCTGGTTTTAAAATTCTATGTAAGCCGCCCTGAGCCGCTTCGGCAGGAGAGCGGGTTAGAAATTTAATAAATAAATAAAATAAAAATTAAGTGCGCAGACTGGTAGAACCGGGTTTGATTCCCCCACTCCTCCATTTGCAGCTGCTGGATGACCTTGGGCCAGCCATAGTTGTGTCAGAGCTCTCTGACTCTCAAGGACAGTTCCGGAAACAGCTCTCTCAGCCCCGCCTACCTCACAGGGTGTCTGTTTTGGGGAGGGGAAGGAGATTGTAAGGTGCTCTGAGATTCCTTTGAGTAGTGAAGAGCAGGGTATAAAACCAACTACTACTACTACTCCCCCTTCTTCTTCTTCTCCTCCTCCTCCTCCTCTTCTTCTTTTTCTTCCTCTTCTCCTCCCTCTTCTCCTCCTCCTCCTTCTTCTTTTGGAGAGTCAGTTTGTTGTACTGCTTAAGTACACAGACTCTAATCTGGGAGAATCGGGTTTGATTCCCCACGCCTCTATTTGCAGCTGCTGGATGACCTTGGGCAAGCCATAGTTCTGTCAGAGCTGTACTCTCAAGGACAGTTCCAGAAACAGCTCTCTCAGCCCCGCCTACCTCACAGGGTGTCTGTTTTGGGGAGGGGAAGGGAAAGGAGATTGTAAGCTGCTCTGAGACTCCGAGTGAAGGGCGGGGTATAAATCCAATTTCTTCTTCTTCTTCTTCTTCTTCTTCTTCCTCCTCTTCCTCTTCCTCTTCTTCCTCTTCTTCCTCTTCTTCTTCTTCGTTCTTTGCACTCCCTTGCTGACAACGGTGGCTCTTTGGCCCTTTCCGCACTCTCCTTTTAATCCATGTCCACCGCAGTATCCTCCAAGCAATTCTGCACTACAATCGAATCCTAATTTTCTTTTTAATCCAGTTCCCCCCCCCATTCTGCTCTAAAATCGAGTTCAACCCTTTTTTTATTCTGGGTTTTCCCCCCATTCTGCATTACCTGACCTCCCTTCAGCGGCCAGCCCAGTTTCCACTGTTGCCCCAGGTTATTCGGATGCTGTTTTGTCCTGGACTTAAATTGCCTCGACTTGAACACTGAGAAAACCTGGAGTGGCAGACAAATGTGGAATGGGCCTTCATTGTTATCTTAAAATTATAAAAAAAGAGGGTGGAGGGGCAGCCCTTAGGAGGGGCCACCCAGAGCCAAGACACAGAAGCAGAGGCTGAAATTGGATCAGGTGGCCGGTAAGATCAATGGATGGCAGCAAATTGGCATGCAGATGCAAGAGTTAACAAACAGATGTGAGATGAAACTACCAACCAGGCTTCCTATAGCATTGCCAGACAGTCAGAGATACCTGCCTTCCTATCCTGAAAACCCTTCCCTGTTTATCTTAACATTTGAGGTCCCCCTGTCACCCCCGTCTTTGGGTTGGTTTGCTCTGGACTAGCCACATGGGGGGATCATAATTTGGATTAAAAGTGACTTTAATTAGGCACTAGCCTAAAGTAGTATAACACCGCTGGAACCATGCAAAAATAAACAGCTTTTATTGGAATAACACAAGTAAATTGTGACTCTTATCGCTGCCATCGATTTCTTACTCTCACTGTCATAGAATCATAGAATGTTAGACTTGGAAGGTACCTTGCAGGTCATCTAGTCCAACCCCCTGCACTCTGCAGGAGCACAGCCGAAAGAGAGCCCTACAACATACCCAAAAGATGGTCATCCAGCCTCCACTTGAAAACGTCCAGCGAAGGAGCATCCACCACCTCCCAAGGCAGACTGTTCTACTGCTCAACCACTTTTACAGTTAGGAAGTTTCTCCTGATATTTAGCCGGTAATTATTCCCTTGTAATTTCCACCCATTAGATCTGGTCTTGCAATCCGGAGCAAGAGAGAATAGATCCGCTCCATCTTCTACATGACAGCCCTTCAAATATTTGAAGACTGCCATCGTGTTCCCTCTAAGCCTTCTCTTTCCCAGGCTAAACATACCCAACTCTTTCAGCCTTTCCTCATAAGACTTGGATTCCAACCCTCTCACCATCCTGGTTGCCCTCTTCTGGACACACTCGAGCTTGTCAACATCCTTCCTAAAAATGTGGTGCCCAAAACTGGACACAGGACTCCAGGTGAGGCCTGACCATAGCAGAATAGAGCGGAACTACCACCTCCCATGATCTGGACACAATGCTTCTGTTAATGCATCCTAAGATTGCATTAGCTTTCTTCGCAGTCGGATTGCACTGCAGGCTCATGTTTAGCTTGTGATCAACCAGAATACCCAGATCCCGTTCACATGTGCTGCTGTCAAGCCAAGTCCCTCCCATTCTATATCTGTGCCTTTGATTTTTTGTACCTAAGTGTAGGACTTTGCACTTCTGTCTGTTGAAATTCCTTTTATTTGTCTCAGCCCACATTTCCAGCCTATCTAGATCATTTTGATTCCTGACTCTGTCTTCTTCAGAATTAGCAATCCCACCCAGCTTCGTGTCATCTGCAGATTTGATAAGCATCCCCTCTATGTCTTCCTCCAGGTCATTTATAAAAACATTGAACAACACCAGGCCTAGGACCGAGCCCTGCGGCACTCCACTCGAGACTTCCCTCCACGTAGACGCAGAGCCATTTACCAGCACTCGTTGGGTACGATTTGTACTGCTACTGTCTCCCTCCTTTTCTCTATTCTGTATTTTAGCTAGGTCGATAAAGTCGCTCTCTGTTTCAGCGTCTTTTCCCCTTCCTTCCTTCTTTCCCTGGGAGATTTATTGCAGTAGATTGGGAACTGTGTATGGTGGTGAAAAGTGCCATCAATCTATACTTCTTTACACAGAAAGTGATTAAAATGTGGAATTCACTGTGCCACAGGCACAGACAACTTTAAAAAGGGATTAGACAGATTCATACAGGTGAGGTCTGTCAGTGGCTACTAGTAGGGTTGCCAAGTCCCGCAAACTCACCGGCGTTCAGACAGCTCTGGGAGCCATATGGTTCCCGCCCCCCGATGATCTGGGCCACGCCCCCAATGTGAGCGACGTGGCTGCGTCACGAGGTGATGCAGCTTTGAGGGGCGGAGTTCCCCCCGGGGCCCGATTCCGCCGTGGTGGAAACCAGGCCTCCAAAGCGGGGGTTTCCCTGCCCCCACTTGGCAGCCCTAGCTACTAGCCATGGTGACTAAGGGGAACCTCCACATTCACAGGCACTAATCCTCTGAATCCCAGAGCCAGGAGGCAACATCACGGGAAGGCCTCAGCCTCTGTGCCCTGTTGTTGGCCTTCCAGAGGAACTGGTTGGCCGCTGTGTGAGACAGGATGCTGGACTAGATGGACCACTGGTCTGATCCTGCAGGGCTCTTCTTACATTCTCCTTGAGTTAGAATTTCACTCCTGGCTGCAAGTGTGGGGCAAGGAAAAGTGCCACTAACATCCAAATCACCTTTTGGCACAGAAGCACAACAAAGGCAGCAGTGAGCTGGTGACAGCATAGGTAAAGGTAAAGGTTCCCTTGCTCGAAAGCCAGTCGAATCCGACTCTAGGGTTGCGGTGCTCATCTCCGTTTCAAAGCCGAAGAGCCAGCGCTGTCCGAAGACGTTTCCGTGGTCATGTGGCCGGCATGACTAAACACCAAGGTGCACGGAACGCTGTTACCTTCCCACCGAAGTGGTCCCTATTTATCTACTTGCAATTTCTTGCTTTCGAACTGCTAGGTTGGCAGGATAAAAGCATGCAAATCTCAGGAATGAATGAGAACAGCAACACCTCATCCCAAGCTGATGGAAGCAAACCATCCCTGTACGCCCAAATAGGGCTTTCTAACGCTAAACACAAAATGGCTATTTGTGGAAATCAGACACACATGTTAATGATATAATTAGAGATGCCCCTCACAACAAATTTCCCACCGTATGATTATTTTTTTATCAATTGCCATCTGGCAAGGTTTGTTCCAAAACGTTCCAGGAGTGATTATATACTTCAGGTAGCTCCCCCTTCCTTCTTTTTCATCTGCCCATTGCAATTACTTTAAAATTAATTATGAGTCATGGGTTCCCATTTCTCCCTTTTCTCAGCTCATGGCTATAAATTGGTCATTAACAAATTTACATCTAATTAAAAAAGCGTAGCTTGGTTCCAGTGAAGTGTGAGAAGAACGGGTTTGTGGTATGGATTCCTCCCTCTCTTTTCAGTTTGGTGTAGTAGTTAAGCCAGTTTGGTGTCATTGTTAAGAGCTGCAGGCTCTAATCTGGAGAGCCGGGTTTGATTCCCCACTCTTCCTCCATATAGGTGACTTTGGGTCAGTCACAAGTTCTCTCAGAGCTCTCTCAGCCCCACCTACCTCACAGGGTGTCTGTTGTGGGGAGAGGAAGGAAAGGCGATTGTATGGTGCTCTGAGACTCCTTCAGATAGTGAAGGGCAGGGTGTAAAACCAACTCTTCTTCTTCTTCTCTTTCTCCTTTTGGTGTAGTGGTTAAGTGCACGGACTCTAATCCGGGAGAGGAAGGGAAAGGCGATTGTATAGTACTCTGAGACTCCTTCAGATAGTGAAGGGCAGAGTGTAAAACCAACTCTTCTTCTGACACACTTCAAGTCATGTTAGGGGGTGTGGCATATGCACATAAGTTATGCTAATGAGTTATGCTAATGAGCTCCTTCTTGTGTAGTGGTTAAGTGTGCGGACTCTAATCTGGGAGAACCGGGTTTGATTCCCCACTCCTCCACTTGCACCTGCTGATGTGACCTTGGGTCAGTCACAAGCTCTGGCACAGCTGTCCTTGAAAAAGAGCAGTTTGTGTCAGAGTTCTCTCAGCTCCACCCACCTCACAGGATGTCTGTTGTGGGGAGGGGAAGGGAAAGGAGTTTGTAAGCCGCTCTGAGACTCCAAGTGAAGGGCGGGGTATAAATCCAATCTCTTCTCTTCTTCTTCTTCTCCTCCTCCTCCTCCTCCAGTTTGGTGTAGTGGTTAAGTGTGCGGACTCTAATCTGGGAGAACCGGGTTTGATTCCCCACTCCTCCACTTGCACCTGGCTGGATGACCTTGGGCAAGCCATAGCTCTGATAAGAGCTGTCCTTGAAAAAGAGCAGTTTCTGTCAGAGCTCTCTCAGCCCCACCGACCTTACGGGGTGTCTGTTGTGGGGAGGGGAAGGGAAAGGAGTTTGTAAGCTGCTCTGAGACACCTTTGAGTAGTGAAGGGTGGGATATAAATCCAATCTCTTCTTCTCTCCTCCTCCTCCTCCTCCCTTCTGGATATGTGAATGGACTATTGGATGAAGCAAGGTCTCATTACCCAAAGTGGCAGTCTCCTATTTAACTAGGGAAATTAGTTTAAAGAGACAGAGCAAGAGGTGAGTAACTGGGATCTCCACCAACGTATACCAGGATGTTCCCCTTTTAAGAGAACTCTCAAATAAACCAGGCAGATGTTCAACCAGAAATGCTTTAAAAAAGAGAGAGAAATAAAAGGGCAAAACACAAACACACTTAAAACATACAAGCTAGTTAAGAGAAAAACAGGGAGGAGGGAGAATAGTTGAGAGGAAAAGGGCTATAATTATCAGATCTTGTAGAGCTCCATGGAAGTAACAGTAAAACAGCCAGTGTTTCATGGGGAGAAGAGAAGAGACCCACAAAGTGGGGGTGTATGCTGTTGGTACCAGGAACACACACACAGCACTAGTGGCTAGGGACTATAGATGTAGGGCAAAATGCTCCCTAGGACAAAAACAATAACTTGATGGGTTTTTCAGAGGTGGACAATGATTTGGGAGAAGCTTGATGGGTTTTGCTGAGGTGGATTATGTGTGTAAATGGGGGTTGATGACCCTGTAAGTACCAGATGAGAAAAGCTATTAGGTTTGGTGAATAGAATTAAGTAAATGGGTGCAGGGAAGCGAAGCTGGGTGTTGATGAGATTAGTCCAAGGTGAGTCAATAGGTTCTTGGGAGACCCATGGTCCTAAATTGTATGTATGTCCAGGGTGTGGAGAAGGTTGTTAGCTAGCCAGCTGCTTTTACTCACACTTCTAAACTACATGTCTAGACTTGTTTTCTGACTGCCATCCATTTTGTGTCATTTTAACCAGGCAGCGTCTTGCACTTACGATTATCCATTTTGTGTCATTTTGGGCCAGGCAGCGTCTTGCACTTACGGTTTTTTTGAGATGATGGTGTAGGAAGGGTGTTTATGGTTATGCTAGCTATAAACTGCCCCCCACAAATGCTTAGGCTTGGATTAATTTTGTTAGTCATACAAACACAAGAAGAGCCCTGCTGGATCAGACCAGTGGTCCATGTAGCCCAGCATCCTGTCTCACACAGGGGCCAACCAGTTCCCCTGGATGACCAACAACAGGGCATAGAGGCCGAGGCCTTCCCCTGAGGTTGCCTCCTGGCTCTGGGATCCAGAGGCTTAGTGCCTCTAAATGTAGAGGTTCCCCTCAGTCACCATGTCTAGTAGCTACTGATAGACCTCACCTTCACGAATCTGTCTAACCCCCTTTCAAAGTTGTCTATCTCCTCTGGCAACAAATTCCACACGTTAACCACTTGCTGTGTAAAGTAGTATTTCCTTTTGTCCACCCTGAACCTACTGCCCATCACCTTCATTGGATGCCCTCGAGCTCTAGTATTGGAGCCTCAATAGGGTTGCCCACCACCAGGTAGGGCCCGGAGATTTTCCAGAATCACAACTGATCTCCATATCCCCAAAACTTAGTTCCCTTGGAGAAAATGATTGCTTGGGAGGGTGGACCTCTGGGCATGGAACAGCAGTCACTGAGGGTGTGTGGGAGGGAGGTATTTGTGAATTTCCTGCATTGTGCGAGGGGTCGGACTAGATGCTGGAGGTCCCTTCCAACTCTATGATTCTATGACTTTATGGCATTATACTCTGCTGAGTTCCTTCCCCTCTCCAAACCATGCTTTCCCTAGACTGCACACTCTCCAAATCTCCAGGAATTTCTCAAACCAGAGTTAGAAGTCCTACCGGCCCCCGGGCAGGTGCCGTAAACAAAAATGAGAAATATATAGGCCAGAGTGATCCATCACATCTATCATAATCAGAGGTCATTTCGGGGGGGATCGCAGTACCCCGGGTGAGGTACGGGGGGCGAGGCACATGACAAACTACGGGCCTGCTTCCAACTCTATGATTCTATGACTTTATGGCATTATACTCTGCTGAGTTCCCTCCCCTCTCCAAACCACGCTTTCCCTAGACTGCACACTCCCCAAATCTCCAGGAATTTCTCAAACCAGAGTTAGAAGTCCTACCGCCCCCCGGGCAGGTGCCATAAGCAAAAATGAGAAATATAGGCCAGAGTGATCCATCACATCTATCAAAATAAAACTCTTCTTCTGTTCTTCCTGGGAATGTATCTTTTATGTATATTTATGTGGAGGAGGGGAGCTGAAAACTCTTCTTGTTGTTTTGAGACTGCACAATAGTTATTAAAGGCCGGGAAATCATCCCTGGTCTTTTCTGGGAGTTGGTTCCCTATGAAGTTGTTCTTCTGGGCCTGAATCTTAATATTTTTTATTTTCGCAGAATTATAGCAGGGCAGGTCTGTTGTCAATTGGGCATAATGTATGAAAATTGTATTCCAGTTCCATATATTGTACTCTTTCCGCTTTCAAGCTCAAGCAACATCGATGTCTGGCATCCTACTGGCAAGTATTTTTTCTTTGATCATCACGGCATTAGTGATTGAGTGATACAACAGATACTTCTCCCTTTTGTCTGCTCTGTTTGAGTCTCTCGAAGAGGCACTTCTGTTCAGCCCAAACAAAATTATCTTACGATATATATATATATTGCCTTGCTTTTATGGGGTGGCATTTGCATTGCTAAGTGAAACATTTACACTCAGAAGAACTCAAAGATATAGTCCCAGTTTTCATGAGGTGGTAAACCTGTGTCTGGATTGAATCAATTCAGATCATAGAAGGGGGCTTGTAATGACACAAGAGCCCCACTATGTAAAACGAAGGGTCCATCTGGTCCACCATCTTGTTTCCCACAGTGGCCAATCAGATACCCTTGAAGGAGGTCCTAAAACTGATAGACAAAGACTGATAAATCACCAGGCCCGGATGGCATACGCCCAGATGGCATACATCCGAGAGTTCTGAAAGAACTCAAATGTGAACTTGTAGATCTCCTGACAAAGATATGTAATCTCTCCTTAAAATCTGCCTCCATTCCTGAGGACTGGAAGGTAGCAAATGTCACTCCCATCTTTAAAAAGGGTTCCAGAGGATATCCGGGAAATTACAGGCCAGTCAGTCTGACGTCGATACCGGGTAAATTGGTGGAAACCATTATTAAGGAAAGAATTAGTAGGCACATAGATGAACAAAACCTATTGAGGCAGACTCAACATGGGTTCTGTAAGGGAAGATCTTGTCTCACTAACCTGTTAATGTTCTTTGAGGGGGTGAACAAACATGTGGACAAGGGGGATCCAATAGATATTGTTTACCTTGACTTCCAGAAAGCTTTTGATAAAGTTCCTCATCAAAGGCTCCTAAGTAAGCTCAAAAATCATGAGATAGAAGGACAAGTCCTTTTATGGATCAAAAACTGGCTAATTAATAGAAAACAGAGAGTATCAATGGGCAACTTTCTCAGTGGAGGGTGGTAAGCAATGGGGTACCGCAGGGATCAGTACTTGGTCCACTGCTTTTTAACTTGTTCATTAATGATTTGGAGATGGGAGTAAGCAGTGAAGTGGCTAAATTTGCGGATGATACAAAGTTGTTCAAGGTGGTGAAAACCAGTGAGGATTGTGAGGCACTCCAAAGGGATCTGTCAAAGATGGGCAAGTGGGCGTCAACATGGCAAATGGGGTTCAATGTGGCCAAGTGCAAGGTGATGCACATTGGAGCCAAAAATCCTAAATATAAATACACATTGATGGGGTCTGAACTGGCAGAGACTGAGCAAGAGAGAGATCTTGGAGTTGTAGTGGATAACTCACTGAAAATGTCGAGACAGTGTGTGACTGCAATAAAGAAGGCCAATGCTATGCTGGGGATTATTAGGAAGGGTATTGTAAACAGATCAGCCAATATCATAATGCCGCTATATAAATCAATGGTGCGACCTCATCTGGAATACTGTGTGCAATTCTGGTCACCACACCTTAAAAAGGATATTATAGCTTTGGAAAAAGTGCAGAAAAGAGCAACTCGAATGATAAAAGGGTTGGAACACTTTCCCTATGAGGAAAGGTTAAAGCGCTTAGGGCTCTTTAGCTTGGAGAAAAGACGACTGAGGGGTGACATGATCGAGGTTTATAAGATTATGCATGGGAAAGAGCAGGTAAAGAAAGAGGTACTTTTCTCCCTTTCTCACAATACAAGAACCCGTGGGCACTCCATGAAATTGCTGAGCGGTCGGGTTAGAACGGATAAAAGGAAGTACTTCTTCACCCAAAGAGTGATTAACACATGGAATTCACTGCCACAGGAAGTGGTGGGTGCTACAAGCATGGACGGCTTCAAAAGGGAATTAGATAAGCATATGGAGCAGAGGTCCATCAGTGGCTATTAGCCACAAGGTATAG
>NW_015168196.1:3568-4754 GCF_001447785.1 Gekko japonicus | reverse complement strand
CGCTTCTTCGTTGCGCGCCGGCTTGTCCTGTGATCAGCACCTCTCCCTTGCCATGGAACCTCCACGGTACCTCCACAGGACCTCCACGGGAGGTCTGATCGAGTAACTGCGCAGTAGTTTGCCCCAGGGCAAACAGCCACGCTTCTCCCCCGCAGTTTCCTGCCCGTGTGACCGGGGCCATTAATTGGGTTTGCCTGTATCCTTAAGTTTATATCTGTGATACCTGGCATTACATTCTATGGCACACATGGCCCGCTTCGGCAAAGTGACATTTATGTCAGATCCAGCCTTTGTAAGAAATAAGCTTGACATCTCTATGCCATCACATCCACACTGAGCTTCCTCCCCTTCCCCGTATTCTGCTCTCCCCAGGCACTGCCTCCAAATCTCCGGGAATTTCAGCCTAAGAAGAAAACTCAGGCCCTGAGAGTGGGCAACTTCAGATATAAAGCTTTTCCGAAATCTCATTTCCTCACTTGTGTGTCCTTTGAGGCTCCCCCCCCTCTCTGCACTTGTTTTTCTCCCTCTAGTGGTCGATTCGATATTATATCCCTATTATGTGAAGAATGGCCATCAGCAGACCCTGGAGTGGCCTCAGACGTGAGATGGGAGTGGGGCTGCTGACACTGGATTCCGCCTCCTCTCTTCAGCTGTCTCCTCCATACCAGAGGCAGACACCAGAATCCTTCTGACCAGCTTCTTCCTGGACCCTTTGATAAGACTCCTCCAGTAGGCCAGGCTTTTGGAGTTGCCAACTCTAAACCCAAGAGTTCTTGGAGATTTAGGTTGGTGCCTTGGGAGAGTGGAGTTTAGGGAGCGGTCATTTCCTCCAGGGGGGCTGGTCTCTGCAGTCAGGAGATCCACTCCGTGTTGGAATGTGCACGCTCCAGGGCTGTTTTTGTAGCAGGAACTCCTTTGTGTATTAGGCGACACGCCCCTAATGTAGCCAATCCTCCGAGAGCTTACAGAGCTCTTCTTACAGGGGCTACTGTAAGCTCTTGGGGGATTGGCTACATTAGGGGTGTGCAGGGGTCCTTTCGTAGAAAAAGAGGTGCAGGAGCTCATTAGCATAACTCATTAGCATAACTTATTTGCATATGTCACTCCCCCTGACATCACCGGAAGTATGTCAGAAGGCAACACCCACCGCTCAGGCTCCACTGGACTGTTTTGGATTGCCAGCTAT
>NW_015168196.1:0-3187 GCF_001447785.1 Gekko japonicus | reverse complement strand
ACCTGGCTGCTTTTTGCTCTGACTGAGGGCTGCTGGGAGCAGGGGGCGGGGCTTGTTGCATGTGCCCGCCCCCTGGGCTCTTTACTGCCGGAGGTCCGCTCCTGTGCGCTCCCGCAGGAAATGACCCCTGGTGTGTCACCTAATATGCAAAGGAGTTCCTTCTACAAAAAGAGCCCTGATAGTGCAGCCTTATGAAGAAGATCTGAAGTCACCCTACAGGGGGACAGCTGAAGGACTGGGAGTTAGCATAGCCAGATTAGGGACTGCCCATAATTTCAAATGATGTCCTCGCTGTCTCTTGATCAGATCTCCTGGAGACTTCCTGCTCCTGCAGAGCTTCCTTCTTGTTGTTGTTCTTCCTCCTTCTGCAGTGAAGTTAGACTGTTATGGTTCTCTCTCTTCTATAAGAAGCAGCAGCAGCAATTGGATTTATGCCCCACCCTTCACTACCCAAAGGAGTCTCACAGCGACTTACAATCTCCCTCCCCTTCCCCTCCCCACAACAGACACCCTGTGAGGTAGGTGGGGCTGAGAGAGCTCTGAGAGGACTGCTTGTGAGAGAACAGCTCTGAAAGAACTTGTGACTGACCCAAGGTCATGCCAGCAGCTGCATGTGGAGGAGTTTGGAATCAAACCCCGTTCTCTCAGATTACAGTCTGTGCTCCTAACCACCAGTGTCTCCTCTAAGCTGAGTCAGTGTGAGCTAGCTCACAGGGGTTTTTTAGCTTCTGGCCCATACATTTCTGTCTTCGCTCAGAAAGGACGGCTCCAGAGCAAACTAATTTATGCAAAAGCCAAATGGCTCGCTCGCAACTTTGATGCCAGCCGCTCACAAAGGAGAATTTTTTGCTCACAAGACTCCACAGCTTCGAGGGAGCCTTGCTAACCACTACACCAAACTGGCTCTGAATGAACCAACAGAGCATGAACATTGCCTCAGTCGTGGTGGCCAAGAGAAGACCCACTGAAGCCCCGGGAATCTCTGCCAGTCACAATCGTGATCATCCTGTTCACACATCCATCTTTGCCCAAATGGCTGAGAAAAGTTGGGTGGTGGAACTGTTGGCTTTCCAGGGAAGGTTATCTAAACAGCAGCTGGCTCAATCATATTCAAGCCAAATTGGTATATTAAGAAATAACCTGTTTGTGATCGGTCTATTTTTAAACGCTGGAGCACGGCAAAGAGAAATCAGCGAGCCGCACTGAAACGAAATAATTGGGTTAATGGAATTAAATGAAGCATGATATGACCAAATGTGGGGGAAATGCCACTGTTTAATTTATGTATTTATTGCTAGGGATTTAATCAGCATCCTTGAGGCATTTCCCATGATAAGGTGAAGTAGAAGGTGGAACTCGGATGGTGAAAGGGAGACCGCGTATGGATCAAGAATGGCTTTCCGTGCCCATACAGTGTGGTGTGCCTTGGCCTGGATAGCCCCGGCTCACCTGATCTCATTAGCTCTCAGAAGCTAAGCAAGGACACGCCTGGCTATTATTTGGATGGGAGACCTCCAAGGAACACCAGGGCTGTGACATAGAGGCAGATGACAGCAAACCACCTCTGAACGTCTCTTGCCTTGAAAACCCCACGGGGTCACCATAAGTCAGGGGTGGCTTTCCACCACCGCCAAAGTGTTGTGTGTCTTCCAGTTACTTAAGAACATAAGAGATGCCAATGTTGGATCAGGCCAAAGGCCCATCCCGTCCAACACTCTGTGTCACACAGTGGCCAGAAATACCAGGTGCCATCAGGAGGTCCACCAGTGGGGCCAGGACACTAGAAGCCCTCCCACTGTTGCCCCCCCCCCAAGCACCAAGAAGACAGAGCATCACTTGCCCCAGAGCCCCTGTCTGTACCTTGTGGCTAATAGCCACTGATGGACCTCTGCTCCATATGCTTATCTAATTCCCTCTAGAGCGGCCATTAAGTAGATCCTAACCAGGTTGCTCCCCTGGATTGGGTGCTGTTCTATACCTTGTGGCTAATAGCCACTGATGGACCTCTGCTCCATATGCTTATCTAATTCCCTCTAGAGCGGCCATTAAGTAGATCCTAACCAGGTTGCTCCCCTGGATTGGGTGCTGTTCTATACCTTGTGGCTAATAGCCACTGATGGACCTCTGCTCCATATGCTTATCTAATTCCCTCTAGAGCGGCCATTAAGTAGATCCTAACCAGGTTGCTCCCCTGGATTGGGTGCTGTTCTATACCTTGTGGCTAATAGCCACTGATGGACCTCTGCTCCATATGCTTATCTAATTCCCTCTAGAGCGGCCATTAAGTAGATCCTAACCAGGTTGCTCCCCTGGATTGGGTGCTGTTCAGATTTCTTGGCCTCATTCCTGATGGATACTTGACCAAGAGGGCCAACAGCCATCTAGAGCTAGGGCTCCTAGTAACCTCCTAGTAACCTTTACCACTAACGTCGTGACGAGCCTCAGAGTACCTTCGGTGGCTGCCCCACTGGCCATCTTGACCTCCATGGTGGTGACCCCTCAAAGCAGGGAAGAAATGCAAGAAGACCCGTGGGAGAAGAAGAGTGAGCCGTCCTTCTGAAGGGTCCATGAAGTGAGTAGAGGGCCAACAATTAAAACTTAATGAATAAATAGTATGTAAAAATGCATGTCTTTATTTGTAAAGGATCAAAAAGAACATATGTAGTAATGTATGGCTGCGAGAGTTGGACAATAAGGAAGGCCGAGCGCCGAAGAGTAGATGCTTTTGAATTACGGTGCTGGAGAAGACTCTTGAGAGTCCCCTGGACTGCCAGGAGATCAAATCAGTCAATCCTAAAAGAAATCAACCCCAACTGTTCCCTGGAAAGCCAGACACTGAAGCTGAAGCTCAAATACTTTGGCACCAAATGAGAAGGGATCACTCACTGGAGAAGACCCTGATGCGGGGAAAGACTGAAGGTCAAAGAAGGAGGGGACAGCAAAGGATGAGATGGTTAAACGGTGTTATTGATGCAACGGACATGAAATTAAGCAAACTCCAGAGGATGATGGATGACAGGAGAGCCTGGCGTGATGTGGTCCATGGGGTCGCGAAGAGTCAGACTTGACTGTGCAACTGAACAACAACAAAAACATACAGAGGCCCAATCACACCTCATGTAAAAATTCCAAAAATATATATTACACAAGGGCCAGTGGATGCATTTCGGCCTGTTAGGGCCTTCTT
>NW_015168195.1:41964-59641 GCF_001447785.1 Gekko japonicus | reverse complement strand
TGTGTGTGTGTGTGGGGGGGGAATCAGCAAAAATTGTCTCCCCTTCTACCCACAGTATTTCAGTACAATTATATTTCGCCAACGTAGCTGTTGGGAAGAGTTAGAATAACATTTTATATCATTTAACAGTGCCCTACATAATGCAGCAGGATTAATTCATCATGAAAATCCTAAAATTATATTTATGTACTGTTTCAGTTGGTGGAAATCGTTCTGTGGATTTTTGGGAAAGTCTTAAAACAGAATTACAGCGTTGCCCTTCATACTTTGTCAGATTTGCCTGCAACATGGAAATGTAACCCGTGTAATCATGTATTGTCTATGCACATGTATGATAAAAAAGCCTGTAAATATGATAACATTGTAAAATGTGCACGAATGGCCTGTATAAGCAAGATACAAATCTGACTTTTTAAAAGCTTCAAATTATATAAAAGTGTATTTAAATTTCAAAAGTTGTTTTTATTTATGTACTTATACTTTGAAATTAATATGTACTTATACTTTGAAATTAATATGTGCTGATTTTCTAAATAATTATTTCCCCCTAGTGGTTCAGGAATGGGGTTTTTGCTCTTGGCTGGGAGCTGAAGAGGTGTGTTTAAAAGGCTTTTGTGCACCATGAGGGCAAGGGGCTTCCACTTTTCACTTTCTGGAGCAACCCCTCATAGCTGTTGGGAGGTTGCTCTAAACAGTCAGCTTTTGGGGATGGGGACTTTATGCCCCAAAAAGGGAAGGCTGAAAAGCTGTTGTATGCTGCACGCTGCCCTTGGATCTCCACCATCAGCTCCTATTAAAAGAGAGGGATTTTTATTCACACATGCATGCACACATACAGAGTTAAATTACCCTCTATCTTATTTCAGTTTCAGGTTTTAATTTTTTTCCCACCTCTTGGACATCTACTGCTAACAGTACATCCCTTATTTCTGGAGGTATTTCATACGATTGTGTTGTCAAAAGATCGGTTCAACTTACACCGAGTCAGATATCAGTTAATCTTGCTCAACTGCTGTTTTGGGCCTGTTCTGCGACCTGTGAGAGATCCCATTTTAGGGGAAAAGTTAGCGATTGCAGTGAGTATGCAGAGTCTATGTTATGAATTATGGTCCCTCCCTGTAACATGGAGGTTGTACTGCATGGACTTGGGTAGTCCTCTTTAATGTCAAATCTGCGAAATGCCAGAGCTTGTACTTTCCAAATTTACTACTTTATTCCTACACTATAAAGTATCAACTCTTTCTTTTGAGCTTCTTGTTGCTTTTCCCTTAAACTGTAAGCAAGTGGAATATTAATACCCACTGATTATGACACTCCAAAAACCTGTAAAAGTTTGGTCCCATTAGAATTTGAAGAGCCCTTCTATCTTCTATACTCCCTGTGTGCTTTTTGCAGCAGTAGGAATTAGCATTCTTTTATGTTAATATAAGTTAGTTTTGTAGGGGTTTTTTGGTCTTCTTGTAGCTTCAGGCAAACTGGTTCTTACCTATTAAACTGTGATCCTTTATGTGATGCATTAAAATCAATTGAGTATCTTCCCCTCGTCTTCCCAGAAGTATGAATAGGTTAGCATTAAGTTCTAGTTTTGAGATTTCCGTTCTATGGTAAATTGAAGTTTGTCTGTTATTCAAGTTGTATTTACTCTGGGTGATGTTGGAGACTTATTATGCAAACTGAGTCTCTTTCCCCACCCAGAACAAAAGTTTTCATGCCATACCCCCCCCCCCTTCCCAATCATACTAGACAAAGTGAGCACTCAAGTTGTTTGGCAGTAGATTATCAGTGCAGATAAATGAGATCTTTCTTCACTCCAAGAGAAATTTAACATGTGAAATTCACTGCCACTGGATATAGTGATGCTCCCTAATTTAGTTAACTTTTAAAGGGAATAAGACCTGCAGAGAGGAGAGGTCCATCAATAGCTATTGCAGAAGGACTAAAATGGAATAGTCATGGTCAGAGGAAGTAACCTTTTGAACACCAGTGGTAGAGTTTGGCCTCTGTCCCCTGCTTGTGGACATCCTGCGTCACCTGGTATTTATTTTACATATCTGCTTTTATGGTTTTATTTCACATCTGCTTTGGGTAGTTCCTTGAGTAACAGATTAACGGTATCGTCGAGCCCAATATCCTGAGATCCACTGTGGGGCAATTTCTTATCCTGCTGTTTTCACCTTAAAATCCCCATTTCGATTTCTGTTCTTATGCAGATTAAACATGCAATAGTTTTGCCATCATCTTTTTCTTCATATTGAATTTCCGGTATGGTGTAAGCATTTAACATTATTTAGGCATCAACAAATGATATGAATATAAATATAAATGACTGTACAAATAAATACAATATGTTGTCGAAGGTTTTCATGGCCGAGTTCATTAGTTGTTGTAGGTTTTCCGGGATGTATGGCCGTGTTATACCTCTGAGGATGCCGGTCACAGCTGCTGGTGAAACGTCAGGTACTACAGTGCCAAGACCACAGCTATACAGACCGGAAAATCTACTGCAACTAAATACAATACACATTGTGCGTAAATCCAACAATATGCATAAGCAATCACAAATCTACAGAATAGTGAAAAGTGGCAAACCAAGACTGCTGAACAACCTCTCTAGTTTATTGTATACTAGACTTTACTCAGGGTGCTATGAGTTCAAATCCAGATCTTAAGAGTAATTCTGAGTACCATGTTTGCCCCAGCTGACAGAAAGTGAACAGGATGGTTCTGTGTGGGTTTGCTCATCCAGATTAATACAAAAATCTGAAGGCTAAGTTAGGTAAAACCCATTCTTTCACTAGTTTTCCGATGTGGAAAAAGCTATCTCCAGAGTATTTTCAAGAACAGATATTAAAAATCGTTAATTTAGTTGTAGAAAAGAGCAAAAGTCCAGGAGTACCTTCAAGACTAATGAAATTTGTGGCAGGGCATGAGCTTTCATTCATTTATTTATTTTATTTATTCTTTAGATTTGTATCCCGCCCTCCCCGAAGGCTCACTGAGCAGTGACCCACGAAAGCTCATCCCCTGCCACAAATTTCATTAGCCTTTACGGTGCCACTGGACTCTTGCTCTTTTCTACTGCTACAGACAAACACGGCTACCATCTCGATCAATTTAATTGGTTCAATTTGAACTACATTGATTCAGATTGATTATTTTCAACCACATGACAGATCCTTGGCCATCAGATGTGTTTGACTTCCAAACAGAGTTTAAGAGCACAGTTCATGATTCTCTCTTTTTTTCTTTTTACATTTACATTTGTTTTATCCTAGTGCTAGCTTTCTCCTTGTTGCTATCCTGGATTTAATTTTTTTTTTTACTGTCTTTGTTTCTTTTGTGACATGGATGGGCCCCAGGTGGGTGTTATTCCCTAAGGAGGTAGCAAATGTGATTTGTAATAATAGCTCTACTAAGATCAGCTGACGGTGCCAGTGGCTCATATTGGCTACTTGGTATTTCCCCCACACACAAATTGTTCAGAGATAACAGAACCCCCAGTGAGCTAAGTATGCATGACAAATGCTGAGGTGAATGAGAAGGTGTGCCATCATGTGAGAAATGAGAGCAGTTATGGATTTCAAACCACTACTCTTAATTGTAAATTGTCTTAAGCAGGTTGCCGGAGAGGCGACAAAAATATTTTTGTCAATAAACATTCTGTTCTACGCCACATTGTCTGGAGTGTTTTAATGAAGCAAAGAATTTTTGCAAGCCAAATGCAATTCACACCAGTAATTTTTTTTTAAAAAAATCCAAGTTAATCAGGTCATATTGATCAATGAAAAATCTTTGTTGTCCGCCTGGAAATAAATTGTATATGGTTTTTTAAATTCTCTAACCCATTTTATTTTTTTTGCCTTTTTGTTTTTAATCTGAGAAATGTATTTCATATGTTTGACTATTCGTGTTCTATCCGGCTTGTACTTTAACAGCTAGCTGCTTAAAATTGCTGTCTGAAATAATCTGCTGCCTGTTTTTCTGAGAGGACCCAATGCTGTTGCCGTGTTAAAGTTAAAAGGATGTGAGCCTGATTTGTACCAAATGAGAGAGCACAAGTAATACACAAGTTCCTCTGTTTCAAATACATTTAAACACAACAACAATTTGGTACATTAAAATAAACCTGTTCACAAAGACTGCAGCCAGAGTACATGCTCTATTTTGAAAAAAGAAATCAGCTATCAGTCATCCACTTCAATGTTCGCTTCGTTCAGTGACAGCACCCACAGGTAGGCAGGAGAACTGCGGTTGCTTCACAAGCCTGTATGCAGGGCTAGACGGTTTGTTTATAAGCACATAGCCCTGAGGCTTTACTTTCTAATCATTTCTGACTATAATGCCTATCTGTGTATACTTTTCTGTCAGTGAAACTTTATTTTTGTTAAGATGTTCATTTTTATTTATTGTGCAAAACAAGAACCCTATATAAACAAGAGAAAACCACAAGCATTCATTTGGACGTAATCTTTTGAATGACAGATCCTTCCGCTGTATGTGCACTGCTACGAGTTGGAAAGTTTAAGAGCACCTCTTGCTGTTTAAATGTATATTTGGAACCCCTGAGGTGGGGACAAATAGATCTGCTGAACTACACAGCCTCGTGAAGGCAACCTGTTCACAGAAGAAGGCTTCTGTACGGAATATTTACTAGTTCCCGGGTCATGCGGAGTGGAAGGATTTCCAGACAATGTCAACCAGATAGAAGAACCAGACGTTTCCGACTGAAAAAAGAGATCAGCCCTTACTCTGTTCATGATTCAGAAAAGAAGGCTTGGCTGATTCCAGTTTAGGCTACTTTTTTTGGTCTTCATTTGAGAAGTAATTTAGAGTCAAGATAAAATGCATGAGACATGAGCACCAATAATACCTGAATGGGGGGGGGGATTTGGCCCTTAAGGCCACTGGGGAAAGTCCCAAGGGGCATCCCCACAGTGGGGCCACTGTCGCTCTGTGCAGGGTGGACAAGAGCCCAGTTCCACCACAAGCTGGTGGTCCTTGCTTTGCAAAAAATGAAACAATTGGTACAGCGGGAGTTTTAGTCATTCTAAGACCCCCTACATGTTCTGCGTGTTTCAAAATGATCTATAAAATAGTATGGTCTATATACTTCTGCAGCAACAGGGCTTGAGCTTTCCATCAGGCAAGTAACGGCCACTGCTAGCCTGCTCTCCCCTCCCAATCATGGGGTCCAGGGGAGGCCAGGAGGTGGTGCAACTTTTCGGGGCTATTGGGGCCTTCTGCCCTGCCCTGGATAGCCTAGGCTAGCCTGATCTCATCAAATCTTGGAAGCTAAGCAGGGTCGGCCCTGGCCAGTATTTGGAAGGGAGACCTCCAAGGAACACCAGGATTGTGACGCAGGGGCAGGCAATGGCAAAGCACTTCTGAACGTGAAGTCACTTCTGAACGTGAAGTCAGCTGTGACTCGATGGCAAAAACAAGTCACTGACTTATGACTTGATGGCAAAAACAAATAAATAAATTGGGCCTTCTAGTCTGCCCCTGCCCAGAGCCCACCTTCCCTGGCTCGCCCTGTGCTGGCTGCCTAGCTAACATTGTCTCTATGCTTGGCTCTTTAAATTGGGACAGAGAAGGGTCCTTTTTTTTACACTTAACCCCAATCTGAGCTATTGACAGTACAGTCCTAAGCAGTATAATACCAGTTCCATTGAAGCCAAATGAGTTTAGAAGGGTGTAGCTCTGTTTAGAACTGCACAGTGAACCATTTACTTGATCTGAGTTCTGTTTATTTTTTAAGGAGAAAATCTGGGTTTTGGTTTAGGTTGATTTTGACATTTGCTTGTACCCAGGAAAGAAGTGTTTTCTTTTCCCCCAGTGCCAGATCCTTGATATTAGCCACAATAGAAAAGTGGTAAAACCTGCCCTTCTCGTTCCAGCGGTAGTATTATTTGGTGCTCAGGATCCTGAGGGTGTCCTAGGTACGTTTCTTTAAAAAAGAAATCCCCGAAACTGAAGTGCAGCTGGTATTCCTTAAAAAAAAATTAAGTTTACAGCCACAAAAGTTCAATGCTGGAAAAAATTACTGGGAAATGCAAGGAAGATGATGTCATGTATTTGTTTTAATGCTTATATACATTCAAGGGGAAAGCATTCATCTGCTTTTATTTCAAGTCATTTTGAAGTAAAATCCACTTCCTTTCTGGCAAGCCTAGCATGAACATTTTTAAACTTAAAATCTGGTACTTCTAATTAATGTAGAACCACTTTGACGGTTATGTTTCTTTAATGGTAATTGCCTGGTCTCAACTAGAGCTTACAAGCAGAGCCACCAAATCGAGCATCCTTTACTGAAGCCAGGAAGAGCCTCAAATCCTGCAACGGGTGGACAATGTTGCGGTTTTAGGAGAGAGAGAGAGCCTAGGTGGGAACCGTGCTTTTGTAAGGCATCTCAGTTTGTCTGGCATCAGAGTGCTAAGGTCAAACACTGTCCATGACCTTTCTTCTTCTTTTTTTTGCAGTGGCTGATGAAACTGCCTGGCTGCCGAACTGCAAACTGTATGCAGAGATAACTGTAATCTGTTGTTTAAAATGAAAAAAATCACATTACTGAGTATAAGATTAATACGTTTGCTTCTAGGAGGTGGAAAGAGGCTCCGACCATGAAAATGGCAGCCTTAGCTGATCAGCATAAAACCCCACGCAGTAAATTAAAAAAAAAAACCTATTCAAGAGACAAGGAAGGAACAATTTGCTTGGTTTAAAACATCCCTTTGCTTTTCATCATTTACAGTTGGATGCCACAAGTGCGTGAAAAATGTAGGCAGGATTTTCTTAGGGGATAAACAACAGAATTTTCCTTTGGCTTGTCAGGCCCTACTATTTCGTTTATGTAAACTATTTCTGTCTCACTTAGGGTTGCCAGGTCCCAACCTGGCCACTGGCAGGGGACCGGGGCGGGGGGGGGGGGTAGGGGTGCCAGATCCAGGCTGGGAAACTCCTGGAGATTTGGAGACGGCGCCTGGGGAGGACAGGGGCCTCAACGGGGTACAATGACACAGAGTCCACCCTCCAAAGCATCCGTTTTCTTCAGGGGTACTGGTCTCTAGCCTGGAGATGAGCTGTAATTCTGGGGGATTCCTCACGTCCCACCTGGAGGCTGGCATCCCTAGTGCTCACTCTTTGTCCCAAAAGGTGGTCAAGGCAGTTTGCAAACTAATAAAAAGCAATGTCAATAACGGGAAAATACCTGAATGAATCACGTATTAAAAATGCATCAAAAATAATCAGCAGATAATTAACACACATTTCCCATCTGGCATGGGAACCTCAGCACCAGCCAAACAGCTATGGGAAAGGTGCTCTGTAACGGAGATTTTTTGTTGTTGTTCAGTCACACAGTCGAGTCCGAGTCTTCGTGACCCCATGGACCACGTCATGCAAGGCCCTCCTGTCTTTCGTTGTGCTCCGGAGTTTGCTCAATTTCATGTTTGTTGCATCTATGACACTGTCTAACCATCTCATCCTTTGCCGTCCCCGTCTTCTTTTACCTTCAGTCTTTCCCAGCATCAGGGACTTCTCCAGTGAGTGCTCCCTTCTCATTTGGTGGCCAAAGTATTTGAGCTTCAGCTTCAGTATCTGGCCTTCCAGGGAACAGTCAGGGTTGATTTCCTTTAGGATTGACTGATTCTATCTCCTGGCAGTCCAGGGGACTCTCAAGAGTCTTCTCCAGCACCATAATTCAAAAGCATCTATTCTTTGGTGCTTGGCCTTCCTTATAGTCCAACTCTCGCAGCCATACATTGCTACTAGGAATACCATTGCTTTTACCATATGGACTTTCGTTGTCAGGGTGATGTCTCTACATTTTATTATGCTGTCTAGGTTTGCTATCGCTTTCCGCCCAAGGAGCAGGCATCTTTTAATTTCATGGCTGCAGTCACCGTCTGCAGTGATGAGATATCACTGCACAAAAAGCCCTTTCTTGAACAGCTACCCACCTGATCTAAGATAATGATGGCATGCATGGTAATGAGGGCAACAGTCACATGGGAACAGGTGGTCAAGCAAACATCCTGATCCCAGACTGTAGGGCTTTATAGGCCTTTCTTATTTTAAAAGAACAAGGCTTTGCTAGGTTGTACAGTACAATGATGAATATTGGATAAGTCTTGCTTTTAAACAATGTCATGTCACCACAACCAAAGTCCCCACTGTTTATTTGACAAGAAAGTACTGGAAAATTAAAACAGACAAAAAGTTCAGTTCCAAAGAAAATTTACTCATGAACGAAACATTTTCTGAAAATGCTTATCAAGTCAAAGCAGCACCCTACCTAAGGTAAAAGAAAAAAAAAAGAGTGCCTTAACAAGTGGTCTTAATTCACCAGGACAACAGAAGTGTGAAGACGAAGGGGAAAACAAATGTCTGGTATCATGGGAGATGTTTGAGGTGAGTTTTGAAGAACAATGTGAAGAAGAAGAAGAAGAGATTGGATTTATACCCCGCCCTTCACTACCCAAAGGTGTCTCAGAGGGACTTACAACCTCCTTTTCCCTTCCCCTCCCCACAACAGACACCCTGTGAGGTGGGTGGGGCTGAGAGAAATCTGACACAAACTGCTCTTTTTCAAGGACAGCTGTGCCAGAGCTTGTGACTGACCCAAGGTCACATCAGCAGGTGCAAGTGGAGGAGTGGGGAATCAAACCCGGTTCTCCCAGATTAGAGTCCGCACACTTAACCACTACACCAAACTGTTTATTTATCTATTGAATGGGAGAGTTACACATAGGAAGTATATCTCTCCTTATATATATTTGAATTTTGGTGTCCCTCCTGGACATGCTTCCACAGCCTTTGGCCTGCTCAGATGCCGCTCTCACAGTCTCCCAATCCTGTGGCTACATTGGCTTGCTGCATTGGCTTGGCCCCGGCCACCAAGCCGGCGAGCAGCATTTCGCTCTCAGTCTGGAGGGAGCCGGTGAAGGGGATGGATGCTCTGCTGAGAGAGCGGCAACCCCTCCACGGGGGAGGAAGCAGACCTAGGGAACAGCGGCAAGCAGGGGAAGCACTTACCTTTGCTGCCCTTTGTGGCCCCTCTCCCTCGGCCACAAGGCCTGCACTGCAGAGAAGGCTGCCCAGCGCCTTTCAATGCCCCCCCACCTTCCTTCAGCAGTGGCAGCAACGCCAGAGATGGTCTGGCATTGAGGAAACGAGCTGCGGTTCCTGGAAAGCTGGACTCTCTCCTGAGGAAGATACTTCTCTTGGCTCCTGTCTGGGACTAACTGTGACTAACTGTCTCCTCAGTGGCTGTTGGTAGCCCCCCCGCTTGGCCACTTTCCTTCAGAATAAATTTAACACCACCCTCCTTTTTGGCTCCACCATGGCTGGCTGGCTAATGAGGTGGGCCAGTGACCATCAAACCATTCTCTTCAACCCCCTGCTGTGCAGCTGACTTTCCCCTAGGGTTGCCAATCTCCTGCTGTTACAATTGATCTCCAGATGACAGAGATCAGTTCCCCTGGAAAAATGGCTGCTTTGGATGGTAGACCCTATGGCATTATCCCCTGCTGAGTCCTTCCATCCCCCCCCACAATGCTGCCCTCCACAGGATCCACCCCCCAAATCTCCAGGTATTTCCCTAATCAGAGGTGGAAACTGTGCTTTCTCCTCAGTGCCTGTTGCTAGGCAACCAGGTTCTATCACGAAAAGGCCCTTTCCACACCTGTTTTGGCCTTTGGGAGAAAGCTCATTGGGGCCACTCCTGAAAGGGTTGTCAACTCCAGGTGGGAAATTCCTGGAGATATGAGGGATGGAGCCTGGAGACGGTGAGGTTTGAGGAGGGGTGGGACCTTAGGTACAATTCCATAGACTCCACCCTCCAAGCCAGCCATTCCCTCATGGGGAACCATTATTGCTAATCTCCAGGTGGGGGCTGGAGATGACTCAGAATTACAACTGCTCTCTGGGAGGGAAGGGGAATAGATGGAAAACTGAAGCCCAGGGGGCAGATACCGGTAGGTTGACGGTTGGCAGGGAGGGAGATCAGGTTGCCAACACCAGGTTGGGAAATTCCTGGAGATTTGAGGGGTGGAGCCTGGAGAGGGTGAGGTTTGAGGAGGGATGGGACCTCAGACAGGTACAATGCCATAGACTCCACCCTCCAAATCAGCCATTGTTGCCAGTCTCCAGGGGAGGGATGGAGATCATGCAGAATTACAACTGCTCTTCAGATGGCACAGATCAGTTTCCCTGGAGAAAATGGAGGACTCTGTGTCATTATACCCTGCTGAGGTTGCCACAGCAAATTGGTGCTTTCTAGAGCTCATTGTATTTAGTTCTACAATCGGCCTTATTCCTAGTAATATAAAATATGTAATCAAATTGATACAACATGTATGCAGTTCGACTGAGCAATCCCCCTAAATCCTAATATCTAGTTTTTTAATCCACTCAGTTGCAGCTGGGGAGAGTTCAAAGAGCTCAATCATATCTCCCTGGAAAGCACAACGCTCACATTCCTGTGAAAGATGGAAAATAGTTTGGCGGGCTGCACCACAATCAGATTTGGGTCCTGGTATTTTGCCCCATTTAAACAACAGGTCTGCACAACTGCCAAACCCTGTTTGTATACTATTAGCTGTCTTCCATATTTTACATGGCAAGTCAAATCCTGAGGGCCTCTCGTTGGTGTTTATCAGGTTATGGATATTGGGTGGAACTGATTGCATCCATGTTCACAACCATTCATTCCCTAGAACAAAATTTTGTAATTGCAGGATTTGTGCAGATCTTATTGCTGGGTGTCGGGATCTTAGTCTGGACAGGCCATTGTCAGCCATGTCTTTGTGGATGGTCAACTTTCTTTTTTCTTTTATCTTTCTATATTCATGAAAAGCATCTTGTCTTCAGAAATGTGGGGGAGGGATGTGGTACAACATGGGTAGCCAATAGGTTGGTGTGGGTTTAATACATCCGCTGATGGTTCTTGTTGTGTTGAGTTGGACATCAAGTTTGTGGACATGGGGGCTGTTGAGCCACACTGAAGCACCATATTCTGCAGTACTATACATCAACCCCAAAGCTGAGCATCTAAGTGTTGTAGCAGATGCACCCCGAGTTGTACCACATAATTTTTGGAGACTGTTGTTTCGTGTGCATATTTTCGCTGCTACATTGGTAAGATGGTGTTTATAGCTCAAGGTCCTGTCCAGGGTAATGCCAAGGTACTTAGGTATATGGATCATGCTAAAGAGCTAGAACTTTTGGCAGACAGACAATTGTAGGATCTCCAGGCTACACTACACACACAGAAAAACAGTGTAATTAGAATTGTCTGCCTGACTTCAGTAGTTTGCAGTTCTCATTTCTTCCACTAGATGGAGGTGTTTCATAGAGGAAGTAATCTGTGCTCATTGAAAAGAACCGGAAAAGAAGTTTCTGGGCAAAAATAAACCCAATTAAACAGAAATAAACCCCTGTATTTCCTATATTCAGCAACAGACACAACCTTTTCTGAGTGCATTGAAAATTACACAGATATTAAAGATATTAGGACAAAAAAACCCAAGAAAAACATTTAATTGGGAAGCTGGCCTGGTGATAAACCATGAAGGATGATATCTCAAAAATACAAATAGTTTTCAGGGATTTTTATTTTCTTTAAAATACCGTGTTTCCCTGAAAATAAGACACTGTCTTATATTTATTTTTTCTCAAGAAGACACACTAGGGCTTATACCACAAATGCATAGAAATCCTGCTAGGGCTTATTTTTGGGGTAGGTCTTATTTTCGGGGAAACAGGGTATTAATCTTTCAAAAAGTGGTGATGAGAATGATTCTGAAGATGTTTCACCACAAATGACAGCTAAATCTATCTTTGCGTTAAAGCTACAACATAAAGATCTTTGCTAATTTTTGCTGCTCTTCTGCTTATGTAGTAAATGGAAATCGACACAGAAAAGTCTTTCCTCTTGTTCCGGGCATCGTCTAGTGGGATATTCTCCTGTGCAAAGACATTGACATGAATGGGATCTGTGAGTCGGGTGAATAATGCTGCTCCCAGTCCTCTTGATGAGCTCTATGTAGAAGAAGAACTTGTAGGGAGATGACCCAGCGTCACTCACAAAGGGTTCCTGTGTGGATCGTTTATAGTAAGGACGGAAGAATGAGGCGTCTTAAATATTTCACAGACTGCAGATCCTTTAAAGAGTATCTTAATTTAAAGCTGAATTTGTGTTACGTCCAATCCAGCAAAGTTTATTTGGTAGCTTAATCTAGTGCCGTTTTCTTAGTACAATGTTAAGAACTGGTAATTTCTGAGGAATTGCTGTAGTGTGTGTGTCTAATCTTTTGCATTGTTATGTGACCTTTTCTGATTAACGTAACGTTTTAGGGTAGCAGAGTAGAAAATGGGATTGCCAGCTCCAGGTTGGGAAATTCCTGGAGATTTTGTGGGTAGAGCCTGGAAAGGGCAGGATTTGGGGAGGGGAGGGTATAATCCACCTCAGCAGGGTATAATTATCTACCCTCCAAAGCAGCCAACTTCTTCAGGGGACCTCATCTCTATAGTCTGGAGACAGCTGTAATTTAAGAAGATCTCCAGGACCCATCTGGAGGTTGGCAATAATGTTCCCTCTAAGATGAATTAGGGTGAGCTAGCTCACAGTTGTTTAGCCTCTGGCTCACACATTTTTGTCTTAGCTCAGGAAGGATGGCTCCAGAGCAAACTAATTTATGCAGGAGCCAAATTGCTTGCTCACAACTTTAATGCCAGTAGCTCACAAAGTAGAATTTTTGCTCACAAGACTCCACAGCTTAGAGGGAGCATTGCAACCCTAGTGGAAAAGCATTTCATAAATAAGATGATGATGATGATTGTCAATATATATGGAACATCTGAACCTGCTGAAAACGCCAGGGCTGGCGAGGCAGAGGCCTCCGGCCGCAGGGCCCGTTTTCCCCCCCCCCCCCCCCCCCGCCGCCACCATTTTCAAAGGTTTGAAAAAGATTGCGATTATATGTGCTTCTCTTTGTTGGGGTAGCAAAGTTTTGAAACAATAAGGGCCTGCATTTTGCATAGAACACTAAAGTATAATTCTGGCTTAATAAGCAACCAGCATGTATTCACAAACTCAGCATGATGCAGTGGTTAAGAGTGGTGGACTCTAATCTGGAGAACCCCCACTCCTCCACATGAGGCCTGCTGGGTGACTTTGGGCTGGTCACAGTTCCCTCAGAACTCTCTCAGTCCCACTTACCTCACAAGGTGCCTGTTGTGGGGAGAAGTAGGGAAGGCGATTAAACACCACTTTGAGATTCCTTAGGGGAGAGCAAAGTGGGGTATAAAAACCAGTCTTTTCTTCTTCTTACCTATTCTCGCTCATTAAAAAAAAGGGGGAAAGACATAATTTTCCTCCCAGTGATTATTCCTTCAAAAATTGGACTTAATCTCCCGCCACTTGACTATACACGATACACATGTAACAACACTAACTGCCCCCCCCCCCAAGGAAAATCAGCTTCAGGAAGTGGCAACTTGGAATGACGAATTCGTGAGAAGGAAAGGCAGGGAGGGGGCTTAACCCTTTCTCTGACAGCTGCTTTTCCACTGCAGTTCTGTGGTTCCCTTCACAAATGTGGATCTGGAACCCCATCAGAGAGGAGGAGGTCTGGGAAAGAAGAAACTGCCTCAGAAAAAAAGGCCAAGTATCATTTGTCTGTTCATAAACATCCCTGCTGCCTTTCTTTAGAAGAAGTGGATGTCAGGGTTTCACTACACATTTTTATTTTTGCTTAATATGAAAACGAGGTTAGTACTATTTTTCAGGATCCACTAGGAGTGTTTGGGAAGAAAGGGTTGGATTTTTTTTTTATTTAAAAAAGGAGACATTAATCATCAAAAGGAAAAGGGGATGTGATGCTCAGGCTGGTTCACATGTGTAAAAAAGTGAGAAGGGAATGAAGTGGGAGAATTTGGAATGCTTCACTACTTTCCCACTGCCTTTCAAAACAGAGAGCCAGCACAGAGTTTTCTATTTGTGTTGCATTTTTTAAAAATGGGAAAGAACATTCAAAGCTAGAATCTACTTCCTACTGGTCTCAAATGATGCACTTCATACTATCAGCACCTCATTTCCTTGCATGCATGAATCATAAGGATTAATGCCGATGTGGGATTATTTTTTTTTAAGTAAAGAAGGCTCATCTTACTGTACCGAGCTCCGTGAACTTTGTTTTCCTGCATGCTGAGGCTGTGAGGGCTCCTTTACACACTAGCTGAAATGCGTGTTCCCAGTTTAGTGTTCTATGTCTTTAATGGTGCCACTGCAAAAGATGTAAAGTGGTTTTTGTTTTGTTTTTCCCCATTTGTACACATACGTCTAGGAACCATAATTAGCCAAAGCTTTTGGACATTGTTTGCCATGTGTTTTCAACCAAGTTTTCAACCCTGCACATTATTATTTATTTATATCATATACACCCCACCTTTCTCCCCAAAGGGGTTCCCAAAGCATCTTATATAACTCTACTCACCTCCATTTTATTCTTACAACAGCCCTGCGAGATAGGTTAGGCTGAGAGTGAATGTGACTAGCCCAAGGTCGCCCAGCAAGCTTCCTTGGCAGAGTCTATAGATACCGTGTTTCCCCGAAAATAAGACACTGTTCTTATATTTATTTTTTCTCAAGAAGACACACTAGGGCTTATACCACAAATGCATAGAAATCCTGCTAGGGCTTATTTTTTGGGTAGGTCTTATTTTCGGGGAAACAGGGTACTAGGACAACACTCGAACCACACTACACTTCACTGGTTCTCAGAAAAGAAACAACTGATACAGTATGCTGTGGAGTTACCTGGTGGACGAAAAGGAAATAATTTTTCGTATAACCTGTGAAATAGAACGATAGTTGAAAGATGGTGTTTTGCCAGCCACCACAAAGTAAATCCCAGGATTGGGGGCAGTAGAACCCAAGGATCCTAGAATATTCACCCTTTCCTGTAGTAGGCAGATTGTTTCTATAATATAATACTTTACACACAAGCTTTTACAAGAGAGAATGTGTATGTGTGTAGATCACATAAGACGTTCTTCTACATGGGACAGGACGCGAATGAGCTGATGGTCGTCACCATGCCCCACTCAAGGGAGAGTCTAAGTGCCAAGGAGACTCTCTAATTTGGCCTTTAAGGCTGTTGTAGCAGGATGCTAAAAGTTCTGCGCCCCGCCCCTTAATTTCTTATTGTGGCACAAGCTTCTGTACGGCAGTCATATCGGTACGGATCATTTTTATCTTAGTCTACTGTACAGCTGGTTCCTTTTACTCCTCACACAAGTTTCGGTTTTAGCAGCTCAATGATTTGTACAGAATTTATGGCCACAGCACTGAGGGTGTTTTTCTGCACATTTTTGATTAATCTTTCCAAATTGCAAACTGACTCATGTCCTAGAAAATGTCCTTCTGAGCACTAATATTTATTGGGATATTTGGTTAATATAGCAGAGTTTCCCCCCCAGTCATAGAAGCGTGCTACTGAGTGCAGTAAATAAATCTCCCAAGAAGTATATTGCAAAAAAAAAGGATATACTTACATTTACTCAAGTAGATCCAGTTCACATTCAGGTTTCAGTCAAAAGAAGAGAAAGAAGAACCCTAATCTAAAGAGCACTTTCCCTTTCACAAATGGCCAGCTTGTCCAGCATCAGGTGTGTGGAAGACCTGCAGACGCATCTCCATGGAAGGCCATGTGAAACGAGTGAGAGGACAGAGAGAGAAGAGGCCAGAGGGCAGCTCCCAGGTGAAGACAAAGAGAAGCATTCCATTCAAGAAGACAACACCTATACCACTTAGAGTAATGTAGTAACCCCCAATGTATAGGCATGCTGCTTTTCTCACTCCAACAATGTTCAGTGCCAAAAGAGCTGAAGACAGCAGGTCCTCCTCCTTGTGAACAAGCCACGAACCCATCTGACAGCTATCATGCCAAAACGTTCCCTGAGGTTTATATTGCTGCAACTCTTTATACTACTCTCAACCAGACAAGTTGCTTGCAGACTAAGATGACAGCCAGTGACTGGGAGTAAGGAGGCCTGGAGCCCCATACTGCCGAGGATTTGTGTGTGTGTTTATACACACACACTTTCTTTCATGGTGCATCTTAAAGTAGCATACATGGGGCTCTTGGGGAGGTATCCCATCCATGAACCAGAGCCAGTTTGGTGTAGTGGTTAAGTGTGCGGACTCTAATCTGGGAGAACCGGGTTTGATTCCCCACTCCTCCACTTGCACCTGGCTGGATGACCTTGGGCAAGCCATAACGCTGGCACAGCTGTTCTTGAAAAAGAGCAGTTTCTGTCAAGAGTTCTCTCAGCCCCACCTACCTCACAGGGTGTCTGTTGTGGGGAGGGGAAGGGAAAGAAGTTTGTAAGCCGCTCTGAGACACCTTTGGGTAGTGAAGGGCGGGGTATAAATCCAATCTCTTCTCCTCTTCTTCTTCTTCTTCTTCTACATGACCAAAGGTTCAGCAAACTTGCTGTTATTGTGTGACCTCTATCCATAGTACTCTGTGACGCTGGAAGATAAAGACAGACAGCCTGTTTTACTCCTTTTGCAGTTTGGGTTGCCTGGCCCAGTCTGCCAATCAGTGGGAGACTGGGTGGGGCAGGTACATTGTGGGGGGGATCCAGCAGTTTTTTTGTGGGGGGGATCGAGCAGGAATAGCCTGACTTGACTTCTGGGGAAACCCGGAAGTGACGTCTAGGAATTGGCAAAAACTCAATGGTTTTAGGCTATTCACATGTTTCATGCCAGGATACCTACATCACAGGTAGTGAGTGGTTCTGCCAGCATTGGAATCAAACTGGGATGGGGTTAGGGCCAGTGTTCCCTCTAAGCTGAGTTAGTGTGAGCTAGCTCACAGTTTCTTAGCCTCCAGCTCACACATTTTTGTCTTAGCTCAGGGAGGATGGCTCCAGGGCAAACTACCGGTAATTTATGCAGTAGCCAAATCACCTGCTCACAACTTTAATGCCAGTAGCTCACAAGGTAGAATTTTTGCTCACAGGACTCCACAGCTTAGAGGGAACATTGGTTAGGGCTGGAGGAAAATGTCAAGTTGCTTTACTAGATACTTAATGGAATGTTATTTATCTCCATGCCAGCGTGGTATAGATGTTAAGAGCAGCAGACTCTAGTCTAGAGAACTGGGTCTGATTCCCCCTTCCTCCACATGAAGCCTGCTGGGTGACCTTGGGCCAGTTCTCTCAGAACTCTCTCAGCCCCACCTACCTCACAAGCGGACTGTTGTCCGGAGAGGAACGGAATGCAATCGTAAGGCACTTTGAGACTCCTTAAGGTAGAGAAAAGTGGGGTATAAAAACCAACTCTTTTTCTTCTGCATACCATGAAATGTTCATCTGCCTGTTTTTACACATTAGGCCTCTGTTAAAGGGATATGACATTTGGTTTTATTCCAAAATTCTTGCATATACATAACATCTTTTACAAGATGCATAACACATCTTTACAATATACAACGGGTATACTTTAATAAAGTTCACAGGCAACCGTTGTATGAAAACAGCAAATACATAACTAATAACCCACTACTTTGTTCCTTCAAGTCCCTGAACTGAAAGCCCAGTAGCCACCCTACCCAACCTTCCTGATTATAAATGCCCTTTTTTGTTTCATTTCCCCATCTATCCTTGTAGG
>NW_015168195.1:26475-41925 GCF_001447785.1 Gekko japonicus | reverse complement strand
AAGAGTGTTAAATAAAATATAAGATAAATAAAACCAAGACACCTGAATACCCACAAGATTTTTTTTTAAGTCAATAAATATATGCCGAGAAAGGTGTAACAGCCAGTGCTAAAATAATTCCATAAGATGAGTTCAAGGGACAGCTACTGGCATCAGACTTCATGGTACCCATTTGGCTGTAGTTACAGGCAACTAGTCAAGGGTAATGAAAGTGTTAATTTGGATCCATGCCGCTTCCTTCGTATGAAACGATATATCAGTCCAGTTCAACAAATGAATACCACATTAGGAGATGACCGCTACAATGGGAACATGCATCTGAGCACATATCTGCAAAGTGCAAGGATCTCTCTTGCTAGATGGAGGCACATCACCGGATGGCTAATTCCAATTTTAACACACACACACACACACCTACACACACCCCAGTGAGATTTTTGATTCACACACCACCAAAAAGCAGACCTTTTAGCAGTAGTTCCCACTTGAGGTATCTTGTGAAAATGTGTTACTCATATAGGAAAGCTTAAAAGTTACATTAGGTGCATCTAGGGTTTATCTACAGACTTGAATGTAAATTATTGGGTTGACACCTGCCAATTATGAACATAAGATGTTTGTGGAGGTGGATCTTCCCCCACCTTCCCCCAGGAGCTTCTTAACCACCTCGCCTCCACTAATGCTGGAGGTCAAAGGAGCCTTGAGGACAAAATGTTATGAAGCACAGAGAGGTTTTTCTAAGGTGTGGGAATAGGGCAACATCAGGCAGAATCACCACGGCTTGCCTCTTCTGTTGGCAGCAAAAGTGCAGCAGAGCAAGCTTGCTTGTTGTGTAAGAGGGAAGAAGGGTGATTTTAGCTTAATTTCCATCGCCCATGCCTTGTGGCATTTTGTCCGTGAAGCAAATTTGAAAACTTTTATTGCCTTTGCAGGGTGGAGTCTAGGGGAGCTTCTGAGGGAAGGGAAAGATCTGTCACATCACAATCTGCTTTTGCAAGTTCCTCCATTTTCAAAAGCTGCTTGTCACATGGCATTTGAGTGGGGCAGTGTTCTTTGAGCAAACCCCAAGCTTTCTTGGGTACCACAGGAGTGATAATTTGGGTCTCAGTCATAGTGCCATTTCTGTGCGTAGTACTTTACTGAGTAACAAAATTGAAAAATACAGGACCTTGTCCAAGAAGTTTAAATGTGAACTGCACAAGGTGGTAGTTGATCTAAGCTAGAATCCAGGAAGATACAGATTGCTTATGGCTTTCATGTAGAATGTAAAGCTAGTAGAAGTGTTGCAGGTATTGCTGACCTATGAGTGAATAGAATGTTGGGACACCCATCTGAATGTCAACTGAGTTGGTGGTGTATGAAAAAGAATATAGCATATCAATTACCCAGTAAAGCATGTTACAAAGCACTAAAAACAGCATGAATTTGCAATACTATCTTTACAAAGTGCCTGAACAATTCTGAGGAATGAGTAATGGCCCATAATTACCACTACATGAATCCACCTCTTGAGAGAAGATAATGCTATCCAAACAGATCTGTTTTCCCAATTTAAGGACCTGCAGATATAAGTGTGCAAATACGGAACAGTGTTCACGCCAATAAACTGGCAGTTAACTGAATGTAGATCCTGAAATGTATGTTTTTATTCTAGATGTTTAAACATAGATTTAAAAACACTATGAAATTTGAAAGGAAACAATCATATACAGTTTATGGATCTCAGTTTTCTTTTTCTTGATTATATGGTTGTTGTTTTTCAAAGATGGCAGCTGGCTATTGGATGTTTGCTCTTAAAGCTCAGTATTTTTATTTGTTTTAGATAAACCTTCAGCCTTTTATCTTGAGCTATTTATTACAGAACTCTGATGTTGATTGACCTCTCCTCTACTCCTCATTCACCCCTCCCTGTTAAGGTTAAGAAATCACAGGCTCTTTAGCTCCCGATAAGCTTTCTCCTGCAGGTCCTGAATCCTTGAAGGTTCTTACAGATCCCGATGCTATTGTAAAGGAAGAAGAAGTAGAGGCTGGTTTGCTATCCTCTTTTGGTGCTCTTCCTCCAATGGAACAAGATGTTCTGATCAACCATCTTCAAATTTTACAGTCTTCACTAGAAAATAGAAAGGGCTATTCTCTGAATGTGGAATTGTCCCTGGCCAGTGTATCCTCTTCTGGAGCAAATGATAAGGCCCCTGTAATTGAGGACCCAAAATTCAAAGCACATTTCTTTAGAACCAGTTATTTTAATTAATCCAGGAAACTCTAACCCGAGTGCCCATGTTTAGCCGTTGACTCCTTTAGAGTCTGTAGAGCCATCTAAATGACTGTCTCCAACTCTTGGAATAAATTTTTTATCTTGGAATATTACAGGTTCTAGTAATAAGCAGAGGGACCTTGGGTTCAAGAAACTTGGGCTAGGGAAGCTATTAATCTACAAGGTTTCATTGCTCATGTAGTGGATGCCTACAGTAGTTCTCCTAAGGACCATCCAACGTCAGGACTATTTATTTATTTCTTGGATTTCTACCCCACACTTCCCGCCGTAGCAGGCTCAGGGTGGCTTACACAAACATTACACAGCTAAAACAGAACTAAGTAAAATCATAACAATATAAATATAAAACATACAAAGTGCTAGTGCTAAAAACAATTCATATACAGCGGCAGGCATGAACACCATCCAGCAAGGAGGCAGTCAGTTCCCATCATGATCTGGGTTATATCAACTGTTGATGTTGATGTAGATGTTAATATTGGGGCCAGGGCCTTGGCTGTATAATGCAGCTCCCTAGTCGAAGGCCTCGTGGAAGAGCTCCATCTTCCAGGCCCTGCGGAACTGTAAAAGGTCCCGCAGGGCCCTGATGTCTTCTGGGAGCTCATTCCACCAGTGCAGAGCTGTCACTGAAAAGGCCCTGGCCCTCGTCACACCCAGCCTGGCTTCTCTAGGGCCTGGCAGGGCCAGACGGTTTTGGGACCCTGATCATAGAGCTCTCTGGGGAACATGAGGGGAAAGGTGGTCCCTTAGGTATGCAGGTCCCTGACCATATAGGGCTTTAAAGGTAAGAACCAGCACCTTGAACCAGATTTCGTATGCTATATGCAGCTAGTGCAGTGCTTTTAGTGCAGGCCAGATGTGCTCCCGCATAGGGAGGACCAGCAACAGCCTGGCTGCTGCGTTCTGCACCAGCTGCAGCTTCTGGATCTAGGACAAGGGCAGCCCCATGTAGAGAGGTGACCATTGTATATATCACTGTCACCAGGTCAATGTGTTCGAGGAAGGGAACCAGCTGCCTAATCAGCTGAAGATGATAAAAGGCTGACTTCACAGTGGCTGCTACCTGGGCCTCCATCGTTAAGGAGGAATCTAGGAGCACTCCCAAGCTCCTAACCTCCAGCACTGACACCAACAGTGCCCCATCAAAGGTCAGGAGTGGGATCCCTACCCTCGGGCCACTCCGACTCAGACACAGAACCTCTGTCTTCATCGGATTCAATTTCAGTCGACTCAGTCTAATAAGCCAACCAGCCACAGCTTTCAACGTCAGGTCTAGATCTTCCGGTCTGGAGTCAGACTGGTCGCCCAACAGCAGATAGAGCTGGGTGTCATCTGCATATTGGTGACAGCCCAGCCCATGTCTCCGGGCAATCTAGGCAAGGGGGCACATATAGATGTTAAATAACATCAGGGAAAGCATTGCACCTTGGGGCACTCTGCAAACTAGTGGGTGCCTTTGGGACAGCTGCTCCCCAATAGCCACCCTTTGTCCCCGACCCTGAAGGAATGAGAAGAGGCACTGTAAGGCAGACCCCTGAATCCTGGTGTCAGCAAGATGATCGACTATGTTGAATGTTGCCGACACGTCTAACAACAGCAACACCGCCGAACCGCCCTGATCCAGATGCCTCCGAAGATTGCCTGGGGGGACAACCAGTGCAGTCTCCGTCCCATGGCCTGGTCAGAAGCCGGACTGGAAGGGGTCTAATGCAGAGGTGTCATCCAGAAAACCCTGCAACTGAATTGCCACCATTTCAACAGCACTTGTTCTCGTATAACTTTAATTGCCTCCTCACAGTTTGCACTCACAGTGCTGTTACAGCTTCTATCATTTTCTTTTTTTGCTGTTAAAATCTATCTTCCCCCGTTAACATCTCACAGTGAAATCCTGGCACTCTGGAATAAGTTGGGGGCTTTTTTTGGATAAAGCTACTGTACAGCACCTGAGAGCCTTGCTACTTCTAGTGGGTGATTTTAATGCCCGTATTGGGTGGAATGACAAAGCTCTCCTAACATCAGAGTCAATGGAATTTTTGAATGAGCCATCATACTCATTCTTAATGTATCAATTCCCCCCCCCAACTGACACAAACATAATCTGTTTAGGTAAGGACCAGTCCATTACCTGAGAATGTATTGTGTTTAATCTGGCTAACATAAACACTCTTCTATATTATGGAATAGTTAAATATTTTAAATAGTCACGAGATACCCTTGGATATGACAAACCTAGATTGGGGTGGGGGGAGCAAACTCTACATGCTCTCTCATAAGACCTCAAGAATTCCAGCTCATATGAATGACTCAGAATCAACATTTGAGCAGCTTCCATGTCTGATGGTCTCAAGTCCTCAATCAAAATTCTCAAAAAGGGGAGTTTAGATTCAATCAGTTGTATGCAAAGACATAAGAGTCCTCCCTCAACAAGGAAAGATAACCAGTCTTATCAAAGACAAAGACCACCTTCAACCACATGCAAAATGCAGGAGGCCAGGTTTGTGCTTCTAAAGAGTGAACTCCCAATTATAACTACAGCATAGTTCCTACTACACAACCTGGAATCCCAGCAGTCCTATGTAGAAATTGTATTAAGATGTAATCTAGTGATTCCTGGCAAGCCTCTATCCATACTGGAGCTCCATATAGCATCTGTGTTACTACTTTTGAGTTGAATACAGTAAGTGCTGTGGGTAGATATTACCCACCTTTACTAAAAGCAATCGGATTACAACCTTAGTAGATAACCAAATCTTTTCAGCACATTTTCAAGATAGACAACCCATGAAAGTTTTCATTGGAAATAAACACCCAAGTAACAAAACTTGACAAGTTGTTCTCCAATTTTCCAAGTAAATTTTGGGGTACATGACTTAGCAAAAATCAGGATATTTTTGACTTGTCATAATTAACAGTAAGTCCCTCTTGTCCACAATAATCAACAAGGGCTTTTACTAAGCATCGCAGCCCCACAGATGTTCTGGAGCATCAAACAGCATTATTAGCATAGAGGAAAACAGATATTGGGGGATCTGACAGCATAGGAGCATGACAATTAACTTTATTCAAAGAGGTCACCATATCAGATACATTTAAACAACATAGGTTCCAACAAACATCCTCCTCTAACCTCTTTGCTATTAGGTAAAGCTTTTGAAAGGTGACCTTCCTGGGTACACCTTACCTGGACTGAAATAGATTCATATAACAGGTAAATCAGCCAAAGTAATTTAGGGCCTATAGCAAGCTTTTCAATTTTTCTCACATTCATCTCCATGGGATTGAATCAAATACTGCCTGAAGATCCATAAAGGTGACATACAAATGACCACTTGGACAAGAAGTATATTTCCTTGGTAGATGACAGAGAACTACATAATGATTTGTTGTTGACCTCCTGGCCATAAAACCCACATGCTCTGGACCAATTAACCCTTTCTCAAAAAGCCATTCTTTATGCTTTAATTTCCCAGTTACAGATAGAAGACTAATTGGTCTATAGTCAGATGGGTCCTTTCTGTTTCCCTTGTAATAAATTGAGACAATTATAGCTTTTCCCCAGATGGAAGGGATTTTACCCATTTGGTTAACTACTGTAAAAACTTGGGCTAATAAACCACTCCAAAAATTTAATTCAGAATGGAAAAGTTCAGAAGGAACTATACCAGGAACAGGGGCTTTCCCCATGTTTATTTTCCTAATCAGAGGTCTCACTTTTTCACTTGTAAATCAAGGTCAAGAGGGTAGCTCATTTCCAATAACAGAAGATGCCTCTGTTGACATAGGGACATCAAACAGCTTTCTAAAATAGTGCTACCACATTTTAGGCAGTGACAGTGGCATACCAATGGTGGGGTGGGGGATGCGATCCACCCTGGGTGTAGTTTGAGGAAGGCCTTTGAAGAAGGGCCCTTGAAGCTAGCATTGTCTTCCCTTTTATTTTTAAAAGGCAGTTCTGGCTGCAGCCACTAGGGGTGCAGGGAAGTCTGAGCATAGCAAAAAGCATTCTAGGATGGGTTAGGCATCCCTTTTTCTTCAAGACTGAAGCAAACGTACTTAACAGATCATACAACCAAGCCAGCATGCTGATAACGGTTACAGTAATTGCCAGCCTGAAGGTCATTTTCTCCAGCAGTCTAGCCTTTTTCTCTTCCTTTCCTTGTACCCAGCTCAGCCAGATCTTGCAAAGCAGTGGTTGCAGGAAGATAAAACAACCTTCCCCTCTCTTAATTTCTTTCCCTCTTTTCCACATGTTCACCATTCATTTCTGTCTTCCTTCACCTAATTTTTCCATGTCCCCCCCTTTATTTTCACTCAAGACCTTCTCATCCCTATCCTGCTTGGTGACAGTATGTATTTACAAGTAGTATAGTAGCAAACCTTTGTTAATATTATGAACAGAAGCTACTGGGTTTGCTGGACACTGTACATTGCACTGGTTCTGCTGGGCTTCCAAACCACCTCCCCCCAGACTGTGATTCTATGCCTGACATCAGCTGGCATTGCTACAATGGCACTGGGTTCTGCTGGGCACTCTGTGATTGCATTGATACTGCTGGGTACTCTGCACATTGCACTAGTTCTACTGGGTTTGCACCACCCGCCTTCAGTTTCTACTGCAGAGATTGTCTGATTTGACTTTAGTCCTTTGGAAACAATGGAGGATGGGAGCACCTTCTTTTTTTGGGGGGGGGGGTAGTGCGTTTCTTAACATCCAGTCTGGTGAAGCTTGCGATCACTATTTTGTGATGCTTTGGATAGTGTTAGTTAGTAAAAGGCAGACTCCTAGCTCTCAAGAATGCCAATTTCCAGAATTCCTTTGCATTATTACTCTCTAAGGCCCACATCAGGGAACTCCAAGCCTCTCTCAGGGTCTTTCACTTTTTGCATTTGCACAAAGATCTAAAATCCCACTTAAATTGAAATAATGTTGTAAGGAGCCTTGGGTCCTGATATTTCCTATATTCTCTATAGGCTTGGTGTAATAGCTTTTCCAAATGCTTACATTCCTTATCAAACCACTCCATTCCTTATCAAACCACTGATTCCTCCTTATAGAATAATTTGTTCCACTGGATTGCACAACAAATGCCGATTTCAGCAGACTCAATAACTGAACCAGTAGTCTGGCAATAGTTCCACATATGTTACTTCCATAAATATATTGTCGGAAGATGGTTACTTTGATTTCTATACCAAGACTTCTGTCATAACAGAGGAATTTAAAATTTGCCATGCCCTCTCTTCCACAAAGTGAGACCATCGTATTCTTTTCAAAGGTTCTCCTTCCGGGAAATTGTAGACTCCCCTTCAGCAGGGAGGGGAGTATAGCCAACCATAATCTGGGGTGAAACCGCTAGCAACTAACAAAGGACTATACTTGGAGCTCTAATGCACTGGAGAGCAGATATGGAGAGACCAGAAAATCATCAAACTAGCCCCTCTCATTTTCTTTTGTATCATTATCATAATCTTCTTGTGCATATTTTGTAGTTTAAAAACCACTACAAAACCTGGCAAAGCCGTTTTTATTCTAGGTGGTAGCAGGATGAGAGGACAAGAAGCTGTTTTTGTAATTTACCACCTTCAACACACGGAAAACAAATGCATTGTCCTAGGCTATTATTCTGTGTATTCAATTACAATTGGGCTGACAGTACTTGGTGTGTAATCACTGGTGTATTTTTGTGATATTATTTTCATAGCTTGATCCCAGAGTCTTAATTAATTTCCTTACATACCCCTAGGATGTATTTCTAACGACTCTCTTCATTCTGGCTAGGGTAAAGGTTAGCTTGCAATTTAGTCACAGTAAACAGATGGGATTTAGGCTGCCTATGTTGAAAAGCCTGTAGCGACACGGACAAGAAAGTCAGACAAGAGCCACTTGTGTGGAAAAGCCACCAAGATGTTTGAGGAAAAAAACACTGAGTAGGGCTAAAGAGTCCTGCAAGGTAAGAGACCTGTAAATATGTCCCTCTTCTTCTTCTTCTTCCAGATACAAGTATTACTCTAATACTTCTGTTAATAGTGGGTAACAGTTCCTCTGCCGTTTCCTCAGATGAACAGTTTTTCAAGTGGATTACAAGGCTGAGCAGTCAGTTTTTAGAGAACTTGGAGTGTGGTTGACTTGGTGGGCCTGCTGAGATTGGAATTGATTAATGGGTGTTGTGATAAGCAGGGAAACAGATCAGTGGCGGCTTATCCTGCTTTCAGCTGTCACAGCTGTGCCACTTCACTCTTCTTCTAACCCTATCGCACACCCCGGCAGCCTTTAAAGTACCTCTTCCCCTCTGGCATTTTTTTTTTTTGTAAATCATTTAATCAGATGCCATGATACCCCAGAAACAGCTGGTTCTTTTGGAAATTTGCTTCAAGCGTACATATTTGGTATGGGTAAGAATATTGCTTGTGGCAATTCCTTCCTGGGGAAACACTACAGAGGACCTTAGGGCCCCCAGAAGCAGATTTTGCGAGTGGTTTAGAGCAAAGTAGAGGTCCCAAAGGCAGGTGCTGGTCCAATAGACTAGGTGTTATGTCAGGAGTCTAGGTATAGAAATAAAAGTAACTTCCCTGCAATAATATAATACGCATATCACTGATGTTATCACTCAGTAACACATCACTTGGTGACATACAGCTGCACACGCAAACTTCCTCCACTGAGAAGTGGTTTGCTTGAGTTGGTATGACAGTTCAGGGATGAATGAACTGCAATGGCTTTTTCACATGTGAAAGCCAACACTGGAAGGCGACTGGAAGTTACAATGTGAAACAATAATGGCTTAATTCATCTGGATGCTTAATTGTATTCATAGAAATCTTTGGGTTATGCCACTGGGCAGGATGCTTTGTATAGGTGTGGTTGCCGATTTAGACCCATTCTAAAACTCTTAGACACTTGTTGCTGACTGCAGTTGTATTACATACATTTGAGATTCAAGGAAGCAAGGGGAAACGGAAACGTTTTTTCAGAACTGCACATTGGTATCCCAGAGCTTCAGTACACAGTACATGGACAGTGGAAAGGCCCAGAGAATAAACTGGAGGCATCTTATATAGTTCTGCTAGGGAGGCTAAACCTATTTGGTATTGTACACTACCTGAGATGGCAGACTAGCTTTGAATAATTCATAAGCCACTTTTGCTTATGAATAGCCATAGACATCTATTAAATAAAAGTTGGGATACCAAAGCCAACTTAAGGAGCAATCCTAAGTGGTCATATTCACAACTAAGTCCCATGTTATTCAATGGAGCCTGCACCCAGGAAAGTGTGCTTAAGACTGAAGCTTATACTTACACAACTGTCTCAATGAATGCCAGACTTCCTCCCTGTTGGATCCCCAAGCATCGAGAATAAATCCACGTTTTCAAGAAAAGCAAAATTTATTTCAAAGCGTTGAAGACATACTCAAACACGTTCTTTGTTAGAACTGGGGATACACAGGTAGGGCGAGCATAATAAAGGAAATTCAAACAGATACATATCCAATGAATAACATTCCCGCTGGCGGGCTAATGAAACGGTTGCGCGCCCAGTCCATGGGAACCAGGCAGAACATCAGACAAAACACAGGTGCAGTTCTCATGAGATAGCAATAGGCAAGCATTACAGCATCTTCTCCCCCACACATCCACCAGTAGTTATCTTATGCATTCCAGCACAGAAGCAGGATAGTAGAAACAAGCCGGGTGCAACAGGGTAAGGATATGTACACAGAGGTCACAGAAAACAGAATGGCAGCTTGCTGACATACTGCCCCCCTTAAAATACACTTAAAACACACCTCCCGGGCCGGGCGGGAGATCTCCCGGGCTGGGCGGGAGACCTCCCGGTTTGTCCGGGAACCTCTTGTGGAAACTACGGATCAGGTAAGGGGCCCGAATATCCCCTTCTTCCACCCATTCGCGGTGCTGGGGACCGAAATCAACCCATTCGATAAGGTACCAGAGTTTACCACGTTTCAATTTACAATCAAGGATATCAGCGATCTCAAAATGTTCATCCCCTTCCAAAATGACAGGTGGAGGAGGAGTAACTGCTGGTCTCCAGGGAGACGGGCCAGGATCCTTCTTCAACAGGCTCATGTGAAAAACAGAATGCAGAGCACGTAAATTCTTAGGCAAAACAACATCAACCGCCACTTCATTTATGACTTTACGCACTTTGAATGGACCAATGAACTTCCACCCCAATTTCCTGCTAGGTCGCAGCATCTTAATGTTCTTGGTCGAGACATACACAAGATCCCCAGGTTTCAGATCAAACCCCACCACCCTACCCTTGTCTGCCTGGGTCTTGTAAGCAGCCTTGGCTGCGTCAAGTGTTTGGCATAGCAGAGGCCATGAATTTTGCAAGGAAGTACACCATGTATCAGCATCCCCCACAGGACGTTGGCCCATCCCCTCCAGGAAAGGGAGGGGGGGCTGTCGTAACCAGAAACAGCTTTATAAGGAGACATGCCCGTGGAGCTATGGACAGTGTTGTTATAACAATATTCAGCAAGAGGCAACAATTCACACCAATCATTTTGTTGATAATTAGTAAAACAACGAAGATATTGCTCCAGGGTCTGATTCACTCGTTCTGTTTGTCCGTCAGTCTCAGGATGATACGCGCTGCTGAGCCCTTGTTCCACCCCTAAAATGGAAAGAAGTTCCCTCCAAAACTTAGAAACAAATTGGGTCCCCCTGTCAGAAATTAATTTAGCAGGTAATTGATGAATTTTCACCACGTGAGACATAAACGATTTCGCCAACCTCTGAGCTGTAGGCAAGGAAGGAAAAGGCACAAAATGAGCCTGCTTAGAAAATAAATCAACAACCACCCAAATAACAGTGTTCCCTTTGCTCACAGGGAGGTCAGTAATAAAGTCCATGGACACCACTTCCCAAGGTCTCGATGGAGTAGGGAGTGGCTGCAGAAGACCGGGAGGCTTGCCCCCCCTGGGTTTAGTTAAGGCACAGGTCTGACAGGATCGAACAAAAGTCAATAGGTCTTTGCGCATGTGTGGCCACCAAAACTGTCTGCGGATGAGTTGCAGTGATTTAACAAAACTCCAATGTCCTGCCAGTCTGGAACCATGAGCAGAATCCATCACTTCCCTCCTCATTGAAATAGGCACATACAGTTTGTCCCCAGAATAAATCAGACCTTCTGGGCTACGGACATAATCCGGCAATGCACGCAGGGAGGCAATATCTTCACCAGTAAAAGCAGAAACATTTTTCTGGACCCAGGCCCCCCCCCCCATAGGGAAAAGGGAAGGCGAAGTCTCATCAGAGCGAGGAATTGAGCGCGCTTGCGCGCGGGTGACAACAGCCCCCCCCAGGTGGGAGGGGGAAAAAACAGAATCCATGATGATTTCACGCTGACTGTCATGTTGTGGGAGGCGTGAGAGCGCGTCAGCCAGGGAATTAGCCGTCCCAGGGAAATGACGAAGAGTGAATCGAAACTTAGCAAAGAAGTCCGCCCAACGAAGTTGTTTAGCGTTGAGAGAACGGGGGGATTTCAGCATTTCCAGATTTTTATGGTCAGTCCAGACTTCAAATGGCAGTTGAGCCCCCTCCAACCACTGCCTCCAAGTGGAGAGAGCCAGCCGGATAGCCGACGCCTCCTTCTCCCAAATCCCCCAGTTTCGTTCAGCGTCCGAAAATTTTTTAGACACAAATGCAAGGGGGTGTAAACGACCATCTTCCCCTTCTTGCAAAATAGCGGCCCCCATTGCCACATCCGAAGCATCAGTCTGGACAATGAATTTTTTAGTTTCATCAGGGCGCGCCAGCACGGGCTCAGACGTGAACATACGTTTAAGTTTCTCAAAAGCCTCCGCGCAAGCAGGGGACCATTTAAGTGGGGCGCCTGGTTTGGTAGCATCAAACCCCTTTCCCTTGGTTTTCAACAAATCGGTTAGAGGAAGGGCAATTTGAGCGAAATTCTGGATGAAATTTCTGTAAAAATTGGCGAATCCGAGGAACATTTGCAATTGTTTGCGGGTTCTGGGGGGTTCCCATTCAAGCACGGCCTGTATTTTAGCAGGGTCCATTTCCACCTTCCCCCCGGAGATGCGATAACCCAAAAAGTCAATGCAGGGCTGGTGGAATTCACATTTAGACAGTTTGGCGAACAGGTTGTGCTCATAAAGCCTCTTAAGGACCTGGCGCACCAATTTAATATGCGACGGGAGGTCCTGAGAGTACAGCAACACGTCATCAAGGTAAAGGACCACCCCTTTGAACAAAAATTCATGTAGGACCTCATTGATTAAGTTCATGAAGACCCCCGGAGCCCCTTGAAGCCCGAAGGGCATAACGAGGTATTCAAACTGCCCCAAGGGGGTATTAAACGCAGTCTTACTTTCGTCCCCCTCCCTAATGCGCACTCGGAAATATGCATCCCTCAGGTCAAGTTTCGAGAAGATTTTGCCTTTGGTGGCCTCTGCCACCAGGTCCTTGATCAGGGGGAGGGGGTAGGCATTGGACAAAGAAACAGCGTTCAAACCCCTATAATCCGTGCACAACCTGAGCCCCCCGTCTTTCTTCTTTCGGAAGAGAACCGGCGCGGCGAAAGGGGAGGAAGCCGGACGAATGAAACCGCGGGCCAAGTTTTTATCAATAAAATTCCGCAGTTCAACTTTCTCAGCCGGCCCCATCGCATAGATTTTACCTTTAGGCAATTTACAATCAGGCAAGAGTTCAATAGCACAGTCAGTAGAGCGATGGGGGGGCAGTTCGTTAGCTTCTTCTTCGCCAAAAACTTTCGCCAAGTCTCTATACTCTCGAGGCAAAGACGCTAACTCTTCCGGCTTCAAAGTGCCGCAGGGGAACTGCGCGGCAGGCCGGTCCCCCCACGAATCCAACCAGCAGTGATCTACACATTTTGGCGACACGAATTTGACAACCCCTTCTTCCCACAAGATGTAAGGGTCATGGGTAAAAAGCCAGGGACTCCCCAGTACCAAATCAAACTGCGACTTAGGGGTAACAATGAAGGTCCTGGATTCCCAATGATCGCCAGCCCCCAACCGCAAAGCCATAGTCTCATGCGTACAAGGTTCCATGGGCGCCCCATCCAGTCGAGCTTGATGGTGTTTAGCCGATCCTCTGCATTTTCAGCTTCCTGGGTCCAAGCCATCAGGGAGATAGGATTAACAGTCTTCAAAACCGTTTCTCGGATGTCCGCGTTGAGTCCCAATCGATACATTTCAGCCAAAATATGATCAGGGTAGTCTCGGAGCTTTGCTGCCTGCTTGTGGAATTCCAGTGTGTATTCACGGACCGACTTCTTGTTCTGACGATAGGTGCGGAGAAATGCTTTGGCCCTTTGGCTCGCGTTGACATCCTCAAACCGAGCCCGCAGCGCCCACATGAATGCTCGCAAATTCAAAAGTTCCGGACCGCGGTCATTGTGCAGTCCCACATACCATGTGGCGGCGTCTCCTTTCAGTCTCGCCGAGATGACATCGATGAGAGCAGCTTCATTTCGGAAGAGGTGTCGGCTCTCTTCTACGAATTTGTGCACCCTCACCGTGAAGAAGGCGAGTTCCTCTGGGTTGCCGTCAAAGGTAGCCTCCAGTAAATCCTTGGGTCTGGGCCGTGGAGTCCTTACCAACGGTCCCAGCTGACCCGGAACTCCCCTGAGAGGGAGACCCGGAGCAACCGGTGGTCCCGCTGGCACTGGCCTCATCGGTGGCGGCAGACCCGGTCCTGGCGGACCCCCCGGCATCGGCTGTTGCGCAGGCCCTACTTGCTGCGGAGGTCCGGCCGGTGGCTGGGCAGGCACCTGCGGCGCGGGAACTCCCGGTGCTGGGGCAACTTGCTGCTGCGCGGCGTGTGCATCAAGAAAATTAGCCATTCTAATGTCCATCATCCCCGGCAGAGCTTCCATTACATCCTGGAATGCCCTCAACAAGTCCCTCACCGAGTATTCCAGTTCCTCCAGTCGTTCCCCGGTGGTTTCCTCAGGGATCGGATCTCGAGGGTGGGAGTCCGGGGGTGGGTCGTAGTCTCCTTCCGTTTGGAAGCCGCCGGCTCCCTCCGAATCCTCTACGTGGCCTCGCGGCCCCGATGGTTCGAACATCCACTCCTCGAGGTCTTGCTTGGAACTCCCCTTCTCCGAGGTAGCCCCCGGCTCTGGGAACAATCCCTTGTCAAACAGACTTTCACGTAATCCGCTCCCTCGACGGGAGTACACCTCTCGGGTGCCCTGAGTGTTGTACATAGTCCAGTCATCCTGCTGTTGAGTCTTCCGCGGACCCCAGTGCGAAGGGGTCGGAGGCGGCCAAGACAGATGTGCAGGCAGGCGGGGAATCGTTCCCCCCACGGCACCCTCCAGCGAGGCTGCAGTCGTGAACACCAAAGGAGCGGAGGTGTGTGGGACCGATCCTGAATCCCCCTCCGTTTTAGGTAGGTCTCCCTCAGCTATGTGTGTGCATGGGTATTCTTTGCAAGGCCAGCAGCAGAACCAGTGTCACTGTGGCACTGTGTTGGATCCCCAAGCATCGAGAATAAATCCACGTTTTCAAGAAAAGCAAAATTTATTTCAAAGCGTTGAAGACATACTCAAACACGTTCTTTGTTAGAACTGGGGATACACAGGTAGGGCGAGCATAATAAAGGAAATTCAAACAGATACATATCCAATGAATAACATTCCCGCTGGCGGGCTAATGAAACGGTTGCGCGCCCAGTCCATGGGAACCAGGCAGAACATCAGACAAAACACAGGTGCAGTTCTCATGAGATAGCAATAGGCAAGCATTACAGCATCTTCTCCCCCACACATCCACCAGTAGTTATCTTATGCATTCCAGCACAGAAGCAGGATAGTAGAAACAAGCCGGGTGCAACAGGGTAAGGATATGTACACAGAGGTCACAGAAAACAGAATGGCAGCTTGCTGACACTCCCCCTTATAACATCACCACTTTGTTAGAAAATCTTGGGGGGACTGCTTGAAGGTGACAAGGTTACAGGTGGACTCTTGGATTACTGTGTTTTGGAAAGCTTTGTGTGAAGAATAACTGAATTACAATAATTTTGGAGTAATGAGCCATCTCAGTTGCCAAAGAGACAAGAGCTCTGAAGTTCAGCCATATTCAAGCTTTAGTTTGTACAAGAAGGGGACCTACAAGGTATTGTGCAGGGGCATCTAATTTCCCCACTATTTTCTCTTT
>NW_015168195.1:0-26456 GCF_001447785.1 Gekko japonicus | reverse complement strand
CTTTCCCTTTCCTGAACTCCCTATAGCTTCTCTTCTTTTCCTGTTTCCTTCTCTAACACTCACCAGCAAACCTACCTTTATGCCCTCCTGTCTTCATCTTTCCCTCCTGTCCCCCTAGTAGCCTTCTCCTGTGAGAAGTTTCTGCATTTCCAGCCACTGGGCCATGTAGACAACGTTGTACAGTGGCAGCCACTAGGCGAGGCCGGACCGATTGTGCAGTGGAGAACCCAATAGGACTTGTAAGGGCACTTCACTTTCTTCTATAGCCCCCTCCCCACAGTATTTCTTCCTTTCCTCCTCATGGCGTCTCCCATATCCCAGCCTCTCTCTTTTCCCTTCTCTCCTTTCCATACACTAACCACCACACACCAACCATCTATGGTAACCATAGAGTTTTGCCCCAAATACCAGAGCGTCACTGTGCAATGTCACGATGATGCCACATCTGCATGATGTCATCATGTCGGGGATGTTGTGCACCACAACGTTGCCTCGCCCCCCACTCTCAGAAAGCTTTTTCCCACCCCCCACTGCTGAGAGACTAGGACCTGGCAACCCGAGTTGCAAGTCATCTAGCGGTGGCTGCTGGGCCTTGCCCTGATGAATCCTCCTGCAAAGGCCAGAACTGTCCTGGAAAAGGCCCTCCCCTCCCCCTGCCTTTTACTGACAGAAACCAAAGCTTCAACTGGCAGTACTGTTGTAGTTGCCTCCTGAGGCATTTATTTCTTTAAGCTCCAGGCACCATTTCTATTATTGGGGGTGGGTGGGTTTACAGCTCTGGGAAACCACAATTTGCCTCAATGGGGCAAATATACAGGTGCTTGTATTTTTTGCTCAGCTGTTTCCCAAGTGAAGCAAATAGTGGCTCCCCTGGCCACTTTAGATCAGACAAATGGTGCAAGGAGAAAGGCTCTGTGCCTTACAACTGAGTGTGTGTGTGGGGTGGGGTGGGGGAACATTGATAGCTCTGAACGTGAAAGTTCCACTGTCTTATCTGGATTGGCCCTGAGATGTTAAAAATTAAAGACATGATCCAATTAAAGACATGCATCTTATGAAATTTATTGACATTGGATGGAATTACCTTTGTTCATTTTTACAGATACACAGCACAGTCCTATCTATGTTTACTATGAAGTAAGTCCCACTTTCATTTGGTTAAAATAGGAAAGTTAAGCACATACTTGATTCTCTCCCAGTAAAATCAGTGAAATTTAAAAGTTGTTAATTTTAGCTGGAGTGTATGGTAAACTTTAATCAAATGACACTGTCTCAGTTCTGATTGTGTAAAGCTTGATGCCCATTCTACTGCTAAAGATTTATGTTGCTGTGTAAGGAGCAGCATTTGTGTGTGTATATATAATATGTATATATGTATTTAGTGTGTGTGATTTCCCCCCCAGACAGATTTCTGGTTAGTTATTCCTTAGCGTATGCTAGCACTTATAGATGACAAACCTTACTTTAGTTATTTGTAGCTCAGCAAGACACATTTGACGGAAAACTATTTCTGCATCAAACAAGCGAATAAATCTTGGGCTTTAAAAAAATATAAAAAGGAAAATTACTTTACAAAACATATCTAAGAACCTTTGTGTTTCAAAATCAAGCTATTTATTTATTCAGCTATAATACCATGTGTCAGCCATGTCTTGTAATGTCTTCTGTCATATAAAAGCAAACAAAGTCATGTTACATTAATGACTTGTCTGAGATCATATGACTGACTGGCTATAATTCCATGCCCCTTTGCTATTAAAAACATGACCCTGAATCTTAAACAGCATTTGAATAAAAGCACCTACACTTTGGACATGGTTAAGAAAGTTCATGATGTTATTTATGATTTTTCTGTTTCAGTGTCTTTCATTTAGGGGGTCTATTGTAAATGTTTATTTGAATATTATCTCATGCATCTTATGAAATTTATTGACATTGGATGGAATTACCTTTGTTCATTTTTACAGATACACAGCACAGTCCTATCTATGTTTACTATGAAGTAAGTCCCACTTTCTCCCACATTTATGGCTTTCGGTTTGTGGACTTAGGAAGCAATATATAAATCTGCAAAATACATTTAACAGAAGTGAAACTATTATGAGTATACACCCCAAGAGCAGTGGTCCCACTTTTAGACCACCTTCAGTTTTCTGGAAAAACTCTATTGGTTGTTGCCAGCCTCAAGGCCAAATTAGATATTCAGTGAGGTTCCCTGTAATTTCCCCTTGAGCTAAGAAAAGCAGCTTCTGGGGAAGAATGGCTATTGGGCAAAGGGTTAAGCACCCCCTTCCTTCCCACCTACTTTTGATGACTTATGTGGTGCTTCCTTCCAGAGATGATTCTCCATGTAGCTCTTGTTGCTAATGCAAATATCTCTGCATTTACAGTGGTAACAGAACGTTCACGCTGATGTTTTCCCTGCATTTGTCTTTCCTTAGCCTTTCTTTCTTTTTTAAAAATTTTTTATTGCTTTTTAATCTGTACACACTACAGGGTATAGGGAAAAGGAATAAACTAAACTAAAATACAGAGTAAGCAGGGATCAAAAATATTCTAAAATTCGATTATCTAATGTTTCCTCATTATTTAGTTTTTACATAGTTGGAGATTAAAAATTAATATTTCTATCTTAAGCAGTACAAACATAATTAACTGTAGTGTGTGCATCTTAGTAAATAGACAAAAAAGAGAAAAACAAACTTTCAGGCTTGGGTTATTTAGTTGCTTTTTTCCTTCCACGTTTGTTCTTATCAAAGGGCAGCTTAACCTTAAATGATTTAGGAGCCGTAACTCCTAATTCTGATTCAGAGTCAAAATCTTCCTCAGAAGAGCTACTTGGAGAGCTACTGCTTCTGGAACCATGATCTTCTGTGATGATATTGTCCTCTACGTTCCCTTTTTCTTTCTCTTCTGCTGGGCTTTGATGCTGTTCCAAAAATGCTTTTCCTTTAAGGACAGAGTCAATCTTTTCTTTTTTCTTTTTGACGTTAAAGAGAAGTCCTTCCGGAATTATCCACCTGTAGGGAGTGGAATTTTTCTTTAAAAATAAAGTCAAATTTTTGTATTGTTTCCTCCGCTTTTTCACCTTAAATGGAACATCTTTTAAAACTTTCACTTCTTCTCCTTGGATTTTTAAGGTTATTCCATTAGTCGGCTTCAGTATCATATCTCTTGTTGACCTTTTGGAGAATTCCACAAATACTTCATCAGGCAGTTTATCAGATTCAGTATCATATCTCTTGTTGACCTTTTGGAGAATTCCACAAATACTTCATCAGGCAGTTTATCAGATTTAATCCTGCGACCCATGTTAACTTTCTGGAAAAAAGTACATAAATCGCTTCTCCCGCCAGTATCCAGGTACTTACCTTTCATTCATCAAACTTGGTTCAGAGATGCAGTCACTTCGTTTCCCCTATGTAGCTGGAAAAGGGCAAGAATGACAAGGTATGGTGATATAGCAACTACAAAGGGTATTCTACCTAAATCAGTCATAGAACATAAATTGGGTAATAAAGTACCATGGTTTCTATATCTACAGCTTAAACATGCCATAGAACAAAACAATATGAAAGACTTAATAAGTCTTCCTCGTACAGATTTAGAATTCCTTTTTCACACATTTGAGCACTCTGATAAAGGATTGATTTCAGCAACCTACCATCTACTAAACTCTATTACCCTACCGAAAGCAATCCCTTACCAAAAGCTATGGCAAAAAGATTGCACGATGCAACTTGATAGCTTTTGGAAGGAAGTATGGGAGACCAAAAATTCTTATCCAAACTCTATACCCTTAGAGTTGCAAGACTTTAAGATCTTAACGAGGTGGTACTTGACCCCCCAACATTTATCCCACATTCACCCAACAATTTCTCCAAAATGCTGGAAACAGTGTGATAGATTAGGCACATTTGCCCACTCCTGGTGGGAATGTGAGAAGATAGCGAAATTTTGGGAGGAAATAAAACTAATGGTTCACAAAGTTACAGGGTTAGTAATCTCAATAAAACCTGAAAGTCTTTTCCTAAAACATTGGCCGCTTCACATTGAAACACATCATTACAAACAAACCTTGGATGTTATGATTTATGCAGCCCGTACAGCGATTGCTACATGTTGGAAAGACCCGAAACCTCCAACTCTGACATTGTGGTACCAAAAACTATGGGATCAATTCGTCATGGATTCTGTCACCAGAAAAGTAAATAGATCGGCCTTGAAACCTGTGGTTAAACCCATAATGGAAAAATGGAACCCTATTTTAGAATTCCTAGCATCAGAAGATATTCTGCCTTCTTCCTGGCAACAAATGCAGAGATGGGTGTGATTGTTCTTGTGATATGATAAACAATATTGGATTGCTTTATTAACTGTTTCCTCGTTTATGCTTCTTTCATGCATGGTTAGTATTTATACTTAGGTTCATAAATCTCTGTAATCAGTGGACTTTCTGATACCTCGAAAAGTTTCATGTTAATTTGATTCTGTTAATCTGTTTCTAAAGTTGGTATGAACTGTTCGGACTCTCGATGATACTTCAATGTGTAAAGGATCAGTTATTTTTTTTAACATATTGGATTTACATTATATTTGTTATATGACAAAATAAATAATTTTTTTTAAAAAAATATACCATATCCAAATCGCTTTGTAGACGTTCCACTTTACAGCCTGCCGTAAAAGCTAGGGCTTCGCTTAAGATCTCTTTCAGGTTCTCATCTTTTTGTTCTGGAACACCTTGAAATCTCAGGACATATGCTGAGTGTTCCAGTTGAAGTTGTAACAGCTGTTGTTTCTTGGAGGCCTTCTCTTTTTCCACTGCCTCCATTCTCTGGTTCAGTACATTTGTCTTCTCATCGACCTTTTCCAGCTTTTCAGTTGTCTTCTCTGTTCTTGCATTGGTTTCTTTCAGTTCTTTTTGTAGAGATTCAAAGTTATTATTCAAGTTAGTCATCTGGTCCAGTAGAGGGCACAATGCTGCAGTAATCATCTTGGAGATGTCTGTGGTTACTTCTGCTCTGGGAGCCGGAGACGATGAACTAGCATTTCCTGAAGAAGGTTTCACTATGGACACCATTTTTTATACCCCAGTGAGACATTGTTTACATTAAAGGTAAAAGTTTTAAACTGCTTCTGAAAGATTTTTAAAGTAAACGATTTCTACTAGTCTGCACACCGGTCAGTTAAATTAATGTTCTCCCATCAAAGCCACTGTTTTGCCCCTCGCTTTCTTTCTTTTTTGGCTGCTCTTTCCGGGGTAGGGTAGCCTCCCCCTTCACTGTATTTGGGGCTTCACTGCGGTTTTGTAGGTTGCATATAAGCACTTACGCGAATTGCCAGATAGTCACTCATGCTTTGCTCCTTGGCTTGCGCCCAAAAGTGGGGAAATTTTCTTAATGCCAGATCTCCTGTTCACTCGTTCCGGTATGCTTCTTTAAATCCATGGCTGGTCTCGCACCAGGGGGACATATCGGGGCAAAGGAAAGCCTCGATCTCTCGACCGTTGGCTCAGGAGAGGCTTCCCTCACACCCCATGCTATGAGCCCCCTCCAAGTGCTCTGGGGGCCCCTGGAATGGACCAGGACCCCTCCTGTCTAGTGCAATTGCGGGCCGCTCTCATCAGAGCTGCGATGGAGTGCATCCGCCAGCAAGATGCCAAAGCCGGAAGAACTTTCCTTAGCCTTTCATGGCTGCTATTTTCTCCCATGCCACTGAAGGGCTTTTTGAAGCTTTTTTTTTTAATTAAGAAAGTTGGTGGTAACAACTGGAATCTCTATCTCCCTTATAAATAAAAGCCGAATGGTGGTGGCACATTCCACACGCTCCAAAATCAGTTTGCTCTCTGATCTGTCATTCAGAGGGTCTCCCTATCCACTGGCTGCTTTGACTGAGTCCTGCCTCCAACATTCTAAACATTTTGCAGTTCCTCCCCCCCCATAGCCAGTCAGAACACAGAGGTTATTTGCATATGCAGCCTCATTGGCCTCTGCCTCGGAACACAGAGGTCGTTTGCATATGCGACTTGATTGGATTTTGCCTCTAACATTCTAAACAGTTTTCTGTTCTGAGGTAAAATGTGTCCAATCTCCAGGTGAGGGCTGGAGATCACTCAGAATTCCAATGGCTTTCCAAATGGCAGAGATCAGTTCCCCTGGAGAAAATGGTGGGCTCTTATATGCTGCTGAGGTGGCCCCCATATGACAGCCAATGTGACATAGCAGTCAGGGCTTCAGAGCACGGGAGAGGCAGCAGGTGTGTGGGGGGGGTGGAAAGCTGAAGAGTGAGGGGGAAATAAAGGTAGGTTGATGATTGGCTGGGAAGGAGACAGGTTTGCCAACTCCAGGTGGGAAATTCCTGGAGATGTGAGGGATGGAGCCTGGAGAGGGTGAGGTTTCAGGAGGCGTGGGACCTTGGACAGGTACAAAGCCATAGACTCCAAACCAATTATTCCCTTCTTATAGACTCCAAACCAATTATTCCCTTATTATAACCATCGTTGCCAATCTCCAGGTGAGGGCTGGAGATCACTCAAAATTACAACTGTTCTTTAGGTAGCAGAGATCAGTTTCTCTGGAGAAAATGCTGGACTCAGTGTCATTATACCCTGCTGAGGTCACTACAGCAAATTGACACTGAGTGTCCAAGGCCGGGGCACCCGCCCAGAGCCTCTTTCTAGAGGCCGTTGTATTTATTTCCACAACGAGCCTTTTTCCTAGTAGAGTTATAATGCTATACCAATCTATTGCAACAAATTTCTTGTTCCTAATTTGATTTTAAACAAAAAGTGAATACTTTTTGTTGCAGAGGTATAAAGGAAAACACACAGACTTATAACTCCACAATGAAAGCAGCTAAAAACTGATTTTTTAACAAATGCAAGCTGGGAATAAGTATATTGTCGCAACAGATTGTTATAATGTTATAGCATTATAGTGATCTTTCAACTGCCTTTTTAAAAAAGCCCTCTGGTATCTGTGTGTGTGTGTGGGAGATTGGCAGCAGCAGGGGCTGAGATAAGGAAAATGGTGCAATTCTGGGTGGGACCTAAAAAATTGTGTATCTTCCCACAAGTATGGCGCCCAGAGATGGTTTAACTGTGATAATTCCCCAAAGATTGTACAAAGCCCAGTTTGGGAAAGATCACAGCAAAAATGGGAGAAACTGTAGGTGCAGGATGAAACGAAGATAGTTTCACGTGGATTCTACCCAAAACAGCACTGAAGCAAGGAAGCCAAAGTGGAACCAAACGTCCATGTGGAACCAGGCCTGTTTGCATCTTTCAGTGGCTGCTGCTTCTTAAAAAAATGGGGAAAGTTACACATGACCCCAATTAATATAAGGTATAAGACTAAGGCATTTTCTAGTGAACATTCTCATTGTATATATAAACGATAGCATAGCATGTTTCAGAAAAGACAAAACCAATGCCTTTAGATCAGTTAAGACTTCAGAAGTTTAAGTGCCATAAACTAATATAGAGGAACTTAATACTGTTCTTATGTAATGTAGTTTTTGGCTTTTCAGTTTCCACATCAGGAGAAATATTCTTTTAAGTTTTCTGTTCATGGGTTTCTGCCCTCCCTCTGATTTCTTCCTAGCTGGATAGGAAAAGTATCCACTTTGGGGATCACTTCCTTCAGTGCTAATGGCTTTTATTCCCTTCAACAAGTGTTTATAGAAAAGTGTTGATGCTTATTAATCTGTTTCTTGTCTTAAAAGTGTGCTTGTGCATGATTTGTGGCAAAACTGGCATTTCTGATAGCTCTCAATGTATTCTGCATGGAGCTACAAGACGGTTACATTGAACAGATGTGGTTTGGAATTGTTGTTCTTTGTAATTACCCTCATTAAGTGAAAGCTTGTGTCAATCAACTTTGTACTTTATACAAACCAATCACTTGCAAGAGATTTACATTAGTATTTTCATAAACACACACATTTTACTAAATGTAGTAATTTTGCAAACATCAAAATACTCCTAAAGAATGATAGAATATTATTATAATTCAGATAATGTTGAAATCTGTTAATAAGTAGCAATATGTGTTCATGCATTCTTCTGCTCTAGTTAAAAATTGGTGCTTAGATTTATCATGGCCTGCAACCCTCTTCCTCTGTACACAAAGAATACAGCATGACTTCTAAGTAGGGCAATGGTATAAAATTTATGCTTTTGTTAAAGCAACTTCCACAGACATTCCCACTAGGGTTGCCAAGTCCATCTTCCACCCCAAGCGGGGGACTTTGGGAGCATTCCTGGAAGGGTTGGGGCATCCCCAACGTGATGACGTCACGTTGGGGACGTCTGCCGCCGCCCCCCCCCCAGCCATGCGCCGGATCTCCAGAAACAGCAGTTCTTTGCACTTAAAGTAGCCGGCAGCCGGCGTTTCCCCTTTAAGAGAAGCTGCGTTTCCCTTTTAAGAATGAAGCTGGCTTTTCCCTGCAAGCTTGTGGAGTTCGCGCTTGGGATGAAACACGGGTTGCACACCCTTAAAGGGAGAGAGATGGGTGTTGGGGGTGGGGGGGGGACCCCTGGCAAACCGGGGTTTTTGGCAACCCTAATTGCCACAAACTAAGCACAACAAAACAGCAAACCTGTGAGACCATTTCCATGCAAAACAATATGAAGTGCCATGGGAGATGGAAACAGTCCTAGGTAATGCTCCCTAGAAGGTGCACAATTTGCCATGTATAAGTACAAAGTGGATTGCCTAACAGGACCAGTGTATGAGAGGGAGAGAGTCCACAAAATATGTTCACCTACAATTAAAATGGAAGTAGGGCCCCATGCAGAAAGACTTCCACTCATTACAATTACAACAACTAGTACTCCCCAGCCTTTTCAGTTCGCAAGCCCTACCTCTACAAAATTCAAGCCTCCTGAGGACAGTTCTCTGGCAATATTTTTTTTTAACTCAGCCACAACATCTTGACTTTGATCTTGATTTCATTTAAGAACTGTAAGCATTTGTGGCCTAACTATACATTATGTTTGCCCTGCAGTCATGATTTGGATAGGGACTGTGGCATACAGGGACGGGAGCTCAGACATTCCTCACCTGTCATCTTCCAGTCCTGAAACAACTCTGGGAGCTGCTACTTGCCTTGTTGAGGGCTCCACTGATGGGACAACAGTGGCTCACTGGGGTAATTTCAAATCAGGTAAATGGTGCTTCTGTGTGGGGGCTAAACCACCTCTCCCATGACATGCACCGTATTTCCAATAAACATCAGGCCCGTGGCCACTTGGGAAGCATGGAACTCCTGGACACATCTCTTAATTTGAACCAGGGACATCCCTGGGGAAAACATAATGTGTAGCTAGGTCTTATTAGGATGTCTTCCAGATGGCAGCCATTTTGTGGTTGGCTCCACCTACTGCAAAATCCATTTTGTGGCAGCCATTTTGTGCCTGTGCCCACCACCTTGTATCAGAATTCCAAAGGGGACCACAGAGCCAAAAAGGTTGGGGACCCCTGATTTAGCTTATTGTGGAGGCAGCTCCTGTCAGAGCACTTTGAGGATGGGCATTCTACATTATATGTAGTACCTGGCTCCATATCTGTGTGTGATCCAATATTTTCATTACACATGTCCCTGACTTGATGCCATTTCCCTTTTAAATATCTTATTTATTTGTTTGCTGGCATTGTAGTGACATGGGACAATGTCAGCAAGGACCTCCAAAGGAACACCCTCTTATACCCCCCCCAGTCCATATGTCTCTACAGTGACTAGATGTCTCTTTTCCCACGAGTCTGTACCTGCTTCTATTAGTCTCTCTCTGTTTGTAGACTTTTAAATAAGATGAAATGCACTATGTACTGATTTATATTATTTCTTTGCAGCAAGATATTGCTGATAAGCAAACTAAAACCAACAAACTCAGCTCTGAAAAATGGAACCCAGGAATTGAGTCTTAATGGATGAGTCTTAATAGATGACCCAGAAGGGATCATGGCGAACTCACAAGGCAGACCTGCTCCCGACTCTTATCCCAAACATGGGGCAAAAAAAAAAGCAGAAAAAATTGTAGTCTTCTGAAAAATAATTAAGTGGTGGTGAAGATGAAATACAGTGTGTACCCACTGATATTATTCTTTGGAGCAATATATCTCTGCTATGCAAATTAAAAATAATTATGACTTGGCATCAACAGATACCACCTAACGAGGTTGACATCTGGAAATGGAGCAGATCTTCCATATGGGGAAAAACACCCAACACAATGAAAATATTTTTGAGGAAAACATTGGAACAAAGGAGGTTTGAGAAACCTCAGTGGAAATACGAGGAAAAAGCGGCACAGGCATGTAGTTGAAACAAAGCAGGGTGAAGCTTGCAAAAACCCTGATTCACTTCAGGATCAGAATTACAGCAATAAGTCTGCCTAGAAGATGTCTAAGCAAATAACTTTGTTTTTGGTGCTTGCTCAGTGTTAGTGTTTTAAGCATGCTTGTTACATCCTTCCTGTTTTTTAAAAAAACTTCAAAGCCTCCTTGTCATCTCTGAATGACTGTCTCTCTACCTTTATTTATCACTTAAGGAGGCTCTGTGGTGGGAATTCACAATGGTGGATGCCTTTAGTGGGAATTCATGCAGAATCAAAGATTGAAGAACCGACTGTGAGAAGAGAGAACTGAATAACAGCAGCCATTATGAAATCAATGTCAGTAGCACTTTACTATACTGTGTGGTTTAAATGGTTTTAGAATTGTTTTAATCTAATTTATATTTTATGCTTTATTGTAAATTATGTGTTAATTTTATGTAAGCCACCCTGAGCCAGCTATGGCTGGGAAGGCGGGTCAAAAAATAAATAAATAAATAAATAAATAAAGCTTGGCAGCTGCCCCATTTCTTTGGAATTCTTTCTCTGTCCCTCATACAACACCCTTGCTGCAGGCTTTCTAGCTTACGTTTAGGACTTTTTTATTCCAGAAGACTGCGTTTTATTTGGTTTGCTATGCTGCCTCTGTTTGGCTAATTACTTTATATATGGATATATATTGTTTTTCTTTTGTAATTGAAATTGTTGCAACTCAGTTCGAGTATCAACGTTTCAGCTGGGAACTCCCAAACCACATCTGCCTGGCAGCAGTGGTCGCTTCTGCACTGGATACTTGTGTTTGCTTTCATACGGCATCGTGGTGCTCTTGTGTACCTTGTGGCTTTTCCCTGGCTTTCCTGCAATCTTTCCTAAACCTCTTTACTACAGTCTTTTAGGAAAGATTGTGACAATGCGGAGTGGTGGTAGTGGTGCTGCTGAGTGGGTAAGAAAGTCCATATCTTTCTTGATCCTGCCCACATCAGCAACATTTTCTCTGTCCCAGTTTCTCATCATGGCCAGTCCCCCCCTCCCACCAGAGGAGGCTTTTTCAGTTCTTTTTTAAAATTGAAAAATTGTTACAGCATTATAATGTTATGACATTCTGTCTACCAGGTTACCTTAATTCACAGCTTCTTAGGCAGATCATGAGAGGGAGGGCAGGCAGGGTTGCATCAATGCTTAATTCTCGTGGCCCTTTTTTATATGCCCAGGGAAATGCCAATTGCCACTTTGGGGTCAGGAAGTAATTTTCTCCAGGCCAGTTTAGCCAGGGTTCCTGGAGGCTTTTTCATTTGTTTTGGTTTTTTTGCCAACTTTTGGGCATGGAGTAGGGGTCATGGGGTGTGTGGAGGGGAGGTAGTTGTGAATTTCCTCCATTGTGCAGGGGGTTGGACTAGATAACCCTGGTGGTACCTTCCAACTCTTTTTTTTTTAAAGTAAGTCTCTAGTTCTGGGGTGTTGAACTAATTTGTTATGAGGGCCGGATCGGACATAAATGAGACCTTGTTGGGCCGGGCCATGTGTGTCATAAAATGTAATGCCAGGTAGCGGAGATCCAAACTTTGTAAAGGACACAAACACAAAGTTTTTTTTTAACTTAAAATAAAAACATGCTTATAACATTAGCACTCTTGCAATATTTTGTTTATTTGACAGTGTCTGATAACTGACACCTCTTGCTCTGAATTATTGCATCAAAAATGTCTGTGCTGTTGCAATCTTGAGTGTGCTGTTCAGGTGTGTATCTGTAAGCTGCAAACCTATGATGACACAGCAGCAGCAGAATTGGAATTGGAAGAAGCAGCAGAAGACAGCCAATTCCACTGTGGACCTGATAGAAGCCCTCTGGTGGCCTGATCTGGCCCCCGGGCCGCATGTTTGACACCCTGCTCTAGTTCTTTTCATTGTGAACATATGCTTTCCTCACTTATATCTCCATGAGAAAAGAAGCTGGAGACCTTTTTAAAAACCAAAGCTGGGAATTCAGATGACCTAACAGACAAATTGTTGCAATGTTTTAATGCTATAGTGATATGTAAATTGCCCATGGGGGTTGAACTGAGGAAAATAGTGCTGATGTGGGCAAGACCTGCACAAAAATATGCAGCTTCCCATCCACATGGAATACAAAATGCACTTTTGACTATCTTTTGGTAAAGATAGTAGCAGGGAGGAAGACCCAGAAAGTGGACAATTAGGGGATGATAACATAATGGATGCTCTCCCAAAAATCCAACCCCAGAGCAAAACCTCTGTGTGGAAATAGTTCTATAGCTGTCAGCTGAACACTAGACTTGACCAGGTTTGGCACTACAGCAGGTTGTCCCAAGGGCTTAGTTTGTGCCAAGCACTCCCCACTGGTCTTTCCCCAGCTGACTTATTCCTAGACTGTACTCCTCTCTGTCTTTTCTTGAAATTTTCTTCTTTTCCCAGCCTCTCTTCTCCCCCAGTTCGAGGACCAGCAACACAGTTTTCCATGTCACAGTTAAAAGGCAAGGACCATTGACAAACATTGTCTCTAAGTTCAGCAGTACATGGCCTTGGATCTATGGTGTATCCACATAATCCTAATTACAACTACCAGAAAGACTTGATGTGATAACTGAGTTTGTCTGTAGCAGCCACAATAACAAAGAGGTTTGTGGCATCTATTGTGGCATAAGTGTTAGTGATCCAGAGTCTGCCTAATCAGCTGCATCTATGGGACCCTCCTTTCATTGGAGGAAGACTCTTCAATGGATTGTAGTGCAGAAATAGTAGCAGCTGGATAAGGAGGAAGTTTGGGGAGAAGACTTTAGTTGCAATTGTCCCCACTTGCTGCTGCTGGATGGGAAAAGGGCTTAAGAGAAGAATAGCAACTATTGTTCAAATATAATATTATTATTGATTTCCATTCTCAGCTCCTTTAAGAGCATTTCCTGCTAGGGCAGGCTGAAAAGTGGGGCATAAATTTAATAAACAAGGAACTCAAAACATCTGAATGTATAAAAATAGCTTTTTATTATATATATCATAAAAATAGTAAAAATAAAAAAGAATAGAATAACCTGGAATGATCTGATATCTAATACTGGTAAACACTGAGGCAAAAAAAAATCATTAGTGCTGAGAACACAGGTTAGTACATTTCCATAAAGCATGTAAATGTAAATCGGAGCAGTGCGTGGTAGTCTTTACTTGATGCTGAAACAGGAAGAAGGAAAAAAAGGAACAGAGATTTCTGTAGCCCACCCCATGAAACACTCATTAACTGAATTAAGGTTACAAGTGGTCAAATAAAAATTGCTTCCTGCAATTCTGTACCCACCATCACCCAGTGAGCCAAGGGATTTGGACCTTAGACCAAATTATGCAGCCCTCTACTTACCATACCATAATGGCTCTCGAATAATAATATCCTGCATTAACACAGCACAATTCATGTGTATAAATCTTTTGATACTTGTGTTTAAGGCCTATGATACAGGATAGCATTTTAAAATTCTCTGTTTATACTTCCACTGATGAGCTGCTTTGGTTATTGCTTTAGGACCTTTTCAATGTGGCATTTTAGGCAGCTGTATTTAAGGTTTTATTCAGTTTTTATTGAATTGATTTTAGTCTGTATTTGAATTTGATTTTAATCTGTAAACTGTCTTGTGATCTATGTGACTTAAAGATGGTATAAAATATTGTAAATAAAATGCTTTATTCCAGAGATAGCAGACATTGTAACTATTATTCCAGTAAACTCAATTATATTTAACTTTTAAAAACAATACATAGTTGCACGAATTTAAAAGAAAATGCACCAGTTTCTTCTCTTCCACAAGTCATATGTTGGTTTAGAAAAACCCCCCACCATGCAATATTGATGGTAATTATCCCAGATCCTTCTAGGATAACTGACATATTAACTGGTTATAATGCTCCCAGTAATTAGGCCCTGAACCTTTTCCTCCTTATTCTGTTTCTTTACTGCAGAGACACATATAAATTCATTTGGACTGCTGCATTCACTTGAATGGAATCAGCTCTAAATGTGTTCCGGATATATTGTGTTGAGAATAGCAAACATGTTGTAAAAATCAACACAGTGGGATCACTCTCCCCTCCTGGGGTGTATATATAACTCCCATTAATGTTAATGAGAATTATAGAAATACTGCCAAAGGAGGATACAAGCCCAGTATATGTTTAAAACGCTAGGTATTAACATCCTCACCAGCAGACATACATGCGCTCTCGGACACAGTATAGAATATAAAGATGCACAAAGCCCTTACCCAGGGCAGTGGCATTTCCTTTGTTGCATCTGACATTATTCTTCCTGGAGTATAATTAGTTCCTTTAGACAATCCTTTGTTTTCCTTTTTTGTAGCAGTTAGATGTGTATCGGCGTATAATCAACAGCAGTTGCTATAAAATGACAAGAGAGCCGAAGGAAAATTACTTAACATTTTTACCCTCTCTCTCTTAAGCATGTGTATTAGCAAGAATTTTTGCTCTGGCCTGGGAATCCATTTTTCCTAAACTGGAATGTAACCACTTCTTTAATGCTTATGTACAAAATGCTGCAATTATCGTCAGGGATCAATCAAGAACTGGCTAGGTTTTTTTGTTTTTGTTTTGAAATTTTGGTTTAGCAAAGGTGATTACTTAGGCAACTCAGTAGTATAAGATGTGTTTTAAAATTAGAATGATCCCTTCCCCCCCCCTCCCATTACCTGCCCCCAGCTACAAAAGATAACAGTACTTGACAATAACAGGACCACAGGAAGAGATGAAATCCTATATTTAGAAAATAAAAAAAAAGATTTAGAAAAAACACATTCTGTTTAAATGTGTGCACATCTTGGTGGCTGGAACATCTGTTTCTAACTCGTTGTTCCTCTTGGCTGCTTTTCAATTGGATTTCCTCGAGCAGGTCCAAAGCTTGTCACCTTAGCCAGGGTCTGTTAGCTATCACCACTGGTCCCACATTAAGTAGGAGGTTCAGGGCTAAGCTAATAACTCTTCTGCTTTCTGACTGATCACAGCATTTCTAGCTGTGGCTACTTATCATGCTAGGCTCCTCAGGGAGGCTATCTTCTTTGTCTCTACCTCTGAGTAAAATTGGTTTCCCCCCATCATTCCTAAGACTGCATGTAGAAATATTGAGAGCACTGCTGCTTGTATGAAGCCACTGTTTGATCCTTGTCTGCTGCTCTCTGAACGCCACTAGAGTTTAAATAATGCAACCTTTTACATCTAAATTGCTTGGGTACCTTCCCTCCATGGTCACAGAGATAGTAGCTTATTTTCTGAGGACAGAAGTTATCCAAAGAAAACTGAGTGGTGCTGCAGTTCACACCACCTTTGACTATCTTATCCAGGACATCAGTGTTTATCTGATCATATCTTAAAATTGATTTTGTTTTACTAAAACAAATTTGAGAAGCCTTCCTTCCTTCCTTCCTTCCTTCCTTCCTTCCTTCCTTCCTTCCAGTTCACTGAATGTTTCTGTTACTTTTCCTCATCAGAAAACATCCTGACGTGAGAAATCACAGGACCTCTTCATGCTAACGCAAGGCTTCACTTGGAACTCCCTTCCAGTCAAAGGCTGACAATTCAGGTGAAAGAGTTAAAAGGGAATCAACGCTCTTATATATTTAATAGATGTGAGGAGAGGGAATTTTGTTATTTGTCCTGCAGAGGTGGGAAAAGTTGCATCAGCTGAAATTCACCTTCTGCACAAGAACTGTTTCAAGTGACTTTTCACTTTCTCACACTCCTGCCTCTTCCACTCCACAACGCCCTTCTAATTTCCTTCACTCAACAACATTCTGTTATTCTCCTTAGCAGTTTTTTTTTTACTTCCCTGAAGGTTCTCTCGGCACTTCACACATTGGAGCACTGCTTTTTTGAAAACTGATCTATGAGCAGCAGGAAAAGATGCTAGAATCCTGAGGTGGTACAGTGGACTATGCCCAGGGTATGGTCTGTGGGTATGGCAGTCGCTGAAAAGGTTATGGGTCTGGTCAATGCCATGAGGGAAGAAAGATATTTACACAAATTCAATTGGTTGTGTGTGTATAGAATTTTGTATGTTGCTCACATGGAAAATATCTGTAGGATCAGGGGTCATTGGGGGGGGGACGCGGGGGGACGCCATCCCCCTGGTGAGGTGCGGGAGGGCGGGGCCTGGAGCTCCCTGCTGGTGCCCGCTGGAGGTCGCCGCCGGCTGTGGGGGAGGACACACTTCCGGTGATGTCAGGGGGTGTGGCATATGCTAATGAGTTATGCTAATGAGTCCCCCTAGCTCTTTTCCTACAAAATGACCCCCGTGTAGGATAAACTTTTACGTTAGAAATATCACAATGGCCATGTAGACCATTTTAAACATGAAAGAGGTTGAGTATACTTGTAGAAATTGTTTTCCGAATAACAGGGTGAAGATTAAAATTGAACCTTCACGTCTACTTTGACTGTTGTTGATGACCAGCAAGTGGCCATGAATTTGCTATTGCAAAATCTCTTGGTGGCAACAAAATGGCCTAGAAAGTTGCATCTACTCGAGCAATTAGACAGTTATTAACTATAAGCTCTGGAAACTGCAGAAATGGATAAGCTGACCAATGAAATTTATTGCAGAAATGGTTTGTTCTTCCATGGAAAAACAGGGAGCCCTTTTGTGTGATGTTTGCTTGTGTGTATATCTTTAAGTGCGCCCTCAAGCACTAGTTTATATATCCCCCTCTGGGTCTTTATAAGAGGGGCTTCACTTGGGTCTTGTGTGTTGGTGCTCAGGTTGTAGTTTTCAGTGTGTGTTATTAATGTTCATTTGTAAGTGTTTTCCCCGAATAAAGCAATTAAGAGACCTGTTGTTGAAGCAACCAGAGTTGCCCATATGTTGCTTAGTAAGCAAGACTGAAGGGTGAACTAGAAGCAGGACAGGAAGGCTTAGCTCACCCCTACCCAAAACACCTCAGAGAATACTACAATAATACTTTTATCATGTTTTATTGCACTGAGTGCCATACTGTTGTAAGCCGCCCTGAGCCCGCACGCGGGGAGGGCGGGGTATAAATACAATAAAATAAATAAATAAATAAAGACAATAAACCAAATTACTTGATTTTTTAAATGGACTTTAAGTTTTAAAAGTAGTATATCTGGGAGAAAGATTCAAGTCCACCCTACTCCCTGCTATATTAAGTCATTATTTACACATGGTAGGGTTGCCAAGTCCCCCCTGGCCACTGGTGGGGGGTGGGGGGTAGGATTGCCAGATCCAGGTTGGGAAAGTACTGGAGATTTGGGGATGGGGCCTGGGGAGGACAGGAACCTCATTGGGGTACAATGCCATAGAGTCCACCCTCCAAAGCATCCATTTTCTCCAGGGGAACTGATCTCTGTAGTCTGGAGATAGGGTTGCAAGGTCCTGCCATTCTGCTGGTGGGGTCTTGAAGGTCCTCTCTGGGAGTTTTTTGCCCCACACACTTTGCTTGCATGGTGTGATGACATCACCCAGAAGTGATGTTATCACGCTGTCGATGTTGCACAGGGATACTCTAGTTTTGGGACAAAATGCTATGTTTTGAGCCCAAATTTACCATAGAGTTTTGCCCCAAAACTAGAGTGTCACAGCATGATATCAGCGGTGTGATGATGTCACTTCCGGGTGATGCTATTGCACTGCATTTTGGGGTATTTGTGGGCAGGGAGGGCCCACTAAAGCAGGGGATCCCTCACCTGGACAGGGGGGCTGGCAACCCTATCCAGAGATGAGCTGTAATTCCAGGGGATCCCCAGATCCCACCTGGAGGCTGGCATTCCTAGTACATGGGGGAATGATCAGAACAGTGTTCAGTTGCTCTTTCACAGAGCCTTTGGAGTCTTTTTTATTTTTTTCCCATTTCTATTTCACTACGGCCTAGTTTTCCATGTGGAGGGATTTTTGTTAGTATTAAGTATTGTGCAGAAAAGGTCACACAACAATTAGCATTTTTATTAAGATGGGTAGCCGTGTTAGTCTGTAGCAGTAGAAAAGAGTAAGAGTCCAGTAGCACCGTAAAAACTAAGACAATTTGTGGTAAGGTGTGAGCTTTTGTGAGTCACAGCTGTATCTGAAGAAGCGAGCAGTGACTTACGAAACCTCATACCCTACCACAAATGTTGTTAGTCTTTAAGGTGCTACTGGACTCTTACTTTTTTGTACTAGATTTTTAAATTGTAACCACAGCGATAGGTCAGTAGGAATCCCTGAACTGTTTAACAAGAGCCAAACTGAACTGGAAAGAGAAACTGCTGTTGCTAAGAGGCTGAATTCCATCACTTTCTGGTATGGCAAGCTGGAAGAACCAATACACTATTGGTTGGGTCAAGAAGCATTCAGTCCTGTGAGCTCCACTTGAGTCTGGGCTTTAGCACCTCAGAATAAAAGTTAGGACTAAAAGCTCATGCTGCTACTTTCAAAACTTTCTACACAGAAAACTAGATGTCAGGAGTAATCCCTTTTCCATAATGTTGTTCAGTCGCATAGTCGAGTCCGACTCCTTGCGACCCCATGGACCACATCACGCCAGGCCCTCCTGTTTTCCTCCGTCCTCCAGAGTTTGCTCAATTTCATGTTAGTTGCATCGATAACATTGTCTAACCATCTCATCCTTTGCCATCCCCTTCTTCTTTGACCTTCAATCTTTCCCAGGATCAGGGTCTTCTCCAGTGAGTGCTCCCTTCTCATTTGGTAGCTAAAGTATTTGAGCTTCAGCTTCAGTATCTGGCCTTCCAGGGAACAGTCAGGGTTGATTTCCTTTAGGATCGACTGATTTGATCTCCTTGCAGTCCAAGGGACTCTCAAGAGTCTTCTGCAGCTCCATAATTCGAAAGCATCTTTTTTTCGGTGCTCGGCCTTCCTTATAGTCCAACTCTCGCAGCCATACATTACCAATGGGAATACCATCACTTTGACCATACGGACTTTTGTTGGCAAGGTCATGTCTCTACATTTTATTACGCTGTCTAGGTTTGCCATAGCTTTCCTCCCAAGGAGTAAATGTCTTTTAATTTCATGGCTGCAGTCACTGTGTGCAGTGATCTTACTTCCGTGACTTCCCCTTCTATTTGCCAAGGAGTGATGCGGCCAGATGCCATGATCATAGTTTTTTTGATGTTGAGTTTCAAGCCAACTTTTGCACCCTCCTCTTTCACCTGTAGCAAGAGGCTCTTTAGGTCACTTTCTGCCATTAGAGTGGTATCGTCTGCATATCTGAGGTTGTTGATGTTTTTCCTGGCAATCTTAATTCCAGTGTGTGATTCATCCAGACCGGCATTTTGCATGATTTACTCTGTATATAAATTAAATAAGCAGGGTGACAATATACATCCTTGTGGTGCTCCTTTTCCTATGCTTCTCCATAATACCTAGTTCCAAAGTGGCACAGGTCTACCTCTCAGTTCATCTGAAAAACAGGAAGGACAGATAACCCTCTAGAGGCAAAACTTCTCCAGTACAGTTATTCAATGCCAGCATTCAGAAGTACTGAATTGGTCCCTCACTTGTGGGGTTGCCAACTCTTGGATGGGAAATTCCTGAAGATTTAGGAGAGGAGCTTTGGGAGGGCAGAGTTTGGGGCAGGGGAGGGACCACAATGCCATAGACTCCATCCTCCAAAGCTGCCATTTCTCCTGTGGAACTGATCTCTGTAATCAGGAGATCCCGAAGCCCCATTTGGACGTTGTGCCAAACCGAAGTCCTATAGAGCCAGGTTTTCAGCCTCAAAAATATGGAGGGAGAGATGCAGCTTGGGAGGAAGAGTTGTACTCAGGGGTCGTTTCGTAGAAAAAGAGCTAGGGGAATTCATTAACATAACTCATTAGCATATGCCACACCCCCTGCCATCACCAGAAGTGTGTCATAAGACCACACCCACCACTCAGTCTTAGTCTTAAAGGTTAGTCTTAAAGGTGCTATTTGTTAGTCTTAAAGGTGCTATTTGAACTCTTGGACTATTTTGCAGCAACAGACTAACACAGCTACCTTGGGGAAGCTCCTGGATGGGGCTGGGAGTCCTTGCGGAGGCCACGTGGAGTGGCCTTGGCCAGGCAGAGGGGGAGGATGCCAACTTACTCTCCTGCTTCTTCCTCCTTCTGCAACAGAATGAGGCTGGAAGCAGGGGGCTGCCAGAAGAAGGGGGCGGGGCATCATTGTGTGCCCCGCCCCCCTGCACCTCACTCGGGGGAACTGCGATCCCTCGCAATCCCTCCCCGAAATGACCTCTGGTTATACTGAAAAATAGGAAAATGGTTAAGCATACTTTCTCTTTTCTTCCCAGACACATGCATCTTTGCTTGCAAATCATGGCCTTCTAAGAGGTGCATTTCCCTAATACAAGTCTGTAACACCAAGGTCTTGTACGCATGTTTCTGTAAAATGTGTATTTAGACCAAACAGGAATTTTCAAAAGCATTAAACAAAGAAACAGGATAATTCTATCAACAGCTATTAACCAGAATAGCTAAATAGTATTTCCAAGTCCAATGCAGGGATGTGATTTCCCCCCTCCCCCCAACTCATGGTTAATCTTCTTTTAAAAACTTGATTCAACTTAATTAAATGCATTATTAAAGCAATTAATTTTAATTATTTATTTGCTTTAAATTACATTGGTTTCAGGGGGAAATATATTTCTGTCTCTGACTTTTTCCCCTCTAACACCTTCAGGATGAAATTCTCTGAGAATATACCCAAAGCCAAATTTCAGACAAATGGGAGAATGCATCCTGTTTTACAGGCAGAGTGAGCAGAAAGGTGTTCAACAAAGGTAACAGGAAAGAAAGCCAGTACTGTGGCAGAGTGAGTAGAAATAATATATCAATAATAAAATTCCATTGTGCAGGCACCACGTCTGACAGGAAATATGGGGCAAACTCGGTACCAGGTTGGCAGGAAATGGAATTGGTTGAGGGTGTAGCTTACACCCCATCCTTCTGTGTCCTTTGCAACATTTGTGCATGAGGTTTAGCTCCCTCCTTTTTCCCTGAGGGCAGACTTTAATGTAGTTCAATGATCCTAACCTAGGTTTTTGGTTTTTACTGTATTGAGCCGTGCGTATTAGAGCATTATAGGACCACTATGTGTTACTGTGCACGTGCATTACTATTTGGTGAGTAGAGGATGTATTTGTATCTATTCCATACAGTCTTCTGCACTGTTTATGGTCACAGGGGTTCAAACAAATATTTGCCTCTGCCTATCCACTGCAGCAGCGGTTTCCTATCACCAGGGTATTTGTGTGCAAGTATAAAATGTACATCTACCCCCCCTTCCCTCTGGAGGCCAGGGTGTGCAAGCAACGTGTTTGCCCCAAGGCATAACAAGTACAACATCTGCAAAGAGAACAGCATGAAAACAGAAGTCTCTGTTTTGCAGCTGATTGGTATAAACATACCTACTGGTGCAATCTTCTTTGGTTGTCTACTGTCTGTGTAGCCTTGCTGAATGGAAAATGCCCCCCATTTATTTATTTGCTAAGTCACTTTCTCCTCACTCTCCCATCTCTTTGTGACCTTCTTGAACAGCCAGGTTTAACAATAACAGCATGATTCAAATATTTCCAAATATTACAAACTCTATTGAATTTTTTTCCAGTTTGAATTTGTCATTGTAACTAATTAACAAATAGATTTTTGTTAGGGTTTTAATTAGTAAATATTCAAATGCACATGCTTAGTTCAAAGACTGTATATCTCTAAGCTGCTGGGGACAGACATCAAAGGAAATTGCTGATTTCATGACCTACTCCCTGCTCACCACTACTGCAGTCCATCAGAACTCTTTTTAAAGGTGTAGTTGGCCTAGCTGAGAGACAGATGTGGCTAGAAAATGAATGTTATTAATTTGAGGAGTGTTTTCTCTCCCCTCTGACCTCCTTTAATGGTGGCTTCGCTCACCTAAGGTTTGTGTTCTGGTGCAGTGCCTCTTTTTTGTCATTCTCTGTCTGACCACAGATTTGTGCTCCCAAGAAGAGCAGCAGGAGCACAGTCCTAAACTACATCAGAGAGGGACGGGACGGGACGGTGAGGCAAAAAGAAGACAACTTTCCTTTAAGCAATATACTATTTCCTTCCACAGACACTTTCTCCTCCTCCAGGCACCTGAACAGAACTGAACAGCACAAATATGCACCCACCAATAGAGTTGCCAACTCCAGGTTGGGAAATTCCTGGAGATCTGGCAGTGAAGCCTGGGGAAGGACCTCAGCAGAGTATAATGCCAAACAGTCCACTCTCCAAAGCAGCCATATCCTCCAGGGGAACTGATCTGTGTAGTCTGTTGTAATTCCAGGAGATCTCCAGGCCCCAACTGGAGCTTGGCAACCTTAATCCACCAAGGCTGACCAAAGGGATAGGAAGGGCTTAGCAGAAAAAAAAGAAAACACTGCTGTAATTTGTCAGCCTCTTTCCTCAGCCAGCCTCAGATTTGACCATCAAGAGTGGTTGTGGATACCAAATACCAATTTTTAAAATTGGTATTTGGTATCCAGATGAAAACCAGATAAGTAGTGCTCCTACTCTTACTGTGAGATGGACGCTTCACCAATTTATCTCAGGGAAGATTCAAGGACATGAGCCACTACATGAAGTGGTGCAATGCATTCTACCACCTAAGAATTATTTTTTTTGCCTCATTCACCTCAGTTGTTCCATGTGGCAAACTGTTACCACGGGTTAAGCTGTTTATGTTCAGCAACTCAAAACACTGATCAGGGAACTATCACACTGGCATCACAAACCTTTGTTTGTGGTCATTTTCATGGTATAGTCAAACCGCAATTTTGTTTTTTACTGTGTGGTAATAAATCCTGTGGGAGCAACTTGAAAGGAGCCTGTATATAACAAATCAGCTTTCACATATGCTCACCCAAGATCTCCATTCTATTTTCCCTCCAAAACCCCTTCTAGACTGTTCCCAAAATACCACATCATAATGAAGTGGTGTTCTGTGGCAAGAAAAATCCCCTACCTCAAATCCTGAGTAAATAATGTAAACTCATAAAAAACCTTAATCTTTCTTTCCTTGGATCCCATAGGAAGGGAGGAAGCAATCCCGAGTGGAAACAAGATATGTGAAGGAAGCCCCATCCCATCACTACTTTTGTCTTTAAAACTGCAGTCTCCTGATGACATTTTTCATATGAAAAAGAAAAGGGAAACTGTCTCCTACCACCTAGCAGCATTTGAAGGCTTCCTCCAGCCTAAAGAGGCTTCCTCCACAACTGTATTCCTGTCAGGGGTAGAAGGATTCTCAGTTTGATTTCTATACATATCTGAAGAAGTGAGAGGTGAGTCACCAAAGCTCATATTGAAGTAAACATTACTAGTCTTTAAGGTGCCATTGGACTTTTGTTTTATTTTGTAACTGCTGCCTGCACATTTGCAACTTTTCTCCATAGCTAAAAGAACTAAACATCCATTTTAAGAGACAAGGAACCCGAGGACTTCTGGATACCAAAACTTATCTGGCAGATACCAAGTCTTTTCCTTGCCTGGCAGAAATTGTAAATGCATAGAACATACATGCAAGCTTATCCTGGCTAATAACCTTGGTGTTCACTGTCCATTTGGAAAGCAAAAATAGCAGTCCCTGTGTCTGCTTTTACTTACATACGGGCCAGGCAACATCAAGCTGGCCCGAACTGTTGAAAAAACATGTTGTCATAGCAATGGCTGACCAGAACTGTTCCAGGTGAGTCAGAACGATAGATGGCTCAGAACTGAATTATAGAACTGAGCTACCTAATAATGATAATAAATACTATGCTAAAGCACTTTAAAAACAAAGCACTGTGCACAATAAATAACAGATGGGACTTGCCCACAGGATTAAAAATCTAAACAATTCTGTAGTGTTTTTATGTTGCTTCCTTGACCCCTGGTCACCCTATGTATGGATTTATTTACTGCATTTAGGTACCACTTTTGGACACAAGTTCTCAAAAGTGATTTGCATAAAAATCAACCAGTTAAAGCATCACAAGACAAAAAGAACACTCTTCATGAATGGCTCCACACAAGATGGATGGATGTCTAGCTGCTGCTGCCTTCCCCTGCCCCCCTCCTGATTGCCTCAGCAATGGTACTGGGAAGCAGGGATGCTGGATCACTTCTCTGTTTGGATGGCACTTCCTTTGATTCCCCAAATCCAAGTGTGTTAATTTATATTGGCTGGATTTACACATCTTCATATTGCCATGTGGGAACTATAGTTTGATCCAGTAAATGCTGCATTTGCACCAGTATGATGAATGCTGTTGACTGATGAATGACAGAATTAATTCATTTTTGAGAAGGTCACAGTATCCTTGGTTGGAAGCTGAAGGAGGAAGGTTCTCATTGGGAGCTGGGTCTGTACACAGAGAAATATGTGGAAACACCCTTGAGGCCTAGAGGAGATTTTGGTTGTTGGAGCCAGTTCATATAACAGTCTGTAGTATTTAAACATGTAAGGGCACTTCTAAATCCACTTATCCTCTGGGAACTGGAGATTTGTAAGGGCCAGAGCACAGATAGAGAAGAAAAAGAGTTGGTTTTATACCTCCCCTTCACCACCCAAAGGAGTCTTGGAGTGGCTTACAATCACCTTCCCTTCCTCTCCCCACAACAGACACCCTGTGAGGCAGGTGGGGCTGAGAGAGTTCTGAGTGAACTGTGACTGACCCAAGGTCACCCAGCTGGCTTCATGTGGAGGAGTGGAGAATCAAAACTGGTTCTTCAGATTAGAGTCTGCCACTCTTAACCACTACACCAAACTGGTTCTCATGATTGCCATGAGGACAGTGTGCCATGAGGACCCCATGGTTGCCGCAGGGACAGTGTTGAAAGCAGCCATCCTGCAAGCCAACCTTCTCCCAGCTCTAATGTCAATAAGTACTTGGTGAGTGGACTGGACCCATTATATTATGAATCTCCACAGCCTCATGCCATTTTCCTGATAACTACAGGGGAGGGCATGATATGAAACTACTCCATGAGGTGGAACATGTAGAGGATAAGGCTGGGACCTGGACAGCTTGTTTTTATCAGCTTCTCTGTGCTAATCATAATAATACAATAACCTGAGCTCCAGATTCTTTCCTCCTGCTGTCCCTTATCAGTCTAAGACTGATATACGTTACTATTATTTTACATGTTGACATTAATATGAAGACTTTTTAAATAGATTCAGGCACTGGTATTGTTATTACTTAAATACATGCCCAGATACTAACTCATCACATCTCATTACATATCACATCCTGCTGCATTCAGTTATGCCTAGTTGTATGATAAGTGTGTGTGTTTGTGTGTGTGTGTGTGTGTAGAAAGGATGGATAGAAGGAGAAAAGACAGAAGGGAAAGGTATTAATAGGCCAATAATGATACGAAGTTTATTTGAGGGGCGAAGTAAAACTTAATGGTTCATAAATAGCGAATCCATTATGTTTTTAATACTCAGGTTATATTAACACCATATAACAACTTTATAGTACCATTAGTACCACTTAATCCTGGGCTCATCTTAGAAATACACATTCTAGATCTTTTTTCCAGAATTAAATAGTCAAATATATTTGTTAAGAAGAATAAATATTGCCTATTATTGCATGGCTGGTTAAGACATAGAAGACTGTTTATTTGATACTACCAGAATCCTTAAATGTTAATAAATTCATTCATTTCTTTTGAGAGGCCACATGAAGGTGAAAATATCAGTTGCTCAGGCAGTGGGATGGTCCATCATGAAGCCATTTCTCACTCAGCCCCATAAATGGCAGAAGATATGGTAAGCCATCAAATAGGGCATGGTTTGTTAAATGTTCAGGTATAATTTGTATTCATTACCGAATCATGAACTTTGATCTTTGAAAAAACATAATAGAGTTGCCAACTTTTGATTTAAAAAAATGCAGCTTCCTTAAGGGATAGTGTTGCAGCAAGTAGAGCCAAAACAGTATAAGGCAGGTTTATGCATTCAGCTGGCCGGTCATGAGTGGAGCCTAGAGGAATCCAGCAAGTTAAAGCAAAATCAGGATGGCGGGTTAGAGTGGACCTAGTAGGTTTGAATGGAGGCCTGTAGAATATTTATTTATTTCTCTTACACTGTAAATTGTTAAATGAC